>NW_012267354.1:2613809-2665641 GCF_000151885.1 Dipodomys ordii
TTCCTTCCTTCCTTCCTTCCTTCCTTCCTTCCTTCCTTCCTTCCTTCCTTCCTTCCTTCCTCTAGTACTGGGCTTGAATTCAGGGCCTGGACACTGTCCCTTAGTTTTGTCACTCAAGGGTGGTGCTCTACCACTTGAACTATACCTCCATATCCAGCTTTTTGGTGGCTAATTGGAGATAACTGTGATCCTCAAATCTCAGCCTCCTGAGTAGCTAGGATTACAGGCATGAGCCACCAGCTCCAGGCCGAGTCTGACCCTTTTAATACTTATGATTCCTAGTAACCCTGTCATCTATGTAGCCTACATCATATGCATTTACCTGATAGCTCTTGAATGCCTGTTAGGTAAGGACTCTGTAATCTGTCCAGAGTGGCCTACTGAAGAAGGAATTCTTTCACTTGAGGGTTGAGACACCCAGGAAGATTTGGGAATGTTATCTAGGCTTTGGTGGCACAGACAGAAGACTGAACAGCTTGCCACATGCAGAAGTGTTTGTTTGAGTTCTGGCAGTTAAGGGGGCTTGAACTCAAGGCCTGGGTGCTATCCTTGAGCTATCCTTCAAGGTTAGTGCTCCACCACTTTGAGCCATGGCTCCACTTCCAGTTTTTGAGTGGTTAATTGGAGATAAGAGTCTCATGGGGTCTTTTCTACCCAGGCTGGCTTCAAACTGTGATCCTCAGATCTCAGCTTCCAGAGTAGCTAGGATTACAGGCCTGAGTCCCCAGTATCCTTCTGTGTTTGTTCATGTGAAGCAATCCTCAACTCCCAGATGAAGAACTTGGTGAAGGTAGCTAGTGGACATTTTGCTTTTTTATTCTATATTCTATATATATATATATATATATATATATATATACATATACATATATATATAATGTTTTATTACCTGACAATACATATCATTTTGAAATATAGACTTTTCTGAGAACTTGGGAGATTCACTGCCTCTATACCCTCACAGCTACAAAGGAGCAATCAGGTAAACTGTCTTTTAACAGGTTTTGTGTCTGAATTTCTTCTAAATTCCCACAAGCCCTATCAGTAACCACATATTAGGTGACACTTACCAATGTGCTTATGGTTACTCTTAAAGGCTGAAGAAAGGGAACAGTGAAATGTTTTTTGGTTCTTAGGTTTACCAAAGTGGCTATGGGCTTTGTAGAAACTGGTTCTAGAAACTGGTCACCTGTGTTCCTATCAGCTCTTAAACACTGGTTTAAAGGAACCTCACAAGTGCTGCTTTAGCTACAGTTTTAACTAAAGGGTTAAAAAAAAAAGATTTGAGATCAAAGCATGAAAACTGGCCTTAAGTCAGATCCTATATCATCTACGGCATTGCATTCAGAGAGAGGGTTCCCCCCATCTTCTCCTTTCCTCCTTTCCCTTCCCCTCTAACTCTCCTCTCACTCTCTTTCTGGTCTTCTCCCTCTCTCTCTTCCTCCCTTCCCTCCTCTCATCCTCTCTCATTTCCCTTGTCCTTCCCAGGCTGGCCTCAAACTTTCAATCCTGTTCTCACTTTCCCAGTTCTGGGATCCTAAGGATCTGTAAAGAGTGAATTAAAGGGCCTGAATTGTAGCTCAGTGAGAGAGAGTTTAACTACGTGGGGGAGGCCTTGGCTTCCTTTCTAGAGTTTAACCACACCTGCAGCACATAAAACAAAACAAAGTAATTAGATTAAATGAGGCCAGAAGGTTGGGACTCTAAGTGTAGTTGGACTGATGAACTTGTAAGAAGACACAGGGATAACTATGCGCACACACAAAAAGGCAGCTGGAAAGATCCAAGAAGGCAGCTGTCAGACAAGGAGCAAGGCCTCAGGAGAAACCAAATCTGTCCACAGCTCCATCCATCATGAATGTCAAGCCTCCAGACCTGTGGGGAAATATCTATTGTTGATATGATGTTTTATGTCAGCCTTGACAGTCTAACCTAGGTATTTTAATAATATGTTGGACATTGTTAGGGCGTAGAAACTGTCATAAGAGGAATAAGAAACTTTCTGCAAAGAAAAACTCCACCTGCAAAAGAAGATGAAAGTGAAACTTCACGAGAGGAAGGAAAACAAAAAACAACCAAGTACTTAAAGAAAAACAAAAGAAAATCTGCAAAATGACTGATGTTGGCAATTACACATTAGTCTGTTCATGCCAGAAAAACTGCAAGTTAGCCATACTGCCATCCTATCTCTAAGTCACAACAAATCTTCAAGTAGCAGCATAAAAAAATCAGTGATATCTTTGGTTTTTTGGTTTGGTTTTTTTTGGTCAGGCATTCAGGCTTACCAGAAATGTTGGCTATTATTTTGAGAACCAAATGTAATCTTGTTGTTTCTTTTAGGCTACAGCTTTTAATTTTTTCAAATTTGTTTTTGGTTGAAATACCTCTGAGTAGACTTTGAAAAAAAATACTATCCACTTCTACCCAGTTTCTCTCATCCTTTTGTCTTGCCCACTCACTAATGACCATTGGAAAACTAATTTATTTAAATTCTGGGTTACAAGGAAATAATTGGTAACCCTAATCTACCCAGTTATCAGTTAAAAGGAAGCCTTTCAGGTTTGAAAACATCTTGGATTTGTGCTTCTGCTTGTTCACCATAAGATGTCAGAAAAGGGTAACAGTTTTTATCTGACCCACCAGAAGGATGAACATCAGCCGATACCTCCCGGGAGGTCGGAAAAATGAAAGACGGAGAGTGAAACCAAATTCAAGAATACGATGTAAGATTTCTTTAACTGACCTAGCGCCAATCCCAGTGCACTAAGCCTTAACGACAGGCAAAGGAGTTGGGAAGGAAAGCTCACTTTTTGTGTGAAGTAAACGATCACTGTATATTTTGCACAACCCACAGAACTGTTAGGATGATTTAGATGCTGATGGCTGACTGATTGGCAGAAAACGTCCTTAGAGATGTGGGATCCTCCCACTTCGCACGGAAGTTACGGCCGAGACAGGAAAGGAACCATTACGGGGTGATTCTAAAAGAAGCCCTTTGTTCATGCAGAAATAGATTTACTGGAGAGAGGGAACAACCCTATGACAGAGCGTGTTGATGCTGATTACTCCAGAAAGGCATTAAGATAGGGGGACGGAGGACTTGAAAGCTTTGCATCCAAAGTCTTCCGAATGTCCCTAGGTAGCCAACGCTTTTGGTTCACAACGGTGGTTGGTCTTTGCTGGCGTCCTATTTTCTCAAAACTCGGGGTTCTCTGATTTGGGCTGCAGGATTCTTCATTGCGAAGTCTCAAATCCCGGCCCGAATGTTAATCCTCCTCACCTCACCTCCCAAGCTTGCCCCTGGTCAGTTTATCTGGACTACTTTATCCTGTTTAAAAAAAAAGGGGGGGGGGAGAGTTTCCTTTCCTTCCCTCACCTTTATTTCTACACACTTTAATTCGCCCTGCTATCTCCTCAGGGTTGCTGGGTTGAGACTATTGGCTGTCCTCCCGCCAGGATTTAAATTACAAAATTAAAAAAAATTAAAATTACAACATGGGTGGGCTCTTGGCGTCAAAGCCCAGGGTACTACTTAGCCA
Organism: Dipodomys ordii; assembly: GCF_000151885.1. Lineage (NCBI taxonomy): Eukaryota > Metazoa > Chordata > Mammalia > Rodentia > Heteromyidae > Dipodomys > Dipodomys ordii. The sequence continues at coordinate 2,617,349 of NW_012267354.1, forward strand.
GAATAACGTTAAGTTCGTGGTTCTACTTAAAAAAACAAAAACACCTCAAATCCGAAGGAGCATTTATCTGGCAAACTGGGAGCTCTTGGTGGGCTTTTCAAATTCTGATGCCTAATTAGAATCGGAGGGGGGGGGGGAGGTGGCATTTCCTGTATTCGATTCATTTAGTCTATAACCCAAACCGAGTTCTGGTCACGATACCAAAGCGAAAGAGAAAGCTTTTACCAGGTGTAAAAGGATCCACCCTAAACTCACTCTAAATTTTCTGGATGTACCCAACTCTCCCTTTGGAACTTTTACACATTCAGTTTCTACTCCCTAACCAGCTATTCGTAAAACTAGACCACAAGTATATTGCAAGTCTTTCAGAAAGAGGTGGGTGGCTCTGAAAAGAGCCTTTGGGGTAAGGGCAATGCCGTGAGAGCTCACTTGGAGCTGGTGTACTTGGTGACGGCCTTGGTGCCCTCGGACACGGCGTGCTTGGCCAGCTCCCCGGGCAGCAGCAGGCGCACGGCCGTCTGGATCTCCCGAGACGTGATGGTCGAGCGCTTGTTGTAGTGCGCCAGGCGCGACGCCTCGCCCGCGATGCGCTCGAAGATGTCGTTCACGAACGAGTTCATGATGCCCATGGCCTTGGATGAGATGCCGGTGTCCGGGTGGACCTGCTTCAGCACCTTGTACACGTACACCGAGTAGCTCTCCTTGCGGCTGCGCTTGCGCTTCTTGCCGTCCTTCTTCTGCGCCTTGGTCACCGCCTTCTTCGACCCCTTCTTGGGCGCGGGAGCGGATTTCGCTGGCTCAGGCATTTCGAAGAACAACTACCAGAGCAGGAAAAATGACTGGCCTGTCGTCGGTCTACACTATTTAGAGCTCCATATGCAAATGAGATGGAGTAATGTCTAATTTCGATTGGAGAATATTAGATGGCATCATTGTTACTTTTGTCCAATTAGAGCACGTGTACCAAGGAACTTCATTTGCATTGAGTAAAGCTGCAATACAATTTCCTAGCCAATGGTTCAGCTTCTTTTTCGCGCCTAAATTCGCCTATAAAATGTACACTTCGCTCAGCCTATTCTAGTCACTTAGTGTTCTCTGACTAAATAGCAAGTCATCATGTCTGGACGCGGCAAGCAGGGCGGCAAGGCTCGCGCCAAGGCCAAGACCCGCTCTTCCCGAGCTGGTCTCCAGTTCCCCGTCGGCCGTGTTCACCGGCTGCTCCGCAAAGGCAACTACTCGGAGCGCGTCGGCGCCGGCGCCCCGGTGTACCTGGCGGCCGTGCTGGAGTACCTGACGGCCGAGATCCTCGAGCTGGCTGGCAACGCGGCCCGCGACAACAAAAAGACCCGCATCATCCCGCGACACCTGCAGCTGGCCATCCGCAACGACGAGGAGCTCAACAAGCTGTTGGGCAAAGTCACCATTGCCCAGGGCGGTGTCCTGCCCAACATCCAGGCCGTGCTGCTGCCCAAGAAGACCGAGAGCCACCACAAGGCCAAGGGCAAATGAGCTTTGATCGCTTTAAGCTTCAAGACAAAAACCAAAGGCTCTTTTCAGAGCCACCCACTTTTTCTGTAAAAGAACTGAACCGCTCTATAGAGTTCAAGCACATCGCTTTGTCCAGAGTGTAAAGACCGCTTGGATTAAGTGGTTTTGTTAGCTTTAGGCCCTCAGCAGCATTATCTCACTACTAAGCATTGCTGGGTTCCTGCCGGTATGTTGAAGCCGTTACCCCTTATAGCACTGTCGGAAAGATGAGATTCTTGGTCAATCACAACTTTGATCCTAACATTTCAGAATGACATGCTAAGTTGGAGAAAAATCCCATTTGCAACGTAAGCCTATCATTCCACATAAGCGGTTTTAGAGAACTGGTCCAAGCTGCTATTTGGCTGCCTCAAAATCAGTTACTATGAGGCCAATTATTAGCATAATTCAGGCAAACAAAATTCCCCACATCATATACTGAGAAAACTGTTCAAGGAGTTTGTGTACTAGCACAATTTAAAAACAAATTCCTCAAAAGTAGTTATGAAGCAGAATAATGTTTACAAACCATTATTCCACTTAAATAGGGACGGGAGGGGAAAATGGAGAACAGAGGAAGGGATGATACAGACCACGGAGCATTTTACTCAACCTGATGGGGGAATTATAAAAATTAATTTTTTAAAATGCACCATCAGCATTCACAATTTATACATGCATGTATGTTTTCAGGAATAGTTAAGCTCTTTGGGGGCAAGCAATATTACTAGAAAACCGTAACAAATTAACAGCAGAGGAAACGACCGTTCCAAAGGCGAAAAACAAATTAAGGATAGATTAAGAACCAATCAGGATAGCCCTGCTGCAGTTCTGGCCAATCAGGATCGGATCGTTGCTATAAATGGCGGTAGCCGTGCTGTCACCATTTACTCGTTTCTACAGGACAAGTTCCTTAGCTATGGCTCGCACAAAGCAGACGGCTCGCAAGTCCACCGGCGGCAAGGCGCCCCGCAAGCAGCTGGCTACTAAGGCCGCTCGCAAGAGCGCCCCGGCCACCGGCGGCGTGAAGAAGCCCCACCGCTACCGGCCCGGCACCGTGGCGCTGCGCGAGATCCGGCGCTACCAGAAGTCGACGGAACTGCTGATCCGCAAACTGCCGTTCCAGAGGCTGGTGCGCGAGATCGCGCAGGACTTCAAGACCGACCTGCGTTTCCAGAGTTCCGCTGTGATGGCGCTGCAGGAAGCGAGCGAAGCCTACCTGGTGGGTCTTTTTGAGGACACCAACTTGTGCGCCATCCATGCCAAGCGGGTGACTATCATGCCTAAAGATATCCAGCTTGCGCGCCGCATCCGTGGCGAACGTGCATAAACTGCTAAGCTTTTCTGACTCTCGGTCCCAAAGGCTCTTTTCAGAGCCACTTCTGTTCTCAGTAAAAGGCTGTTACACAGGCAAGCCAGAGAAATCTTGGCCTGTAGATGCCTAGCTAGTTTTTCTTGAGTAAGGCTTTTAACTTCCAAGTCTCCCAAGAGACTTCAGCCTTAGATGGTTTAATCTGCCTGGTGGTTCTCAAGATTTCAGCATTTCGATCCCCGTTATGTGATTTTCTCACAAATGTTGAGTCAGCCATAGTGTCTGTCTGGCAGTGACTTTACTGAAATAGATCTCCCAGCACTGTCTTTGTGGTTTACCTGAGTTTAATAACATCCCATCCCGGATATCATGTGAACTTCACTGGTTCGATACATGTATTAAGTTTTATGTCCAGGAGACCAGCTTCTAGGCTAAAAATTTAACTTCTCCCCATGTGGTATACAAGTTAGAAACCTTCAAAGACCGGTGCCATCGAGGTTAAGAATAGGTGGCATATCAAATTGAAAATTTAATGAAAAGTACTGAATCCAGTTTTGGAGTAATACCAAGAAGTCAGCAAAACAAGTGGATTATCCAACAAGCCTCAATAGTTTATCAGCAAATGCATTCACTTAAGAGAATCAGGGAAAGGAAAAAAAAAGCAGAGGAGCCCATTAGCTACATTGGACATTGAGGGAAATGAACTAAGCAACTCAAGGGCAGCGTTGGGAGGGAGGGAATGAAAGAGAAAGGGAACAGCTTAGACTAAGCCAAAGGAAATAAATGATTATCACCCGATTGGGAAGTAGTTGTCAAAAGTGTAGAGTTGACCAGCTTTATAGACCATAATAACGACATTTCACCCTGTGAAGGTAAAAATGTGTGACTTTAGGTAAGTATCATCCTACAATACAGTGAAATTTATGTAATCATTTAATCTCAATAAATTTAAAGAGAACCTAAATCATTTACAATACTTTTTTGAATAAGCCAATTTTCCCTGATGTGAGAAAAACAAAACCGTGTAGCCTAGTTAAATTTGCTGAGGAGAACAAAAAGCTTTTTAAAGTACCTAATTTAAATAGACCAGATTCTCAAATTAGACTTAAAAAAAAATAGGCTTGCATTACACAGAAGGGAATTTCAGTGCTGATGGAAAGTGACTTAAACTAAAAACTCAGCTTTCCCGCTACAACCACCTAGGGCTGCCCTGGCCGCAAACCTCCCAAAAACATCTCCCCTCCCTTTCCCCTGCCCAGTCATACCCTGTGACTATGAAAGATAACCAGTGAACCCAGGACCATACCATTTGTTGGCTTGTCTGCTAAATACCTATGCTTTCCTGTCTCAGGATAAGATTCAATCTATGTACAAAAAGTCCCTTACTCCACTCCCATCCTGCCCCCCTTCTTATGATAAACAGACCCCTGTCCTGCCTACCTTTACTATGCCTAATAAAAGGAGACTTCAGTTGTGAGAGAGCCCACCATTGTCTCTCCTGTCTGCCTGTAAGACTCTCCTGTCCCTCTCAGGTTTTTGCCCCCAGAATAAAAGTCTGTTGGTCTGTTGAATTCACTTTCTGCCCTTATTCTGATATTCTTATGACTCAATTTATAATTCCTTTCAATACTTTTGAGAAATGTTTAGCTTATTTCTCATACCTGGGAGAATATTTAAGAGAATTGATTTAACAAACAGAATTTATATTTCAAAAGTCATCCGTGCCAGGCCCTGGTGGGTCACGCCTGTAATCATAGCAACTCAGGAGGCTAACATATAAGGATCCCATGTTCAAAGCCAGGGTGGGAAAGAAAGTCAGTGAGACTCTTTATCTCCAATTAACCACCAGAAGTTGAACTGTGGTAAAGCACTAGCCTTGAGCAAAAGAGCTCAGGGATGGTCCTGGGCCCCCCATTTCAAGTCCCATGATCAGCCAAGAAAAAGAAAAGTCATCCATGATTTTAGGGAAATCGTGACAATATTGGAAAAATGGAAAGATGTGGGCCCTTTTATCATTTATCATAAGGGACATGGCTCACATTCTTACAACAAAAAATTGTCAATAGTAAACCATGGTGGAATTGGTTTGTTTACTTATTTATTGCTGTGGTGCTATGAATCAAACCCAGAGCTTTCAACATACTATACAAGCATATTAACACTGGGCTATATTATCAGTGCTGTAAAATAGTTTTTCATATTTTAAGTGATATTGGTATGTTCAGAATTGAGTATCATACAGAAAACTGCCTTTTTTTCTCTCCCTCAGTTACCTATTTCAAGGGAGGGTCTCACTGTGTTGACCGGGGTGAGCCATAAATACACAATCCTGCTTAGTTCTCCTCCAGACTTATGTAGGGGGAGGGGGAGTTGGTCACTAAACTGACAGAACTAGCTGTTTTTATTTTTAGATTTGATGAAGAATGGACGATTGTGTAGAATGTGAGTGGACAAACAGTATAAGGCCTACTCTTCCTCTGACCCACCAGAATAGAATTATTCCTGGAGAGGATTCTTTTACTCCTGGAGAGGTCTGTTATTACCTGTATTGCATAGAATCTGCATAATAAAAGGTTACTAGATAAGCTAAACTTTCCATTAGTTTACCCAAAGTATTTACTTTCCCACAATTTACCCTACCCCTTTTAAAGTAGTTTGGAAGAGAACTGGTCTACTTTTGCTTTTCACTTTCATTCCTTTTCTGCAAAGGTTCCTAAATGTATATTTTATACACCTTTCCCATTAATATCCCTAGTTTCTTTTTAAAGATTTCAACTTGTGGTTTTTCAATTTAAATAACACATTCAAGACAGGTTGCTATTTGAGCACTGCATTCTGGTACATACTTATAATCCCAACATTTGAGAGACAGAGGCAGGGAGATATCAGTCTAGGATACATAGCTTATCCAAGGCCAAACTGAACTACATAGGGATATCTTCTCCCCTTTGCTGTACCAAAACAAAACAACAACAACAACAACAAAAGACCAACATAGCCACCCAAACAACAACAAAAAAGAACCTGGCGTTTAATGAGGCAAATTGCTGCTTAGGTTTTTACTACTTGCAAGGGAAGAGAAGTGCCGAGATTAATTTAAGATAAAAGGTAGAGATAGAAAGACAGTGAAAAATGGATTCATTAGTGGAACATTAGCTTTCATGTACTTGTATTACATAAAATTTCAAAGTTTTTCTGGGAGTAAATAAGCATGCTGACATATAAGAGGTAACATAGCTAAATTTGGGACAAGAGAAGGAAAGGCCTGGGCAAAAGAAAACTGTCAAGGTTACATTGAAAGGCAGAATCAGATACCTGGAAGAAGACAACACAAGGAAGGCAAACCTGGAAACCCAGCACTAGGCCTTAAAACATTTCTTTTTTCCTGCAATACTCATGCCTGGGCTCTGCACTGTATATTTTAGTTGTAAATTCGAGGGAATTTCTAGATGTCCTCTCCTTACTTCTCTAAGAAAGTAGGGGTACAATGGGGATCTTTGAGCAGTATTTTCCTGTCTCCTTTCCCAAAAAATGCAGAGTAAAAGCTACCATTCCTCAATAACTTATCAGAATGAATGTCAAAGTCATTTCTCCAGAGAAAAGTGTCAAATGAAAGAAGAAAAGGGGAAAGAGGTGAAAGAAAAAAGGTACTAAGCCATTTTTAAGAAAGACCAGAAAACTCTGAAGCTATAATACAATGCTGGGTTCACTGCAGAACTTCTCAGGCTATTTAAAACCAGAGTGCGTACTTTCCATAGACATTGATGCATCCCGCATTTCACTTAAGGCAGGATTCTAACAACCACCACGGACCAGTAAGAGTCAAGAAGAGACTGGAAAAACAGATTACAGGAAAAAACAAAGACCCTTCCAAGGGTAGGTAGAGAATATTAGTGAAAGGATTGATTTAAAGGATATCTGGGTAAATACACTCGTTGGAATCTAGTTTGGGCAAGTCTCTCCTTTTTTTCTCATCTGAAAACGTGGACAGTGAAAATTACGCTAATACTGCAGCCGCGAACAGTTCTCAATCAGGTCCGAGAAGCTGTCTTTGTCTTAAAACCTTTTCTTTGTCCTCTGGCCTTGTATGATGTTGCATAAGGCCTGGGAAAAGGCGGTGCCTAGCCGGCCAGCCCGTGCCTTGCCCGCCTTCCTGCTTCTTTCTCGCTGTTGTGATCTCTAGCGTACCTCTAACCTCATCGGAAACACCTGTGGGAAGCTCCCGGAGTACGTGATTCATGTTACTTCAACTAAGCAAGCCAGTGCCAGCCAGACTGTTTCAGCCACAAATGTGGTCTACATGCTCAAGTCCAAGGGCTGCACCCTTTATGGTTCTGCGGGCTAGTGTTGTCCTAAACTACCTTTTAGCGTTATGGCTCAAAGGCGCAAAAGACCACACAGGAAATCTGCTAAAGGCTGCAGACCTTTTATTTATTTATTTTAATTTCAGGTTAGTGCACGTGTTCGCCAACTCATGTCATAGTTATATGTTCCTTTCAGCATTACTGTAGCTTAATACTCAAAAGGGAGCCAAGTCTCCCGACTTGTCAATTCAGCAATCAGGCTCACCTATCAGTTTCGCGCCAAAAAGGTTAAGGAGTGAATAAATACCAGTAAGGCACACAACTCCTAAAATAACTCGGAAGCCCTTACAGAAAGTGTTCGCCAAACATAAGTTGAACTGGTTGTTTAAGGTGATCAAATTTGAACAGTCTGACATTGTCTATTGTTTACACTGGAATTATTTTCTAGCAATTGCAGTTTCTCGTTAAGTATTTTTATTAACATCTATCCCAACAATGATATAACGAGTCTTAAGTCTACATTTTCTTGGAATAGGCGCATGGAACGTCTAAAACTCTTGCTTAGAAAGAACTTAGAACTTCTTAAAGATCAACTATGAGAGAAACGCTTCTTAACCACTCCAGAGTGTAACAGCAAAACCAATTCTGTGGAAGGACGCGTCGATTGGTTCATTTGGTACTGACGTAATCAGTATTCTGGCCAATCCGAACGCGAGGCAGACTATAAATAAGGAGATTTTTCAAAGGTTCTTCACTCGCTTCTTCTGAGTCCTGCAACTTTGTTAGTCTCCATGGCTCGTACCAAGCAGACCGCTCGCAAGTCTACTGGTGGCAAGGCGCCCCGCAAGCAGCTCGCAACTAAGGCCGCTCGCAAGAGCGCGCCTGCCACCGGCGGTGTGAAGAAGCCTCACCGCTACCGACCTGGTACCGTGGCGCTGCGCGAGATCCGCCGCTACCAGAAGTCGACGGAGTTGCTAATCCGCAAACTGCCGTTCCAGCGCCTAGTGCGCGAGATTGCGCAGGACTTCAAGACCGACCTGCGCTTCCAGAGTTCCGCTGTGATGGCACTGCAGGAGGCTTGCGAGTCCTACTTGGTGGGCCTCTTTGAGGACACTAATCTGTGCGCCATCCATGCCAAGCGGGTGACCATCATGCCTAAAGACATCCAGCTTGCGCGTCGCATCCGTGGAGAGAGAGCTTAGAGGTTATTAATTCCTCTGCTAACTTAAAAGGCTCTTTTCAGAGCCCCTCATTTATCACTAAAACGTAGCTGTTTACACAACACACCTGGTAAATTGCTCTCCGTTCAGTAGCTTCTTTGCTAAGTCTCATCTGTGAGCTTTAGATACGTTAGGAATGACTTGTTGCCAAGACAACTTTCGTGCCATCCCATAATCTCAGTTTACCGTCCTGCATACGTAACATCTGGGGTATTGGACACTGCAGTTTGTAAAACTGGATGTGTAACCAGTTAAGTATTAAATCCCTAATTTTTTTGTCGGTCGTGGGTCTTGAACTCGTTCTGTGCCCTGTCCCTCAGCTCAACACTAAGCCCTCTACCACTTGATCCACAGCACCACTTCTAACTTTTGGCTTGTGGTCCTGAAGAATCAAACCCAGGGCTTCATGCCCTTATATTTGAAAGCTCTGGGATTTGGGTTAGTATCTGTTCAGATGCCATAGCTTACAATTAGTTTGGTCTTGAGTAGCTTGGATGAATGTGTTAAAATCATGCTAAATATCCCAGTAGCAATATTAAGTTTTGCAAAGTGCATTTTTTTTCACGTTTTAATTCCTTTTTAAAAAGTATTTAAAACACAATCATCAACTCCGGTTATAAACATAACCTACTGTCAATTTTACTAGCTTCTCCAGAGATTCATAGAAAATGTAACATGTTGGCTGCTTTAAACTTCCCGACAGATTTTCACCGGAAAAATCTAGGTGCATTTCATTGTCAAGAAAAAAGCTGGTAGAGAACATTTTTGTGACTTGATTTTATTATAGATTTGAACTAACCTGCCAGTGTCTTTTTATGATGCTGTACAAGAATTAGAAACATTTTCTCTTTTAGCCAAAATAGCAAACCTTACATCCCTCCCTGATGTAGTTTTGTTTTCTCAAATGCATTGAGCTTTTATTATTCAATGCCATTATTCTTAAGACATTTACACAGCTAATATTCAGCTATGCTAATATATTTGCATGTAAACACCGAACCACTTATATTGGTATATCATGGCTGCTTATAGAAGAATATTTCCGGCCATGACACTTATTAAATCTTAATGGAGGTGTCCCTATGAGCACCAGGAAACCCTTAGAAAAACCTCAAAAATTTTGTCTGGGTCTGCAGGTAGTTCTTGACTACTTCCTGCAGATTTCAGAATTGTTTTCTAAAGCAAATCGTCTACAATAAGTGTTTTTCTGCCCTCTTTTAATGGAGCTGCCCAGACACTAATGAAATTATTTCAATCATAAAACATATCAAACTTGTTTGTACTTCATTTCAGAGGATTGCTTTATGGAAGTCAGTGTCATTTCTAATCATCCTGCCATGAGGAATAAATCACTCTTAACTTTCCAAACTAGAGAATGTCATTCTCTAATAAAGAGAGCAGCAGGACATGGAAACAGCTAAGAGGCAGAACTGGTTTGTAAAGTCTGTGTTTTTAATTTCAGACTAGAGGCAACCTTGTGCCTGTGTTAGTTACTACTGTTATAAACAATATTTATGCCTAAACCGAGAAATATGCTTTCTATATAGTTGAATAAATCAAGGGCTGAACTAATGGACAAATGCTTTTAAATAGTGCTCACAGGATATTTAACATCAATTTACCGCAATAAGCAGCTAATTAGCACTAGGTCCTAAACATGGTGGGTTCTTAGGAAAAGATAAAGGGATTTTAAAACATATTTTTCATCAATTGTGTGTGATTCGTGGAAACACAAACAAGTATGTGGACCTGGAAGCTGTTCTCCTTCTTTGCAGTTTCAAAGCACAAAATTCTGTGCGGTTTTTTGCAGCATTGAATCAAATTTTGGAGACTAACAAACACAGTTTGGAGTCCAACCAAAAGCAACCTCGATTCAAGGGCGGTGGATTGGACGCTCCACCAATCACAAGCCAGCGCCGCCTTATATAAGCCGTGGGCCGGAGCAGACCAGCATTTCAAAACTTGCTCTCAAGTTCTTGAGTGACTTCTCTCCTAGCAAGTTCTCACGTTGCCATGTCGGAGACCGCTCCCGCTGAGACTGCTGCCCCGGCGCCGGTGGAGAAGTCCCCGGCCAAAAAGAAGGCAGCGAAGAAAGCTGGCGCTGGAGCAGCCAAGCGCAAGGCGACCGGACCACCGGTCTCCGAGCTGATCACAAAGGCTGTGGCTGCTTCCAAGGAGCGCAATGGCCTCTCTCTGGCCGCGCTCAAGAAAGCCTTAGCCGCTGGTGGCTACGACGTGGAGAAGAACAACAGCCGCATCAAGCTGGGTCTGAAGAGCCTGGTGAGCAAAGGCACCCTGGTGCAGACCAAGGGCACCGGCGCCTCCGGCTCCTTCAAACTCAACAAGAAGGCTGCCTCCGGGGAGGCCAAGCCCAAGGCCAAGAAGGCGGGCGCGGCTAAGCCTAAGAAGGCAGCGGGTGCCACGCCGAAGAAGCCCAAGAAGGCTGCTGGAGCCAAGAAGACAGTTAAGAAAACTCCTAAGAAAGCGAAGAAGCCTGCGGCGGCTGGTGTAAAAAAAGTAGCCAAGAGTCCGAAAAAGGCTAAAGCTCCTGCCAAGCCGAAGAAGGCAGCTAAGAGCCCCGCCAAACCTAAGGCAGTGAAGCCGAAGGCTGCCAAGCCCAAAGCTGCGAAGCCGAAGACGGCAAAGCCCAAGGCTGCTAAGGCCAAGAAGGCGGCTCCCAAGAAGAAGTAAGAAGTCGGCCTGTGGCATGTAAGACCCAGCTACAAAGCCCCAAAGGCTCTTTTCAGAGCCACCCAGATATCTCCGAAAATGGCTGTGCACTGATTCCAATTTCGTGGATCCTAGCGAAGTTTACTGCTTGTTTACGAGTCCCTTTATGCATCTAGCAGGTTTCAGACTTCAGAATCCCCGCATCTAGCAGGTTTCAGACTTCAGAATCCCCGCGCTGCATCCTGATTGGCTCCTTGGTGCAGACTAGCAAGGGTAATCTAAGCCTTCACTCGTAGGGTGGGGTAAAACTGGAGTGGGTGACAACACTGCCTATCTGCGGAAGTTGTGGTTCAATCCAAAAATCCTCTCACCTAAAGTTAGCAGCTGCACAAGGCCTTTATTGCTTATGGCATCAGGGACTTGGTTTTCTTAGGCGGTGCCGGCTCTGAAGAAGTCTTGAGTAGTTGTCTTTTCAGAGCAGGCATTGGACCCAACCCTAGGGAACACAGGGCTTTTGCCCAGCCTCCCTCCTTGCCACTCCTGGGCATGACAGAATAGTCCTGTCCGCTTAACAATGTGCAAGATTAGACAGTACCAGTTAAAATGGCGCGAAAATGGGGCCATGTCATTGGCTGTTATCACACTTACACTTAAGCCAATAGCGTTGTGGTTTTGGAATAGCCAACTTAGTTGGACAGAGTGAAGTGTCCTGTATAAAATAACTACCCCACCCCGAAATGATTTTATTCTACGAGTTTGTATAACCGTCTTGTCCTTGCTACTGTTCCCAGATCTTTTGAATCAACTGTGTCTAAAGCCGCCAACTCAACTCCAAGGCATAGAAGGAACCAAAATCCCGGCCACAAGGGAGTTACTCAGTGAATGTGTATAAGGCGCTGAGTAAAGCCAGTCCACCCGAAACTGGCAAGTCCAAAGTAAGGGAATAGTAAGCTGGCGAGGCTTCTCACTGTCCAAAGAAAACACACATTGTTAATCTCCCTTAACAGGACAAAGGCAACTAAAACCTGAAGGTGATTTGAGCTGGATGCCTGTAATCCTAGTTACTCAGGAGGCTGAGATCTGAGGACTGAGGTTCAAAGCCAACCAGCTCAGCAAAGTCCCTAAGACTCTTAACTCCCTTGTATCGCTATTAAAAACTACTAAGAAGGCTAGAGATGGGACCTGTAGCTCAAGAAGCTCAGAAGAGCACCCAGACACTGAGGGGGGGGGGGGGAAGCAACTTATTTTGTGTACAAGGTATATTGTGGTCTTCTGGGGTTTTAAATAAGATTATCTACTAGTTAGGGGTTTGTGTGTATGTGTGTTGGGGGTGGAGGGGTTAGGGATTTTATTGGCTCCTTGGTGGGGCTTGAACTAGGGGGGACCTGGTCGCTGCCCCTGAGCTCTTCAGCTCAAGGCTAGTGCTCCACCACATAAGCTGCCACCACTTCCTGTTTTCTGATGATTAACTGGAGATAAGAGTTTCACTGGACTTTCCTGCCCAGGCTGGCTTCGAACCGCGATTCTCAGATCTCAGCCTCCTGACTAGCTAGTACAGGCATGAGCCACCAAGCTACCGAAGCCCAGCATACTATCTAGTTTTTTGGTTTGGGGTTTTTGTTGTTTTTTGTTTTGGGTGCCAATCCTCCTGGAGTTTGAACTCCATGCCTGAACACTGCCCCAGAGCTTTGTTTGTTTAATGCTGGCATTCTACTAGAGTCACAGATCCACTTCTGGTTTTTGTTAATTGGAGATAATCTCATGGGGGGGGGGGGGAAGGAGAGGGCGCTGGTGGCTCACTCCTGTAATCCTAGCTACTCAGGAGGCTGAAATCTGAGGATCCCGGTTCAAAGCCAGCCCCAGGCGGGCAGGAAAGTCCATGAAACTCTTATCTCCAATAAACCACTAGAAAACCGGAAGTGGTGCTGTAGCTCAAGGGGTAGAGCGCTCGCCTTGAGCTAAAGAGCTGAGGAACAGCACTCAAGCCCAGAGTTCAAGCCCAGGACCACCAAAAAAAAAAAAATCTCATGGAGGGGGGTGGTGAAGATGGGAAGGGATGGGAAGGGGAAACAAAGGAGGGGGCAACAATGCTTGATAAGAAATGCACTCTTACATTGCCCATGTTTCACAATTAAAAAAAAATCTTTAAAAGACTAAAAAAATTTAATAATAATCTCATAGGATTATCTGCCCAGCCTGGCCTCAAATTGAAATTCTTACATCTCAGCCCCCTGTAATCCTAGGATTACAGGCTTGAGCCAACAGTGCCCAGCACTATAGAGTTTATGACACTGAAGATGTCACTTTATTGTGATCATGTTATTTAGCATACATCTGAATTTTAAAGTCAGTGGTTGGTAAGTTATAAAATAGAAAATTGTAAATGCTTTTTAGCATAAAAATCTGACATGAATGAAATCCTTATCTGGACATTTTACAGGTTCTACCAACCACCATTTCCAGACTTCTCACTAGGAAACTCTAATAAGTACATTGATTTCAAGAGAACCTTCAGTTTATGTTTTCTTGTTTTGTATCTTAAGTGTTACCTCCCACTTTAGGGCCAATTTGTATAAAATGAATTAATGGGTTTGTTGGTTTGTGTTTTGTGGTTTTTTTTTTTTTTTTGGTTGGTAATGGGGCTTGAACTCTGGGCCTGGGCGCTGTCTCTCAGCTCAAGGAGAGCACTCAACCACTTGAGCCACAGAAAGATGAAGAGGGATGAAAGGTTTCAAATCTTAATTACATCACCTTGTTCCAGTTGAGGACAAGTTTGAATCCTCATGTAGGGATGGCTGGTAATTGGCATTTTGTGTTCGTTACTTTCTGTGACTTTAACCCAGTTAGCTCAAGGACCCAGCCCCCTTCCTTGTAATTCGTTTACCCCTTACAGGATTAATTACATTTGTAATTATTTTTACATGATCAAAATCTTTCTTTACTTACAATACTGATCAGTGGTCTTTTGTGAATAAGCTCCATGTGTCATTTCACTGTACTTGTCTTTTCTGTAATAACAGTGAAATTCTAACTCAAGTGGTTCCAGACTGAGCCAAAGCTCAACACTTCCCATAAAAAAAAAAAGAGCAAGTAAATGACTATACATAAAGGAGGGTAGAAAGCATTTATTTATTTTCATTTTTTTGAACCCAGTGACTTATGGCAATCAAAGGGATGACATACAGTATTTTGAGCTCAAGAAACAAAAGACAAAGAGTTTTCTTCAGACAAAGCAAGTGACTTTCCTGCCTCCAAGTGACTAGAAACATTTCATTCATCCATTTCTTTACTAGACTGACCAACATATGAAGGTACCAAAGGTATTAAACGTACTGAAGATATATAAAAATACTAATACTAACTCAGTAGAGAAATTGACCATTAGGCTCAAAAAGGTATCACTGTTATTTCTTTTTTCTTTCTTTCTTTCTTTTTCTTTGCCTTTCCTGGAGCTTGAACTCAGGGCCTGAGCACTATTCCTGGGCTTCTTTTGCTCAAAGTTAGCACTCTCCAACTTGAGCCACAGTGTCCCTTCTGGCTTTTTCCACTTATGTGATACTGAGGAATCGAACCCAGAGTTTCATGCTGAAAAAAATCCATCACATCCATCCCTGGGGACCAAGCAGAGGCAGGCACAGGAGAAAGATTACAATGTTTATTAGAAGAGCCATGGAGAGAGAGCACAAGACAGCCTCCACTGTGAAGGTAGCAGCAGGGTCTGAGGGGTAAGGAGTGAGGTAGATGGGAGTTCCAGTGGGTCTGGGCAGAGAGAGGGAGGGGCCAGGGCAAGGAGGGGTTCAGTATCAGGTGGAGCTGAGGACTAAAGGTTACACCAAAGGTGGGCATAATGCTTTTACACCTGCGTGCTAGGCAATCACTACCACTAAGCCACATTCCCAGGCCCTCACTTTTATGTCTTCAAGTGTACCATCTCAATTACACAGTGTCCTTGTCACCAACCATCCAAATCCTTTCTTTCCTTTAAACACACACACACACACACACACACACACACACATCTGTCCCCTACCCTGATTATCCCAGCTTTTTAAAATTATTTATTTTGCATCTTAAAGCATCTCCAGGTTTTTCCTTACTACTTTAAAATACTTCACACACCTGTCTAGCCCACCCACAGGCTCCTCTTTGCTTTCCTATATCTATACTTTCAGCTTCTGCACACCCAAGAACCTCAAAGGTATAATTTTGTTTTTAATGTTTTCTTTAAGTATTTAATAGTTTCATTTTATAACACATGTGTAACCAACATCACCATCTCCTTCTTCTGTGGTTTGCTGATAAGACCTTCAATAGCCCCAGCTTTTAAATTAGGAGACTATTAAAGCATGTGACTACTTCAAGGGGTCAAGATTTGATTTTTTCTGTAACTCTTTGTTTATAGAGATAATAGCAATTTCTCCATGATAGGGGAAAGTCCCAGGTGATGGGCGTGCTGAATCCCTGGAGGCAAGAGTTAGCGATTAACTGATAGGTTACTAAACCTGTCAGTCCATTGCCTAGGACAGTGAATTTCCTGTGGCCCTGCCTCCTGACCTGACCCTATTTAGGCCCAGACCAACTCGGCTCCCGTTATTCCATGCCAGCTGTCTCCATTTCTGTCCAGCCTCCTGGCTACTGGCTCTTCTCCAGTCATCATAGCATCCCAATTCCAATTAATTGGAGCTAAATGGGTTTGTTGGTATTGTTTTTCTTCTTTCTTCACTGGCCTTCGTGGCTCAGTGTCCTAACAGTGTTAAGTGTACTTGCTGGCTGCTGGTCTTTGAGACAGGAGTCTACCATGCACTTGCTTTCCCTTTTTTTGGTCGCTTGTGGGGCCTGAACTCTGGGCCTGGGCGCTGTCCCCCAGCTCTTCAGCTGAAGACCAGCACGCTATCACCTGAGCCTCAGCCCCACTTCCGGCTTTTTGTGCTGATGTGGTGCTGAGGAATCGAACCGAGGGCCTCATGCATTCAAGGCAAGCCCTCTACCACTGAGCCACCTTCCCCAGCCCCTGCTTTCCTTTTAATAAAGACTTCAAGATTGACATCTCGAAATGTGGCTTCTCAGTTTTCTCACCTTACAGCATGTATACATTGAGTAACGTTTAAATGAAGTTAAACATATACGCTTCCTCAAATATTTATCACTTATGGTGAAACCATTTAAAATCCTTTTCAGATTTTTGAAATAGACATAATCATTGTTAACTTTGCCCTACCATGCAATATCACACCAGAACTGATTGCTATCTGAGTCATAAGACCTACTAATAGTAAAGGTGAATCTTTTATTTTTATTTGGCATTTGAAAGACGAGATAGACCCATCCCCTTTCCTACCCATGAAAGAGCTTCAAATTTCAGCCCACATGGTGTTGACTATTCTTTTTTCCAGCTTTTTTTCTTTTTTTGGTCAGTAATGGGGCTTGAACTCAGGGCTTGGGCACTGTCCCTCAGCTCTTTAGCTCAAGGCGAGCGCTCTACCACTTGAGCTACAGCGCCACTTCCGGTTTTCTGGTGGTTTATTGGAGATAGGAATCTTAGGGTCTCTCCTCCCCGGCCTGGCTTTGAATCACAATCCTCAGATGTCAGCCTCCTGAGTAGCTAAGATTACATGCATGAACCACCAGCACCCAGCTTTCTTTTTTTTTATTCTGGTATTAGTTGAGCATCCATGTGCCAAGAACACTGTCCCTGAGCTCCTTTGGTCAGAAGTAGCACCCTACCACTTGAGTCACAGCTTCATTTCCAGCTTTTTGGTATTTAATTGGATATAATAGTCTCACAGACTTGCCTGTCAGGGATGGCTTGTAACTGTGATCCTCAGATGTCAGTCTCCTAAGTAGTCAGGATTAGAGGCAAGAGTTACCACCTTTATATTTTCCATTATAAACAAAATAACCACAGAACATTCATCACAAAGGTGAAATTTTTAAACAAAGAAGAGATAACGTGGTAGTACTTGGGAAGGTTATTGTAGGAAGTAAGAGTGAATAAACAGAAGATCCAAGGTATTTGGAGAATGGCAAATGGGAAAGGAGGAAGTAAGGGAGAAAGTAGTACAGTAGTTAGATATGGATACTACATGGGGAAGGGACTTTCAGAACTTGAAGGAATATAGGTGACACCATATGGCTTTGAAATGTGTTATTATACAGATGTTTTTCCCTAACTACAGGGAAGTTATGGGTCTTGTGTGATCAGTTATATGCATGGAGCAGCTGGGTATTTTTCTTTGAACAAAATGTTAAGAACAAAATTACAAATGTTTTATCACAATGAGTTTCTCTGGATCAGACATCTAAAAACTATGCATCCTTCACTCAGATAGTGTTGGCCTTTTAACCCATCTGCACATCAAGCTGCTACTCATCTTTTCACTCTTGGTTTCTGCTTTCACCTGCTATAATAAGATATGATCTGAACATTTCCGATCTGTGCATCTTCTCTGTGTCCTTTAGGAAACTTTTCACAGTAAACACTACCAGGACATTGGGGTAATTTTTTATATAACACCAATCAGGATCCTCCATCATAATAAGAATTTGTATGAGAGATTCACCTTTAGGCACAACCTGCAAGAAGTGAGAGGAAAAAATCAGAAATCCATTCAAGTCAGAAAGAAAAGGTGTTCATGGGAGGAACACTCTGCTCAGCATGTTGCAGGCCTTATTAAAAGGGCCAAGTAGTTTGAGTGGAGGAAGCAAACAGGACAGTCCTAGAAGATGAGGTAAAGCCTATCACTTGGGCCACAGTGTGCGATACCAGACAGGCCAAAGGAAGGACTTTGAAAGTTCCTGAAGTAGGAGCAGCACATGATTAAACTGTTTACAAAAGCCTCTACAGTAGCAACTATGGGGCTCTCATTCCCCCCTTGGGCCTGCTTTGCCTTGTAGTTTTAGGAAAGTTGGATTCCCTTATGTTCTTAGATATATGTATGTAGGAACTCCAGTATCACAATGGACCCCATAGGAGCGGTCAGGCACTTGTGTTTCAATGTTTTTCTCTGTTCTCTGTTGAATGTCTGTCTTAATGCTACTGCCTTAATTCAAAGCCAGTAGAGCAGCACGCCTGCACATCCAAATCTGTGGTAAGCAATAAACTTGCCTAAGCAAATTAGTGACCCTTTCCACACAAATAGCTCACCACTTCTCAGCATCAGGGTCCTCTGAGTAGTCACATATTCACGTAAGTTCTTGAGAAAAGGATCTTAGAACAACTAAACTAGGGATATGGAAATTAGTCAAACCTAGAGCAGGTGCCACAAGTTCTTTAATTCTGAAGAAAACATACTAGCACTCCAGACTATTCTGGGGGACATTACAGTGTTCTTGGGTTTCTTTCGGCCACTCCCACTATCTTCTGTGTTAATGTAAGTAATATCAGTGTTCTCAGAAAATATGACCAGTCCTTAGGGACATTCTGAATATTTGGTAAATAGGTTTTTGGTTATCCCAATGATAGAGACAGGCCTAGGAGATGAGGAAGCCATATCTCATAACTCAATCTGAAGCCAACCTAGGCAGAAAAGTCTCCAAAACTCCATCTCTGCAAAAAGCAGGGCTACAATCATAGCTCGATTACTATAGGGCAAGCCAAGCAAGTTCAAGTCATTGAGTTTAACTTACCTGGACAACTTAAAAGTGACTATATGACATTAAAAAAAGAAAGAAACCAAGAAAACACACACACACACACACACACACACACACACAAGACTTGGATCCGAGAAAGATTCTGCTATTTTTCTAAGGTGGATGGGAAGGCCATGGATTATGGTAACATAGCTTGGAAAAAAATTATTTCTTCTAGGATCACATTCAATCTTACATTTTTGTGCTCTATTGATTGTTTTTGGTGGGGGGAGGGAGAGGGATGTTGCCTGAAAAAAGAAAATTATGTGAATTCTTATAGCTACCAGACATAAATTTCAGTATAAAACAATAGAAAAGCATCTT
Organism: Dipodomys ordii; assembly: GCF_000151885.1. Taxonomy (NCBI): domain Eukaryota; kingdom Metazoa; phylum Chordata; class Mammalia; order Rodentia; family Heteromyidae; genus Dipodomys; species Dipodomys ordii. The sequence continues at coordinate 2,636,338 of NW_012267354.1, forward strand.
ACTTTGGATTAATTCAAATCCATTTTCCAAGGATGATTAATTAACAATGGCATAAATTACTTACATTCACGGACAAAATACATTTAAATTCTTATACTCCTCTCTGTTTCAAGAACTTTAACTTTCTAAATAAGTTCCGAGCATTTCGTGGAACAGCCAAAAATGCCCTCTTGTTTCACCACATGCTGTACAGATTGTAGTCTATCACCCCATATTCTTCTAATCATCTTCCTAGCTAATAATTTCCAACTGTACTGAGAGCCAGTAGCCTATACCTTTATCCTAGCCCAGAGAGTGTATTTTCGCAACCAAACTCTCCTCAATCCTCTTCTCATTTTCTCTCATGAACTCTATCTGGTGATTTCTTCATTCCATTCCTTCACCTGGAAAATATCCAATCCTAGGTTTGACTGTTTAAGTCTGTTCTTAGTGAGATGTATAAGATCCAAAAAAAAATTTTAAATGATGTGCATTCAGACAGAATCGAGGGATAGGTACACTATATAAAATATAATGCATACACATACACACAATCAGGGCAGATGTGCCATAATAATTTGGTAAAATGCTCAGTAGACATGAGGCCTGCAAGAGCAGGAGAAATGAAGGAAGTCAAAACTCAGACAGATGGTTTCAGAGACTGAGACCTGAGGGGGCTCAAGTCACTCAAGAAATGACTTTTTGTATTTTAAGTGGGGAAAGAGATGACAGCCCAGTCAGGTTTTTCACCTTAAAATTCCTCTCAAATTAGTAGGTAAGTTGTTAGTGAAAGTAACAAAAAAAAACATGCGGTGGAATACATCAGGAAAGGTGGAAAATATGAATAAAAGCTGCACACTAGTAATTTCACTAAAAAATGGGTAATAAAGGAGCAGGGGGGAAAAAGGCCTTGCACAACCCTATACACTATATTACACTGTTCCTTTAGTAACAAAGAGAAAGGGAGGGTTTCAAATTTCCCGCGCAGCATCAGGATTGGTCACGGGCACCAGTGTTGACTTTCTCTTTTGGTTTTTATTAGCAAATTCAGCACAGCAGTCAAAAGTGAAGTTAATCAGTACGTTTGTGCGACAAGCACCTCCTTGAGCGAGCAACACTTTAGCAGGTAGACAGAGATGATCAAGTTCTTTAATAAAGGAAAATTCTTACGGGGTTTGATATACATCGACATCGAACACAGCAACGGAAAGTTCTTCAGTGAGAATTTCAAAAGCCAAAAAGAGAAAGTTGTTGTATTAAGTTTAAGAAGCCACAAGCGGAGTGGCAGTTCTTTCAGGAAAATGGAATGGCTCTGAAAAGAGCCTTTGGGGTGAGGGCTGAGACTGATCGGACGTTTTCTGAGGACGCACTCACTTGGAGCTGGTGTACTTGGTGACGGCCTTGGTGCCCTCGGACACGGCGTGCTTGGCCAGCTCCCCGGGCAGCAGCAGGCGCACGGCCGTCTGGATCTCCCGAGACGTGATGGTCGAGCGCTTGTTGTAGTGCGCCAGGCGCGACGCCTCGCCCGCGATGCGCTCGAAGATGTCGTTCACGAACGAGTTCATGATGCCCATGGCCTTGGATGAGATGCCGGTGTCCGGGTGGACCTGCTTCAGCACCTTGTACACGTACACCGAGTAGCTCTCCTTGCGGCTGCGCTTGCGCTTCTTGCCGTCCTTCTTCTGCGCCTTGGTCACCGCCTTCTTCGACCCCTTCTTGGGCGCGGGAGCGGATTTCGCTGGCTCAGGCATTTCGAAGAACAACTACCAGAGCAGGAAAAATGACTGGCCTGTCGTCGGTCTACACTATTTAGAGCTCCATATGCAAATGAGATGGAGTAATGTCTAATTTCGATTGGAGAATATTAGATGGCATCATTGTTACTTTTGTCCAATTAGAGCACGTGTACCAAGGAACTTCATTTGCATTGAGTAAAGCTGCAATACAATTTCCTAGCCAATGGTTCAGCTTCTTTTTCGCGCCTAAATTCGCCTATAAAATGTACACTTCGCTCAGCCTATTCTAGTCACTTAGTGTTCTCTGACTAAATAGCAAGTCATCATGTCTGGACGCGGCAAGCAGGGCGGCAAGGCTCGCGCCAAGGCCAAGACCCGCTCTTCCCGAGCTGGTCTCCAGTTCCCCGTCGGCCGTGTTCACCGGCTGCTCCGCAAAGGCAACTACTCGGAGCGCGTCGGCGCCGGCGCCCCGGTGTACCTGGCGGCCGTGCTGGAGTACCTGACGGCCGAGATCCTCGAGCTGGCTGGCAACGCGGCCCGCGACAACAAAAAGACCCGCATCATCCCGCGACACCTGCAGCTGGCCATCCGCAACGACGAGGAGCTCAACAAGCTGTTGGGCAAAGTCACCATTGCCCAGGGCGGTGTCCTGCCCAACATCCAGGCCGTGCTGCTGCCCAAGAAGACCGAGAGCCACCACAAGGCCAAGGGCAAGTAAAAGGCCTTGTGTTTCCTCGCTAGAACCAGCCTTTTTCACTTTTCTATTCAAACCAAAGGCTCTTTTCAGAGCCACCTATCTTGTCACAGAGAAATAGCTGTACACTGCAATTCTTAGTTGCATTACTCTCAATATTTGGCGAGTTAAAACAAGCTGTCAAGTAAAGCTACAAAGTTAGATTTAACAGCATAGTCTTAAAAAATTTCTCTGGCAGTGCTTCAGAATCAGCTCGTAGAGAACCTTTATTTCAAACAAAACGTCACAGTGGGACAGTTATATGCAGGAATAAACTTTGTAACTGGTTCAACTCCACATCAGAATCCAGATCAAAGGGAATATTGTATTAAACCAACAAAATTGGCTTGAGCCGGGAAAACTTCGGAGACTAAGAAAGCATGTTGCCGGAGAAGTGGCCACTTGTTAATTCACATTTTTTCTCAAAATGTACCAATTAGTTTCCTCTGGAAGGCATCAGTGAAAGTACAAACACCCCAAGTCCATTATGTATTTCTTTGTGTTTTCTATATATACATTGTAATGAATCCCTTGCAAGGTGATCTTTGGAAGAAACCACAGCTTTCACAAATGGGAAGTAAAATTATCTTTTAAACTTTACCTACTTGATTGGAAAACTTACATTATTGATACTGTTGCACTCAGTTCATCTTTGTCTCAAATTTACTTAAGACAAAGTAAATTTGTTGTTACCATTAATTTCTCTACAAACTGGACAACTTAATTTAAAAAAAACTACCCTGTGTCAAGTATCATGTGTTATAGACTAATAAAATACTAACATGATTAGGGACAGTTTTTTTTCTTGACATGAGATGGAATTCACAATCCTGCTTCAGCCTCCACAATACTGGGGTTCCGGGCATACTTCACCATTATCTGGCCTTACATTGAATACGCCTCTGAGACTACCTCAATGACAACTCCATTTAAAAAGGTCAGATTGTGTTCATTTTATTATAGGTTCTAATAAAAAATTAATTTTTTAAGAAAAAAAGGTGAGATTATGGGGATCTGGAGGTATAAAGGGAAATACACCTATTCGATCAGTAGTTACAGTGTGCCAGTAAATAAACAGTAGATTGAAGACAATTTATACATGAGAGAAATCCATCCAAGAGGTAAGGGACAGTTGGGAAGACTTATACTGCGATATAATTTCTGTAGTATTAATTTATCTGTAATACTTACGTAAGGTTTTCATGGCAGATTCTTCTTTCAAACTGATGTCAAATGTACATTTCTTTGGCTAGTCGGGTGCCACTCCTAGCTACTCAGGAAGCTGAGGTCTGAGTATTGCAGTTCAAAACAAGATCATTCAGGAAAGTAAAAGAAAAAATAAAGCCCAAAGTGGAGCTGTGGTTCAACTTGACAGCACTAGCCTTTACAAAAAAGCTCCAGGACCGCACCCAAAGCAAATTCAAGCCCTATGCCATAGGACTGGAAGGAAAAGAGGAAAAAGACTAATTATTCAATCACAATACTAAAGTGAATGTAGGCATGTAAAATATCACAAAGGCAATTTGAGACTTCACAAAATAATTCTGAAATTACCATAAAATGCAATCTCGGTGAAACCAGGATAGGAAATTTCACAAGGAAATGGAACTTGAAATGGAACAAAATGCCTGACCTTCTAATATGTCTCAAAATGGTAAAATTGAGATATATTGAAAACAGAAAATTCAATACTAGTCCCAAATGTAATGAGTCAACTGATATAAAGTAAAGATGAATTATTTTTAAACCCACAAATTTCTAACACCGTAGTTTAAAGTGTACTTTATCGACGGTAGAATGTGAGGAGCCTTGTCCTCGAGTTCCAAGTGATACTTCTTCAGCCAGGAAAAGGAGGAATCTCGAAATCCGATTTATGATAAGAAGGGGGACACAGGACAGAAACCGCTTTTTAGGAAATCCTTGAGAGAAGGGACACGGATGAAAATGCACGCGTAAAGAAGGCAGCCAAGGCTATTTAGAACACCGTAGCCGCGTTCTTAGAATGAGTGCTGTTTGCCAAGGCGCCTTAGCAACTAGCAGCTGCGTTCTCGGGGTGGTGGGATACCGGCGGGTATTGGATTGCTTGTCTCCTTTTTGTGCTGTCCACAGTATTACTGCTTTGTCCAAAGAGGCCTCCGTAAAGCCTTCCAATTCGGCAAACACCAGACAGGGAGACAAAAAAGCTCTCTCCTTCCCCTGTCTCTCCCGCCCACCCCCCCTGCTTTCGCGCCTCCAGTTGGACCGGCTTTCTCCTCCCTCCTCCCCCTCGTGGGCGTGACAGGACTTCCCGCCTCCCGCGCTCCGGTTCTCACTTCGGTCCGCCGCAGGACGTATAAAGGCTTCTGGTCGGAGCCAGAGTGCTCACGGCGGTTTTCTCTCTCCGAGCTTGTAGTCGTTCAGAGGCAACATGTCTGGCCGCGGCAAGGGTGGCAAAGGCCTGGGCAAAGGCGGCGCCAAGCGTCACCGCAAGGTGCTGCGCGATAACATCCAGGGTATCACCAAGCCCGCCATTCGGCGCCTGGCTCGCCGTGGCGGAGTCAAGCGCATCTCCGGCCTGATCTACGAGGAGACTCGCGGGGTTCTGAAGGTGTTTCTGGAGAACGTGATCCGCGACGCTGTCACCTACACGGAGCACGCCAAGCGCAAGACCGTCACCGCCATGGACGTGGTCTACGCGCTCAAGCGCCAGGGCCGCACCCTCTACGGCTTCGGCGGCTAAACAACCGCAGGCTTTTGTCTGGTTGTTCTGTTCATCCACAAAGGCCCTTTTCAGGGCCGCCATATTCTCATCAAAAGAGCCCACACTCGGTGTAGTTTTCGCCGTTCTGAAATTTAACATGATTTGAAAGCGTGAGCTGTGATTGGTTTCCTTGGTCCACTGTTGCGTTGGTAATCTTTTCCTCCCTTTCATGATTTCCTTGTTTGCCATTTTAAAACAAAGATTATTTACTGTTTTCGTTTTGTAGTTCAACAGTTCAGGTACCTAGATATGTAAAGTTGGTGGTTGTGGTCACCAACTTATGGAACACACTGTCTCTGCTCTAAGTCTGTCTAATCTTGTACAAGTGGCAGAGTGGGGGACTCATGATAGTAATACCATGAGGTTTCAACACTAAGAATGTTTTACAACTTTACAGTGACAAGGGCATGTGATGTTTAAAATGCAGTGGGATGAATATGGCATTAAATGGATACTCATCATTTTCCGTTAGGAATTTAGGAATATACAGGCAAGTAAATTTTGAGAGGAATGATGAATAAAAGTGCTTATGGCAAACTGACTCAGCCAGTGCAATGCTAATCCCTTATTTATGATTACTATCAATTGATTTTGTCCTTGTAACTGCTGCCTAAGAAAGCAAATTTTCCTTTTTTTTTTTTTTTTAATCTGTAAATTCAGTCTTGCTTCCCAGGGGCGGGCTGGCCTGGGAAATCCTGATCCTCCTGCTTTGTCCTCCAGACTGCTGAGGTTATTGACAAATCCAATTGTGCATAGGAAAAGCAGCTTTTTAACATATTCCAGTAATTAATTAAGGCTCAAGTAGCCCATGTGTGGTTACATTTAAGGTATACCATAGTCCATCAAGACAAGAATCTTCCTTTTTTGGGTCGGTCCTTGGTCTTGAACTCCGCTTGGGTGCTGTCCCTGCGCCTCTTCAGCTCAAGGCGAGCGCTCTACTGCTAGAGCCATGGCACCACTAAGACATCTTAATATCAACACACCTGACAGTTTTTAGAAATGTAAATAATGTTTTGATTACTACAGTATTCATACTGTTTTTAACTTTGTACTCACTCATTCTGGATGATAAAAGGCAGAAGAAAACACCTTTTGTTGCCTTCTGGGAATGACTATAACATAACAATAAATAGGCTTGCTTGCTTTGTTGTGATTTTTCTTTGGTGTTTGGAACGTTTTAAAGTCCAAGTTCACACTACTTTCCCCAATAGTATAGCATTTAAATCAATCAATCAATCAAACACAAATAAACATGGATCAGAGATCTGTGTTTCATGTGACAGGAAGCCAAGCTTTTCTTTAAATGATTGTTTTTCTTTCTATTGATTGAGCAGAACTAGGGGTTTGAACCCAGGGCCTCCCTGGCAATTCTACCACCTCAATCTCCAGAGCAGATAGCATCACAGGTATGTACTACCACACCCAGTTCTGCAACTTTATTATCTCCTCCTTTGGGTTACCTCCAACATGACTCATTCTCACTTCTCATGATTTAATACTATCTTATCAATTTCAATTTTCAATAAAACACAAAGGCACTGGAACTCACAGCCCCCAAAGAGACAGTAAATAACACAGAGGGAATGTGGGCTCATATGTGGCTGTTTTGTGAGGTTACACAGCCTATCATGGAATCTAGATTGTTTTTTACCCCTTTGTACAAAGACTGAGATCAAAACCTAAGAGGCATGGTGTCCCATGCCTGTAGTTCAGCTAGTTGAGATATGGAGATCAGAAAGATTGGACCCAATCTCAACCAATAATCAGCATAATGGCTGGTGGCTATAAAGGCTGCTATGTGATAGGTAGCTCCAGAAAAAAAAAAAAATGTGATCCTTTCTGAAGAATAATAAAGGGCTGGAGGCATGATTCAAATGGTTGAGTCTAACAAGCATTAGGCACTGAGTTCAAACCATAAAAACAATCCCCATAGAATGGGTTGGGGTGTTGTGATGAAACACACCTGCAAAGTCAGCATTTAGATTAAGATAGGAGGATTGGCAGTTGTAAGTCTATATTGACTACACAGAGTTCTGTCTCTCAAGAAACAACAAAACATAAAGCAAAAACCTTCGGTTTATTTCATTTAGAGCTAACAAAGTTTGTTGCACGAGGAGATCTCACTTTAAGCATCTGCAAAATTTCTCTGTGCTTTAGTACTTGGTTTTGCCTTGCTAGTTAGCTCTACATTTCTCTCCAAACCCGTCTCTCTTCCCTATTCGGTAATACAGAGCGGATTATTTTCCTATTTCTTTGTCTACACTCACCCCCATGCAGATTGCACTAGCAGAAATTCAAATACCATCAGTATGGTATTAACTTGCAATTTTATATCTCAATCTTATGTTTTTCTCCAAAACTTCATTCAGCTGCATTCTTTACATAAATTTTAATAGACTAAGGCTAACATTCCAAGTGTAACTACTGATATTTGTCCTGTCATTTTTTAAACTATTAATTCAACACATAGTTGCATCATCGATGTCCTTTCCCATGCTTACATTCAACTCTTGTGAATTCTCAATATGTGTAATTAGTTTACTCTCACTTGTATGTAAATTACTGTCAGTGATCTTCCTTTCAAACCATTATAACTGTGGTATTTTAAAAATTTTTATTCTAAAGGTGATGTACAGAGAGGTAACAATTACATAAGTAAGGTAATGAATGCATTTCCTTTTGAGTGTCACCCCCTTTTGCTTCCCATCTTGATTCCTCTGGTCCTGTAGGAAGTTCATCTCGAGGTCCTGGTGAATCTCCAAATACATTTTCAAACAAGCTCTGAAGTGCATGAAAAGACTCAGATCACTTTTAAATGCTGGAAAAACATTTTTGCTAAATCAGTTTAAACAGTAACTATGCATCGTTGAGAAATAAGATTACACTTAGGATGAGATAAGCAAATGGAACAGAGTAGCAAATTTTTTTTTCCTCCTTCCCTGCTGCACTAGACTTCAGTGATAACGAGGTTATGAAGACCAGAGTAGATTGGGAAAGGTGTAAAATATTCTGGATCATTAAAAGGTTACCTATGCTAGTGTGAGACACGATTGAAACCAGCTGTTGCTCAATACAAAGAATAGCCACGAGGTAATATTAAATTCACTTAGGACTAGAAAAAATTAAACGTAAGCAATGAATTGCCAATTCAGTTGTCATGCTATAGTGAGGAAAGGCAAACCACTTGTAAAGGGCAAAAATCTGAAGTTAGATGGAATGCATTTTTAGATAAAAACCTTGTGAACTCAAATGCTCGCAATGTCGTTATTCCAATTACTGGAGTGAATTTCTAAGAGCTAGAGACCACAAGACGACCCTAAAATGGCAGGTGATATAAGTCTGGAGATTGAGGTTGAACCGTTAAGTTGTAGAAGGGCACAAGATAACTACCGAAAATAAACTGGAGACATTGGGAATTGCACCAAACATGCCTCAAAACAAATGGGAGTTTAACACACATTTGAGCAAAATACAGGAGTGGGGGAAATAGTGTGAGCCCTTCAGATGAAGATGTGGCGGCCCTGAAAAGGGCCTTTGTGGATGAGCAGAACAACCAGACAAGAGCCTGCGGTTGTTTAGCCGCCGAAGCCGTAGAGGGTGCGGCCCTGGCGCTTGAGCGCGTAGACCACGTCCATGGCGGTGACGGTCTTGCGCTTGGCGTGCTCCGTGTAGGTGACAGCGTCGCGGATCACGTTCTCCAGAAACACCTTCAGAACCCCGCGAGTCTCCTCGTAGATCAGGCCGGAGATGCGCTTGACTCCGCCACGGCGAGCCAGGCGCCGAATGGCGGGCTTGGTGATACCCTGGATGTTATCGCGCAGCACCTTGCGGTGACGCTTGGCACCGCCTTTGCCCAGGCCTTTGCCACCCTTGCCGCGGCCAGACATGTTGCCTCTGAACGACTACAAGCTCGGAGAGAGAAAACCGCCGTGAGCACTCTGGCTCCGACCAGAAGCCTTTATACGTCCTGCGGCGGACCGAAGTGAGAACCGGAGCGCGGGAGGCGGGAAGTCCGGTCACGCCCACGAGGGGGAGGAGGGAGGAGAAAGCCGGTCCAACTGGAGGCGCGAAAGCAGGGGGGGTGGGCGGGAGAGACAGGGGAAGGAGAGAGCTTTTTTGTCTCCCTGTCTGGTGTTTGCCGAATTGGAAGGCTTTACGGAGGCCTCTTTGGACAAAGCAGTAATACTGTGGACAGCACAAAAAGGAGACAAGCAATCCAATACCCGCCGGTATCCCACCACCCCGAGAACGCAGCTGCTAGTTGCTAAGGCGCCTTGGCAAACAGCACTCATTCTAAGAACGCGGCTACGGTGTTCTAAATAGCCTTGGCTGCCTTCTTTACGCGTGCATTTTCATCCGTGTCCCTTCTCTCAAGGATTTCCTAAAAAGCGGTTTCTGTCCTGTGTCCCCCTTCTTATCATAAATCGGATTTCGAGATTCCTCCTTTTCCTGGCTGAAGAAGTATCACTTGGAACTCGAGGACAAGGCTCCTCACATCCTACCGTCTTTATCATCGATGTGGCTCACAACAGAAGTCTGGCGAATTTGTCCTAGGAAAACATTTAGAGGTCATGGCTGTTTTCATAAGGTTTTTTGACACATTTTTAGTAAAGCTATAGTATTTCATAAATTGTTCCTATTATCAGGGGAAATAACTTATTCTTTATCCTATGTGTGACTTGGCTGGTTGTGGATCCTTTTATATGCGGCGTGTGTGTTTGTGTGTGTTGTGGGACATTCTAGCAGAGTATTGAACCCATTTTTAGCACCCATTTTTCCCAGGGCCCAACCATCTTTCGAAAAGTCATTTAGTCTTTCTTAGCTTGCCATATGGCACCCTTCTCTTCCACTATAAAGTCCTTAAACTTTTTGACCTGAATAAGTTTATGGGTATCTATTTTTCCTTCATGTGATGACCCAGGCATGTAACACATTTACTTATGTTTTCTGCTAAAATATGTCTACCATGAGTTTATTTCAGACAATTATTCAACACTTCCTTTCTATTGAAAGGTCATTTTCTCAAATAGGGAAGGAACTGTAAAACTTTAAAATTCTAAAACAAGTATAATAATATACGATTGTTTAATCCTTTTTTATTTAGTATAATGGTGAATTAATTGCTAAGAAAAGTAATAAAGAGCTTAGAAAAGTTTTATTTATATTGTGGTTTCAATAGTTACTTCTGCTCTTCTTTCATAGCTTTATCATCTTCATAAAGTAAATGAAAATAGCATTTGTTCCTTTTAAGACTGTAAAGATTAATGAAGATAAATGATTAAACAAGTTTAGTTATTAACTACAATAAAGATCTAACCTGCATCTTAGCACTTGTCCACAAAAACTTTCCTTGAATTACCTATATTTCTACATTCTCAACTGCATTCTTTGTATTCAGTACCTCAAATGAAATACTAATTCAAATATTTTATTTGCTTAAAATTTCTGACTATTCTTAAATTTGCATGTTCTTACCTTATGAATAACATTTATGACGAATATCTGAAAAATGAGAAACGAGTTGTGAAAGAGAAGCTACCAAAGAGCAACATATCAGTTTGAGAATCCAGGTAAGACTGTGTTTACTACAAAAATAACCATTGTGGCACATCTAAACGAATGTTACCATTGGATTTTCAAACACTGACTCACTGGCCAGAATTATTGCCAATAAATTTGTAACCAGTGTTTTAGTGCTTTCCAGAAAGGCATGAACTCAATAAATGAACTGGCTGACTAAAATTAAGAAATCTGGACTATATATTAGATCGGCAAATCATCCAGGTGAAGGAAATTCCTAAACTACACACAAGACATCCCAATAGAAAGTTACAAAACTAAGTTGGGAAAAGGTAGTTTCTGTGCTCATTAGACGACACGGGGTGAAAAGCAACAGCTATCTTTTGGTGAAAATATGAGGTGGCTCTGAAAAGAGCCGTTTGGTTCTGCACAACTTGTGGAGAGCTCACTTGGAGCTGGTGTACTTGGTGACGGCCTTGGTGCCCTCGGACACGGCGTGCTTGGCCAGCTCCCCAGGCAGCAGCAGGCGCACGGCCGTCTGGATCTCCCGAGACGTGATGGTCGAGCGCTTGTTGTAGTGCGCCAGGCGAGAAGCCTCGCCCGCGATGCGCTCGAAGATGTCGTTCACGAACGAGTTCATGATGCCCATGGCCTTGGACGAGATGCCGGTGTCCGGGTGGACCTGCTTCAGCACCTTGTACACGTACACCGAGTAGCTCTCCTTGCGGCTACGCTTGCGCTTCTTGCCGTCCTTCTTCTGCGCCTTGGTCACCGCCTTCTTCGACCCCTTCTTGGGCGCGGGAGCGGACTTCGCTGGCTCAGGCATGGCGAGAGATGGCTGAGAACTACGGAACAAACGCTCCCCGAGGCCCCTCTTTATCTACATGGCTTTATGCAAATTGGGAGTGTCAAGGACCTCCTGTGGTTGGTGAGCAGGCCTGTGTGACGCCAAGAGCCCGCCTCGTCCAATGAACACCCGCTTCCCGAAGAACCGCGTTCTATTGGTCTAAATGAACTGTTCGGACAGACCAATCGCAAGGGGGCCTTTTCGCACCCAGCGCGGACTATAAAGGTGCGTTTTCGCTCTCCTGCTCCGTACTGACTGGAAACGACAGTTGAGACTTCGCTATGTCCGGACGTGGCAAACAGGGAGGCAAAGCTCGCGCTAAGGCCAAGACCCGCTCTTCCCGAGCCGGTCTCCAGTTCCCCGTCGGCCGAGTTCACCGGCTGCTCCGCAAGGGCAACTATGCCGAGCGCGTCGGCGCCGGCGCCCCGGTGTACCTGGCGGCCGTGCTGGAGTACCTGACGGCCGAGATCCTCGAGCTGGCTGGCAACGCGGCCCGCGACAACAAGAAGACGCGCATCATCCCGCGACACCTGCAGCTGGCCATCCGCAACGACGAGGAGCTCAACAAACTGCTGGGCAAAGTCACCATTGCCCAGGGCGGCGTCCTGCCCAACATCCAGGCCGTGCTGCTGCCCAAGAAGACCGAGAGCCACCACAAGGCTAAATAAGGGGCTTTAAGCTTCTCACACTACAAAGGCTCTTTTCAGAGCCCCTTACAAAGTCATAAAGAAGAGACACTACTTGTTCAGTATATATTTGCAATCAGGCAAATACCCGTTTCATTGGAATAGTGTGTTTTGCAGACATTTCAAATAGCTTTATGTAAGCTCTTAGTATTTGTGCTTTGCATTTTCCTTTCAAATGAGATTTGTGTTTAATAAAGTAATCTGGTTATGTAGGAAAATGCATGGTTGTGAGAGTAGGCCAAGTTTCACTGTGTGACACTGTCAGACTGGTTTCAATAGCACTAATGGACAGATACCTGTATAAAAATAGCCAAAGGCTATTTTGAGAAGACAAGCTAAAGACTATCCTGGTATTTAAGGAAACAGGATTGTGGTCAAGAAGCCAGCCTGACAAGTCCCTGAGATTCTCACCTTCAATTAACTAGCCAGAAGTGAAAGTCCCAGCCCTGAAGAAGCTAAAACACAGTAGTTGGAGATCACACCTACCAAAAGATAGTCCATAAGTCTGGGTGGACCGTGCTTTATTGTGCATCTTGAATTGGAACAGTTACACATGTTTTGCCTTTTCAGGAAGTTTCTGTTCAACTCTTTAATGTTTTGATAAATCTGAACTTGATGTTCACAAAGCAATAATTTTAAACCAGGTACATCGCATGAGTATTAACTTGTCCTAAAAGAAGGCTGTGGGCTTGTCTCCACCTTTGCTAAAGTAATGCTTTTAAAGGCCAAGCATTGTAGCTTTGTCATGTACTCTCAACACATGTAAGGCAAGCTGGAGGATTCTAAGTTCTAGGCCAACTTGAGCTCTACATAGCAAAGAAAGACCCTTTCTCAAAAGACAAAAATATGAAACATCAGAAGCACATAAAAGCAAATAATTACACTGTTGAAGACAAGTAAAAAACTATGATGCAGGAATAAACACAAAAGCATAGAATATTTGGGAATCGACATAATATCTTGCAAAATGACGTTTTCAAGATTATAAGAAACGAATTGAGAATCCAGCAGAGAATGTGCACCACCAAAGACTGATCTGAGCAAAAGTTCTGATATGAGCAAGGTAAATGAGTTTTGAAATTGGTAATAAGGCAAAGGTTACAAGAGATAGGTCAAAAGGTACTTATAGGTCACTTTGTTTTAAATATTTTTAGTTTTGGATAAGAGGTTGGCCATGTATTTTCAGGCCTTGAAGTTTTCATCTTTTGGCCTGTCTGGGATTACAGACATGCACTGCCACATTCTGTGGGAAAAAATTCTTTGCATATTAGTGACTTTGAAATCTGTATGCCCATCCTGACATATCTTCAGTACTATACACATTCAACATTACATTGTTAACAACGCTGCTTTCTTAAGTTTCCTTGTTTTAATGAATAGTATCACTTTCTATGGGATGAGACAAATGAATATGGAATTTATTCATTTTTGTGTGTTATCTCTATAGCAAAGCTAAAATCTTATATGGGGAGACAAAAGCTCAAAGTTCAGTAAGTTTTTATTGTAGTTCAGCACATATTTTTGGAGGGAATACCCACATACACATAATTATAATTACTATCCCAGAATTGATGCTTCATGTAATCACAAGTGGCAAGTTAATTGTATGTTCAGAAATATATTGCCTGGGCTGGGAAGGTGGCTTAGTGGTAGAGTGCTTGCCTTGCATCCATAAGGCCCTGGGTTCAATTCCTCAGTACCACATAAACAGAAAAAGCCAAAAGTGGCACTGTGGCTCAACTGGTAGCAAAAAGCCAAAAGTGGCACTGTGGCTCAACTGGTAGCATTGTGCTAAAGAGCTGAGGGACAGCGCCCAGGCCCAGAGTTTAGGCCCCACCATGGACAAAAAAAAAGAAAAAAACAAAAAGAAGAAAAGAAATATATTGGCTATATATCTCCTGGAGGTATTTATCCAGCAAGTCAGAGTGCACTATTGATCAATGCAAATCATGAAATTTCTCTGTGAGCTCATGCAGTATTGGCTCTTATTTTCTCAGCATAGAAAGTAGGAATGTGCAAAAAACACCTTGTTTAGTGATGGGCCTGGGTCAGCATATACCACCACATCCATATTCAGTGGCCTTGTGAGGCATTGTTTCCTCCCAAAATAGTGTATTTTCATTTCCCGGAGGTGACTAATTTCTGAGGGGAATACTCTTTGCTTAAGAACCAAGTTTAACAGCATTAGAACATTTTAATTTTGTGAGCGAATGGGATCCTCTAAATTCCACACATAGTATTTATATTGGTGCTAATTTCTGATATGAGCTCTCGGAAGACAATGAGCAGGAGCAAATTGTAATGATTACAGTAGTTGTAAGGAAATTACCTAATATCAAGACAAAAAATAAATAATAGACAATAACTAAGTAGCATACATAAATCCTCAAGCCAAAAATTCAAAATTTTAAAATTTGGGGCATTAAAAATTCTGATCTTTCATGAGGCACTGGTAGCTCAGACCTGTAATGCTAGCTACTGAGGAAGCTATCTGAAGAACAGAGTTCAAAGGCAGCCTGGGAAGAAAAGTTCCCTTGAGATTCTTATCTATAATAAACTACTCACAAAGGCCGGAAGTGGCACAGGGGCTCAAGTGGTACAGTCCCTTGAGCACAAAAAGGCTCAGGGACGGCCCTGGGTTCGATTCCTCAGCACCACATAAGCAAAAAGAAAAGCCGGAAGTGGTGCTGTGGCTCAAGTGGTAGAGAGCTAGCCTTGGGCCCAGAGTTCAGGCCCCCCGACCGCCCCCCCCCAAAATAATCAATGCAGAAAACCAGGATGGAGGCATGGCTCAACATGCTTAGCAAATGCAAGCTCCTGAGTTCAAACCCCTAGTACTGCTACAAAAGAAAGAACGAAGGTGAGGGGAGAAAGAAGGAAGGAAGGAAGGATGGAAGGAAGGAAGGAAGGAAGGAAGGAAGGAAGGAAGGAAGGAAGGAAGGAAGGAAGGAAAAGGGCTCAAATGGAGTAGAGGGGGCTACAGAGTCATTTGTTCCTTCTTTAGTCCATCTTCTCCACATTGGACATGAGACATGAGATAAATTCTTCACCAAGTCTCCTGGGATGCTTCACCCTGAAAATAGCATTTAACTTGTGAAATATTTCTGTGTTAGACCTCAGAGGATGATAGATAACTTAAGGAAAATGCTCTCCAGAGACAGCCCTTAGAATAAATTATAGATTTATCTCTTACAAGTCATCCTTTAACTGGAGACAATCTGCTTGAAGGATCTCTTCCTCCCAACAAATATCCAGTTGACAAGGATTTGTCTTTTTTTGTAGTCCTCCCACTCATGCCTTGCTTCTTGTCTATTAGGAGAGAGGCTCAAAACGGGTTCTGAAATTCCTTCCTCCTCAAATAAAGAAGACATCACAAGGCTGATGATAAGAGTCAAAATAAAGGGCTCTATGCTGTGCTTCGCTTCCATTTCTGGGAAGACTGCTAGCGAGTTGATGAGAGAGTCAAATGGATAATGATGAATGGGAAGTAACAATAAATTTGGAAGAGTCATAAAAATCATAATTCACTATAAATGAAAGAAATGTTGATGCAATGTTGCTTCAAGCAGCAAATGTCTCTAGAGTTACAGAATTGACAATCAGTGCCTCCCCTGGAAAATCTTCCTAAATGTCTATTATATGGTAGAATGTTCTAGGATTTTTCTTTTGGAAAAAAAAAATCAAAGAAAATGGCTACAAGATAGCAAACTGACATTATTAGATCCAATGTTTTAGAACACATGTATAATAAATATATTATTCTTTTTTAAAAAATAAAGTTTTATTTTTTGCCCTCATTTTGAAAAAAAAAAAGGCTCAGGGACAGTGCCCCCAGACCCTGATTTCAAGTCTCAGAACCCGGGGGGGGGGGGGGATCCTCTACCTTGTTTCATAAGCTGACAAGTTGAAGAATAAACTTATACACAAATATTGGCCAACTTGCCAAGAAAAATCTGGAATGCCTTGAAGAATTAAAAGCTTAGAAAAATTATAACTACAATATACTCATAGGTTCACTTATAGAGTTTTCTATTATTGGTGTTCACATGCAAAAGAAATACTATTACTACACTACTACTGAGTACTCAGTTTATTTCATGAACCTGAATATTAGGAGACTAAGGAACAAAACAAGTGCTGTGATTTTGTAAATTCAAAGGAGATAAAATGGAGTGTTCTTTCATTAAATCAGACAAGGCTTTGGTGGAAACGGTCATTTAGACAAACCAGGCATTTATTTTCCAAAGGGCCGTTATTACAGTCCTTATAAGCCTATGACTTTTGGATGCAGGTATAATGAATTAGTATGTTCTAGCACCCTTCCTTTCACCCTTACAAAACTATAGTTTGCATAATAAATCTCAATGGCTGTCCCTAATTAGCCCAGCCACGAATCAGCTACATAAGCAACATCTTTAAGCTAAGTCTCTCACACCCGACTTAAGATGCACAGAGAAGATTTGAAACCAGGGTGCGTCAGCTCTGGTCAGTGCTTAGTACAGTCAACATGGAATGCTGAGTCCCACAATTAGAACAGTGCCTGGTGCTAGAGCAACAGCTCTTTTTAGTTAATGTGGATGGCTCTGAAAAGAGCCTTTGGGTAGATAGATGGGGAAAGAGGATTTAGGCCCTCTCTCCGCGAATGCGGCGCGCTAGTTGGATGTCCTTCGGCATGATGGTCACACGCTTGGCGTGGATGGCACACAAGTTAGTGTCCTCAAAGAGACCCACCAAGTAGGCTTCACTCGCCTCCTGCAGCGCCATCACAGCGGAACTCTGGAAGCGCAGGTCGGTCTTGAAGTCCTGCGCGATCTCGCGCACCAGCCGCTGGAACGGCAGTTTGCGGATCAGCAGCTCCGTCGACTTCTGGTAGCGCCGGATCTCGCGCAGCGCCACGGTGCCGGGCCGGTAGCGGTGGGGCTTCTTCACGCCGCCGGTGGCCGGAGCGCTCTTGCGAGCGGCCTTGGTGGCCAGCTGCTTGCGGGGCGCCTTGCCGCCGGTGGACTTGCGAGCGGTCTGCTTAGTACGAGCCATGATTTTCTGACTGGAACTAGATAAAAAGCAGAAGGCTGGCTGCTGCTTTATAACGAGAACCTGAAGCTGATTGGACAAAAATAGACCAGGCCCACCTAGCTGCAAACCAATGAAAACTCAAGGAAATTTGTAAGCACTTACATTCGCTGTGCGGAGTTTCACCGATATGTCCTTACGTGTGTGCAAAACGCCTTGGTCAAATACACCCATCTGTCCAGCATTCTATATCGTTCACCAAATCGTATATCGTATATCGTTCACCAAATCCTTTTGTTTTGGCCTCAGGCCTATTTTTTTCTCTCTCGTTACTATCTTTTCCTACAGCTGTTTTCCGTGGAAATAAGCGCATTTTTTTTTCTTACAGGGTATACTGGAACAAAACTAATCCAAGAGAACTTTAAGATTGTACTAAATTTACGTGATACGATGTTATTTGGTCTTTGCACTATCTCAAATTCAGTGTATGGGAGTGTGCACACTAATTCAGTCCATCAACCCTTTATCTAAATTTCTAACAGTATTCATTTTCAACGAAGACTTGTATGACTTCATGAAGCCACTGTTAAATTTCTAAGTAAAACTAATTTTATGAATAATTACAACGAAGATTGATCAAGCCAGTTTTAAAGTAATTATAATGAACCTAAGGAATGGGACTTCCTGATCTCGTATGGACTGAATAAACTTGGAAAATCAACCAGTTACCTATCAAAGGCGGTTACTGACCAATTACCATCTTAATTCGTATAACCAGCCAGAAATGAGAACTGATAATTGCCCAGGTTGGTCACAGAAACAAGGTACACCTTCCACTCTATTTGTTAAAACCAGGGAAATATGCTCATGACCTAAGAGGCAGTTTTAACTATCTCGGAGATAGCCAAAGATGAGGTGAAGAGCTCAGGGAGCGTGCCTAGGACCAGGGTTGAAGCTACACGATTCACAAAAATACAAATTAAAACTCGAAATAGAAACAAAGCGCACAGTCCCTTTCTAAAAGTTGTAGGTGGCTCTTAAAAGAGCCTTTGGTTTTAGCAGGGCTGAAAGACACTTATTTGCCCTTAGCCTTGTGGTGGCTCTCGGTCTTCTTGGGCAGCAGCACGGCCTGGATGTTGGGCAGGACGCCGCCCTGGGCAATGGTGACTTTGCCCAGCAGTTTGTTGAGCTCCTCGTCGTTGCGGATGGCCAGCTGCAGGTGTCGCGGGATGATGCGGGTCTTCTTGTTGTCGCGGGCCGCGTTGCCAGCCAGCTCGAGGATCTCGGCCGTCAGGTACTCCAGCACGGCCGCCAGGTACACCGGGGCGCCGGCGCCGACGCGCTCGGCATAGTTGCCCTTGCGGAGCAGCCGGTGAACTCGGCCGACGGGGAACTGGAGACCGGCTCGGGAAGAGCGGGTCTTGGCCTTAGCGCGAGCTTTGCCTCCCTGTTTGCCACGTCCGGACATAGCGAAGTCTCAACTGTCGTTTCCAGTCAGTACGGAGCAGGAGAGCGAAAACGCACCTTTATAGTCCGCGCTGGGTGCGAAAAGGCCCCCTTGCGATTGGTCTGTCCGAACAGTTCATTTAGACCAATAGAACGCGGTTCTTCGGGAAGCGGGTGTTCATTGGACGAGGCGGGCTCTTGGCGTCACACAGGCCTGCTCACCAACCACAGGAGGTCCTTGACACTCCCAATTTGCATAAAGCCATGTAGATAAAGAGGGGCCTCGGGGAGCGTTTGTTCCGTAGTTCTCAGCCATCTCTCGCCATGCCTGAGCCAGCGAAGTCCGCTCCCGCGCCCAAGAAGGGGTCGAAGAAGGCGGTGACCAAGGCGCAGAAGAAGGACGGCAAGAAGCGCAAGCGTAGCCGCAAGGAGAGCTACTCGGTGTACGTGTACAAGGTGCTGAAGCAGGTCCACCCGGACACCGGCATCTCGTCCAAGGCCATGGGCATCATGAACTCGTTCGTGAACGACATCTTCGAGCGCATCGCGGGCGAGGCTTCTCGCCTGGCGCACTACAACAAGCGCTCGACCATCACGTCTCGGGAGATCCAGACGGCCGTGCGCCTGCTGCTGCCCGGGGAGCTGGCCAAGCACGCCGTGTCCGAGGGCACCAAGGCCGTCACCAAGTACACCAGCTCCAAGTGAGCTCTCCACAAGTTGTGCAGAACCAAACGGCTCTTTTCAGAGCCACCCCACATTTCCACCAAAAGCTAGCTGTACTCTTGGATGACATTTCTGATCCTTGTTCAGTCACAAGTCACGTTTTGAAGGGACTGGGTTGCTGTTCTTTATATTTCTAAGCTTACTGCATTAGGGTTTTTGTGATGGGGAAGTGGGCTGGGAACTGCTATCAAGTTAGTCGTTTCAAGAGCAACCGCTGCCGTTTTGTGCATATTCCTTTCTTATTGTTCCCCTAACACTGAATCAAGTTAGTTCACACGGGTATCCCTGAGAAGAGCCTTAGCCTCCGAGTTACTTATGTTCTCTCAATACTATCCTAGCGATCTGCTTGATTCCGCTGCGGCTATCCAGTCATTCAATGGCAGAGCGTGGTGCTGTCCTGCATTTCATCTTGCCAGGGTCTGCCGCTAGCGTTTAGTTTCCTCACTCCCTACACCTTTTCCCCTTTAGTTGCACCCGGACATTCCAACAAACCTTAAAAATCAACACATTGCAATGGCCTATTTCAAATTGCGGACCAAATTGAGAACTACTTTCAGAAAGGCGGGCAACGTCCCAGTTGTAGGTCCGCCTTCTTTCTCTTCCAAACCTAGGAGAAGGCGGAAGTCCCAACGCTGCTTACTTACCAGAGAACCCTTGAGGACATGTTGGAGACATTTGGTGCGGTCTGTGCTGTGAATTCCCCAGAAGAGCTAGAGGGGATGCATGCTGCAGCTTAGAGGTGTGAGTATTTTATGCAAGAAATCGCTCAAAGCCTCTAATTGGATTACAAACAGAGACACTGGCCTTTGGCCCTAGTTTCATACTGTGTCAGTGTGTTACTGTGTTGAGAATGTTAGCTTTTTAGAGTACTCCATGAACTACACTACCATCAAGTATTCTCACCTGCTTCTCAAATTAGAGCTCTGTAAGCTGGGGAGGGAGGAGAAGAGCAATTTACCTAGTCACAGGGCAAGGAATAGGGTCAATTGAATTTAGGTGACTGAACTACACAGACCAGTCGCTTAGCAGCTGAACTGTTTTATTTTAGGTCAGAATCCTCACAAGAGAAAAGAGAGCTTTTGCTTTTATCATTCTTGCATGGTATCAATTCACTTACTCAAACTTACCCAGTGTACATGATCTGGTGTTGTACCTGACACTTGATCCAGATAGGACAGCTCTTAGCTCTGCTATCTTTTGGCAAGCTACAGAACTGGTTCTGCCATGTTTTCTTTGTAAAAATGTGAAAATCTTGAGGATTGCAATTACATACTTAAAGAGAATTCAGGAGCAATCATTAAGTATTTATTGCCTTCTGGGGGGGGAGGGGCAGGGGTCGATCATAGGGCCTGAACTCTCAGCTCTTCAGTTTAAGGCTAGCGCTCTACCACTTGAGCCCCAATGCCACTTCCAGCTTTTTCCGCTTACGTGATGCCGGAATCGAACCCAGGGCCTTATACATGCAAGGCAAGCGCTCTACCACGGAGCCACCTTCCCAGCCCGGCAGTACTCTTTACATTAAGACACAAAAACTTCTTTATAATTTATTGTTTATCCATGTGCAAGATAATGCCCTAGAAAGGTCTTTTAATTGATTGTTTAGTTTCCACTGCCATCTTACTTGTGAAATTATAACCATAATCTTAAATTACTATTATATCTATTTTACAGATCCAAAAGAAAAGGTAAGTAAATTGCCAGATGTTACACAGTTAATATAAATATATTCACAGATTCTAGCTTTAGTAACTACATTTTAATAACAATACAGTAGTTATCTTTTCTTCATTAAGTAGCTGTACAAAGAGATGTCACTTCCATAAGTCAAGTTATGAATACAATGCATTTTATTCACTGTCACATCGTCCATCATTCGCCCCATTTCCCCCCTGCCATCCCCTACCCTTAAGTTATGTCCTTCAATTTTATATAATGTAGCTTTTGCCCATCTTCTCAGGCTTGTAACCATTGCATGCTAGAGAAAAGAAAAACTGTCAGCTATGGAAAGCAAGATGCAGGATAATGAGCAGTAGAGTTGTGCACATGTGTGAATAAATGTGAAATAGCTCTGGAAGGATACTAGATAAACTGTTAGCTATAGTTGCCTCCAAAGAAAGGAAGTTATATAACAGGTAGATGAAGGATCTTTTCCTTATAATCCTTTTCTGATGTCAGAATTGTATGTATATATTATTGCCTGTGAAAGTCCCAAAAGCCAAGCTGTGAGATCCGAAAGGATTGGTAATTTGGAAGGCCTTTCCCCAACATACACTCAGAACACCGAGTTTCCTGGGAAGGTCAATCAGTCCTGGCTTGATAGGAATTCAGATTTCTATCCTGGGTGTAGGCTAATTGGACCCAAGCCTTTTGGGAGCTTGGGGATAGCCTAAAGTCCATGCAAATTGTAAGCTATTTACTGCTTACCTCTACTTCCTAAGATAAAGTAGTCATTTATCACTTCAATAAGATTGTGTCACATGCTTGATGTTTTTGACTACAAGGATATTGAATAACATTGTATCACATGATCAGTGCTTATGACTTAAAGACTATTGTGACCTTACTTTCCGCACTGTACTCTACTCAATAAATACCATGTGGAAAGGACCTTGGACACCTGGAGCTGGCGTTTAGTGTCCCAAACCCCAGTCCACAGTCCTAGTAATCCATGGATGAGGGTGCAGCCCTCATGACATACATGTAGCATTCATTGGGGTAAGTTTTCACCATATGAATTTGGGGAGGTATATACAAACCACAGCAAGTGCAAATCTTACTTTCTCCCTTAGCCCTGCCTGTCTTCAGAAGTGTCCTTGAGCCTCAGTTTTTGTAAACAGTAGAAATGAGATAATTCAGGCAGGGACTTTGTAAGAATGATTTTATCTGAGGAGTATATTCACAATACCCAAACTTACAAGAAATAGTGGATCTATAAATTATTGTGGGAGATGCGACTAACTGTGACTAACCACAGGTTACTCAGCAATTGCTTTGATTGGACCAGGCATAGGAGCTAAGGGGCACAGAAGAATGTAGGAGCAGAGTGAGTACATAATAGCATTGTAGGCAAAGAAAGGAATATCACAGTCAAAGAATCAAAAATGGTGCAATAAGGCTAATAATTAGTACCTGTAATCCCAGTTATTCAAGATGCAAAGATCAGGAAAATTGCAATTTCAGCCTAGAAGTTAGTAAGACTTCATCTTAACAAGTTGGGTGTGGTGGTTCATATCTGTGATCTCAATTATACAATAAGCCATAGACAGAAGGTAAAAACAAGATGCCCAACCAGTTAGAAAAGTTCCCCCAGAAAACCCACATGAAGCATTCAGGGTCAGTTTTACCAAAGTTGTTCAGACCTCAGGTTACAACTATGTGCAAAACTGCCCTTAGCGTTTCAGGACTTCCAGCCACTCTGAGCTTGCCCTGTAAAATATGTCAGTTTTGCACCGGGGTGGCAAAGCAGGGAGAGAAGCATACACATTTGCAAGATTCCCCACTAGGTGGCAGTACAATTTTATTTAAAACGATTTGGAAATAACGTCGTTAACAAGGCCTCACCTAAGGCATGGTATTTGTCACAAGGAAAACTTGTGAGAAGAGTGAGAACACTGGCCCCATGGTGTAATGGTTAGCACTCTGGACTTTGAATCCAGCGATCCGAGTTCAAATCTCGGTGGGACCTCTTCAGCTTTTCATTTTCCTGGTTGTCTTTTAAAATCTTGTGTACCTTCCTGTAATCCATGCCAGTGAACAGGAATGCTCCAATAAGAGCAAGTCTGTATGCCAAAATGCTGTAGCTCTCCTCTCATACATACATTCCCATAAACTGTGATGTGATAAATACCTGGTCTGTGGGCAATAAATTTGGAGTCATTTTGCTCTTCCTGGGGGCCCATTGCTTCCAAGAATGCTCTCAACGAGGCAGGATTTACCCATATATGAAGGGCATACTGGAGTACCAGTCCTTGAATAGGCCATCTCATCCTATCATAGCTACACATTCCTTAGGCTCTTTGTTGTTGTTATAAAGGTGGTTATAAAGGGGTTATGTTACACAAGTCAGGTATTGAGTACATTTCTTTTTGAACAATGTCACCCATTCCCTCCCTCTCTCCCAGTCTTAGGCTCTTTCTTAGCTTTTGGTAAGCTTGTGAAAGCCTCTGCTCTTGGACTAAGTTCCTATTTGTGGTTCATTGTTGAAAACAACCCATGAGAATATTAACCCTACAGATTCCAGTCCAAGTCCTTACCCTTTGCCTGAGATATGTTTTTTTTACATTTGAATCATAGCCTACACAAATCCAACCTCACTTGTTACCATACCTGACTAACATTAGCCCAAGATAGATAGTCACTAGTAATGTGTAAAATTCTGCTTATTCATTTCATTCCTCGGGTCTCATTTTCTACCTCCAAAACATTTTGTCCTCCATTCCATCTTCATGAGCTCTACATCCCTAGTGATTCCTGGAATATTTTCTTAGATCTGAAGACCTTCTCACTGCGGCCTTCACTTGGCTCCCTATGTTCAGTAGAACCCCATCTGCATTTCCTCAACACCCTAAAAATCTTCCAATACTACCTCATATTTTATTTGATTTTTAAATCAGGTTCCTCTAGAGGAGAGACCACACTACTTTGTCTTATTCACCTTTCAGTCCCCAGTCTTACCACACTTTGTTTATATTGGATCAAAAGTATTTACTGGATCCATAACTTTTATCTAACCTCACGTCATCCTAGATGAAGTGAAGAGTTTATGCTTGTGTTTGATTAGAAATCTTTCTGTGTAGCAAATTCTGGAGCCCGAGCTGTGAGACCAGGAGAGTTAAGAGTTTGGAAGGCTGCCTCAATAGCACTCAGAAGGCTGAGGGCTGGACCCTGAAAGGTTAAACAGTTAAGGCAAGAAAGTTTAACTTACGACCCTAAGTGCACTTAAGTTAGAGCTGCTTGGACACTAAAAGCTTAAGACCTTGGAGATAAGATGAATGTCTGTGTTACGGTTGGAGTGTTTATTGTTCCCTTCTGCTTCCTAATGATAAGGGGTCAATTATCACTGAATCTACAAACTATACTTCATGTTAATGGTTGTAACCACCAAATAGGTTAATAGCTGAGCCACCACCACCCCGTCCCGCAATTTAAGAAAAAAAAAAATTAATGGGAACTCAGAACTTCAGAAGCTGGTGAGCTCTGGACCCCCTAATGCCTTCTTTCCTATCTTCTCTTTTCTCAGTTCTTCAGCCCAGTATTCTCCCATTGTGCTGTTCCTGGTTATGTTTAGCAACCAGTGGCACCCAGTGTGGGGCTCAAATGACCAGTGAACTGAAGTATTTGGAAAATCAACTGAAGAACACTGAAGAGTTCTGGTCCAGGAAGGAACACACCAGGACCACGCTTCAAGACCATCAGGATAACAATGGGGCAAACTAAAAGCAAAAGGGCTAAGTATTTTGAGCTGATAAAGATGCTGCTGGCAGTGTCAGGAGTAAAAGTAAAGAGAAGAGATTTTGAGGATCTAGCCTGTTATATGGAGAAATATTGTTGCCCGTTGTCTCCACAAGGAATGCTGCAAACGCAGCAGTGGAAGGAGGTGGTCGGGGCCTTTGAAAGGGCTGGCAGCCAGGGGAAAATAATCCCATGTAAAATTTGGGTTTTATGCCATTTAATTACAGTGGTGTTGCAGCCTTCTCAAACTCCTCCACCATCAGAGTGTGGGTCTGTTTGGGAAGTTCCGGTGTAGAACCAGGATAAGGATGGAGACTCTCCATCTTGTGACAAAGAACATTAAAAATGTGAAGCCTGGGAGAGTGAGGAGGAGTCTGCCTCCAGGTGTGAGGAATTTAACCATTCTCAGGCCTCTCAGTCCCCTCCTTTGCTGTTGTGTGTTTCTCCAGTCGTGGGTCAGATGAGTTCCCTTGCTCAAAAGACAAAGGGAATTGAAGGCTTGTATTGATGTGCCTTCTGTGGCACCAGAGGCGCTTCCCATGCTGAGTATGCTACCCTGCCTTAGAAGACACTTTGGGAGCTGAGACAAGCTATCTCCACCTATAGAGCTACCTCCCCTTACATTATGGGCATCCTCATGGGAGTGTAGAGGCTAAACACCTGATTCCCCAGGACTGGGAAAGCTTGGCTAAAATCTGCTTGGAGCCTAGTCAATATTTGCAATTAATTGTTAAAAGCTATCCTCTTTCAAAAGCACCTCTTTATTTTACTGGCAGAAACAAAAAGGGGAAGATATATTGTTCCACTAATAATTAACTCCCCTTAGGAGTCTGCCCAGCAGAATGAACTAATAGCAGTCATCCAGCTGCTCAAGGGTTTCTTTAATCTTACTAGAACTAATTCCCAATTGCCCAGACTTTGTCCCAGGGCAATGAGTTTGTTGATCACAGGTGTTCCCTCTACTATTAAAAGGGACAATGCCCCTGCCTATACTAGCAATAAGTTGCAAACTTTCTTAAATAAATGGTACATCAAACGTTTTACAGGAATCCCATGTAATCCTCAAGGACAAGCCATTGTGGAATGAAATAACCAGGTCACTGGACCCCCAAAGAACAAAAAGCAATGGCATTATATACCCTTAACTTTGACAGTGTGACTTTTCCATCCAATACTTCAGCAGCAGATAAACATCAGAAGGATCTGAAAAAAAAAATGCAGTCCTCATGTCAGCTTATATGATGAAGGGATGACAATAACTGGAAATCCGGAACTGTCAAAGTACAGGGCCATGGTTGTGCTTGTGTCTCCACAGATTATGCAGATGTCTGGCTACCAGGCCAAAAACTAAAACTCAGGAATGAAGAAAAGATCATCCAACATCAAGGAACCTCTGGAGGAATCCGTGAAGAAGATGAAGGTAACTGAAGGCCCTGGACGAACAGCACAACAGAACAGGGACCATTCCCACCTGGGGACAGATGAAGAAGCTTTCTCAAGAAGGCAATGGATGTCTAAAGGAAGCCTGGCACCAGTGGCACACACCTGTAATCCTAGCTACTCAGGAGGCTGAGATCTGAGGATTGTGGTTCAAAGCCAGCCCGGGGAAGAAAAGTCCCCATGAGACTTGTCTCCAATAAACTACTCAAAAAAGCTGGAAGTAGCACTGTGGCTTAAGTGGTACAGCAATAGTCTTATACACAAAGAGGCTCAGGGACAGTGCCCAATCCCTGAGGAGTTCAAGCCCTTGGACCGGCAAAAAGAGAGAGAGATGTTTAAAGGACAATAGACAAGAAATTAATGCAGTGGGCTGGGAAGGTGGCTCAGTGGTAGAGTGCTTGCCTTGCATGCATGAGGCCCTGGGTTTGATTCCTCAGCACCACATAAACAGAAAAAGCCAGAAGTGGCGCTGTGACTCAAGCGGTAGAGCGCTTGCCTTGAGCTGAAGAGCTGAGAGACAGCGCCTAGGCCCAGACTTCAGGTCCACGACAGGCAAAAAAAGAAAAAAAAATTAATGCAGTATCTTTGTTTTGTAATGATGATAGCACCTTGTAGTTCCTCCTACACAGTGCAAGCCTCTGCTTGGGGGATTCCAATTATGGGTAAACCATTGTACTTAAATTGTACTGTGATAGGTGACAATTCAAAAGTAGGACCTGTTCCATGGGTATAAAGACTGAGTTGAAATAGTTGGTCAAAAAAGTCTTGAGGGGCCCTTGATAAACATGATCAGTCTAATATCCAGTTTGGTATTAACTATATCAAACTTAGGGCCTCCACCGAGAATGAAGGAGAATATAATTGTTCTAAAAGACAGAAAAGTTACTCTAAAGACAATGTTCGTATGGGGGAAAAAATGTCACACTGCATTGGGCCCCTGAGTCCGAATTTACCAGTTCTTCAAACATGATTTCAGTTGGCCATTAATAATACCATACAGGCCTCTGACGCTGAGCTGTGAGGCCTGAAAGGATTCAAGAGCTTGGAATGTCATCTTGAAATGCCCTTGGAATGCTGAGGGCTGAGCCCAAGTAAGGTCAAATGGTTGAGGCTAACATAAAAGTTACTACCCTGTGTGTTTAGAGCTGCTTGGACACTACACTTAAAGCCTTGGAGATAAGATGGATGTCTATTTTATGGAAGGACTTTTTTTGCTCCCTAACAAAGGAGTCAATTATCATGGGTCTTAAACACAAGGCCTAGGTACTGTCCCTGAGTTCTTCAGTTCAAGTATAGTGCGCTAGCACTTGAGCCACAGTGCCACTTCCAGTTTTCTGGTGGTTAATTGGAGATCAGTCTCACAGACTCTCTTGCCTTTGAACCTCAGTCCTCAGATCTCAGTCTCCTGAGTAGCTAGGATTACAAGCATGAGCCCCTAGCAGCTGGCAAAAAGTCAGTTATTTCTAGGTATACAAATTATACCTTATGAGTGTCTAACCACAAGATAGATTGATACCCTATTCTCTCCATTTATCTGTAGTTGCCCCTCCCCCTGTTCTAAACTCAGTAAAAACTCTTGTTAAGGAGATCTTGGGACCTGGTAGCAGGAATCACATCAGGTCACCTGGTTCCCCAAAACCTCAGTTTTCCAGCCCGGTTTCCCCTTGTCCCAGTCACAGCAACACTTGTTTTGTATCAAGAAAAACCCTTCTTTACAATATATCCCATCACAAAATTTAGACTTGCTGTCCATGGGGAAGGGTACAAAAACCTAACCCAGTGTGAAATTAGCAAGATGAAATCTTGGAGAATGAATTAACTATGGACCTTGTACATTATAAATGTTTATGTTTCCTGTTGTGTGGACAATCTTAGTAACTGTTCTGAAACAAGACAATTTGTTACTACTTAATCAGCTGGTTTTTCTTTGTAACAAATGTTCCGGCTATAATTTTGGAAGAAATCAGGAAATAAAGAAGTTAACTTTTACAAAATCAAGCTGCCATAGATTATTTGCTAGTGAAAAATCATTTAGGATGTGAACAATTTGAAGGATTGTGTTGTTTTAATACAACTAACAATTCTCAAAACATTCAGAACCAATCAGAGCAGCTCAAAACGGAATTGAGCAAGTCAAAAATTACTAATGACTCGGTGCCCCTAGGATGGCTGTCTTGGCTGTGGCCCTTTTTGGGTCGAATAGCTTCTGTCTCAGGGGTCATCCTATTGGCTCCCTGTCTCTTCCAGGGTTTGTCCCTTTTCATTCATCGTTTATTAGCCCAAGCAGGAGTGAGAGCCGTGCTGTCTCAAATAACAATGTAAATTCTGGAGCCGAGCTGTAAGACCAGGAAAGGGTTGAGAGATTCGAAGGCCACCTTGACACAGAAAGCCAAGAGCTGGGCCCTGGAAAGGGGATGCAGCTGACCGCACCCACAAAGTCCCTCTCCAAAGCCTAGTGGGAGTGGGCCTCAAAAGTGAGGCGGGGTTGGGAACTTTGGACCTTTAGGAATCTCTCCCCACACTTCCTCAGGATGAAAGGGAGAGGCCAGGTCCAGGGAGACCAGGGGTGGACTGGTGGCAGGGAGGCCCCATTCCCCACCTCCTGGCCCCTCCGTCGGGCTGTCAGGTCTTCGGGGATCCCCTAACCCCGTGGTCCAAGCATACGTGTTTCCGTATTGCGTAAACACTGTCTTTCCTGTGGCTTCAATTTTAAAAAAACAAAAACCCCTATGTGTCCTCCAAAACTCCTGGCGCCCAGAAGTTGATTTCTTGTAATAACAAAAAGATCCGATGACGAACAAGAGTGAAAAGCCCCTTGCCTCCCGCGGGTCCCTCACCTGTTAAACAGAGGTAACAGCCCGCATCTCACAGGGCTACTGAAAGCCACCATGACCCCCGGCTAGCCGTGGCCTCCCGCTTTGGTTTAGAATTCTCTTTCCCAGTGAAAAAACAGAGGCCCGGAGGCTGCGGAGGGGGCGGGTGGGGGGGGGGGG
>NW_012267354.1:2665691-2705691 GCF_000151885.1 Dipodomys ordii
GGGGGGGGGGGGGGGGGGGGGGTATGGGGCACGAAGGTGTGTGGCACTAAGTTCTTGAACCACGAGAGCAATGTGGGGGTGGAGGGAGGGGTCCTCCCTTTTCTAAATTAGCAGTTGTTGAACGAGGTTAGATACAGGCAGCCAGACTTACTCCTAGAGAGGAAAAGGAGAATGCTTGGCGTGTTGGCCTTGCAGACAATCAAGTTGGGAAAGTTTGAAAGAAGATGTTCGCTAAAAAGTTTGTGTTGAAGGCAAGACACTAACCAGTGGCCCCATGGTGTAATGGTCAGCACTCTGGACTCTGAATCCAGCGATCCGAGTTCAAATCTCGGTGGGACCTGTGGGTTTTTCTTTTCAGGGTTCAATTTTCAGTCAGGAGAAATTATTTGGAGACTTGGGAGCCAGATAGGAAGTAGAGAATGAAAGATATCTCTTTCACTAAGTGATCAATTTCCAACTAAACGTTCATTTTTTTATGTTATATAAGTACCACAAATCACATCCTTACTTGTAGTTGTTTACATACCACTATAAAGTTTAAAGACACCTTAAACCCAAAGAAAAGCATTGAAAATACAGAAGGTACTGGTAATGATGACTAAATTCTTAAAACATTTTTCTGTTTCAAAGGTCACAGCCTTCAAGCATAAACATGAAAATTCCATGGCAAATATGTAATAGAAGTTTTTCTCTTCAGAAGAGAAAAGAAAGGATTCCCAAACACTATTCAGTTCAGGTGTGGGCCTGAGTGCTGTCCCTGAGCTCTTTTTGCTCAAGGTTAGCACTCTACCACTTTGAGCCACAGCTCCAGTCCTGGTTTTGGAGATAAGAGTCTTACAGGGACTTTTATGCCAGGATCCTCAGATCTCAGCCTCCAGATTAGCTATGATTACAGGTGTGAGCCCTGGGTGCCCAGCTATTTTTCAGTTTTTAAATAAAGCTATGGAAGTATACTTTTAGAGGATTCTACTTCACATCAAATTGTTAGTCTTTTTAGGCTCCTGTGAACACAATTCATTGAGAGTTTAAATCTTCTAACGTTTAGATTTTGCTGTATGTCGGCAATTACATTTTGGGGAAATGACTAACATTTGTGAAAAATTATTTTTAGAAGACTATTTTTTTAAAGTAAGAGGGCAGAAAATGTATGATTCATAAAGATGCTAAGAGATTAAATTCGCTTAAAGACAGTTCCTGATTAAAACACTGAAGTAATAAGAAAAAGCAACTCCCATCATATCATGAGGACTGAGGAAAGGCTGAGAAGTAGTAGAAAATGAGAATGAGTTTGGGCAGATGAGAAGTTCACTATGCCTGGGCTTGGAAGACAATTGTAAGAACGAGTGAACATGCATTATAATAGTGTAAAAAGCAATGCAAGATGCTTCCTCCTATTTACCAGCTAAGAGCCATCCTCTTCATTATTTATTCATGATCATGGATTTTTTTTTGCCAATCGCTTTAATGGCTTATAAATTCAGTATTGCCCTTAATATATGGGTATTCAAATTAACCCGTTTAATTAACCCTTGCAAACTGTCCTTCTGAGTTCTTTAACATGACACTGCTTTGTTTATTTTCTTCCTCGCATAATAAATGGCTCAGGGTTGACTTATCTCTACTGGCCCAGCCTTCAAGTAATTTAGTTAGACATGCTGATTCCTTTTAGTGGGGGAAATAGCATGTAGAGGCCAATATCTGTGGGAAGGGAGAAAGAGGGAAGTCTTAAGGTTGATTCTAGGATATCTATTTTTTGGTCTCTTTAATGAACAGACAAGGAAGTGTATGTGCATGCACAAGCATGCACATGTGGATACTTAATGCAGTGTGTGTACATCTACACATTTCTATATACTT
This sequence comes from Dipodomys ordii, assembly GCF_000151885.1. NCBI lineage: Eukaryota > Metazoa > Chordata > Mammalia > Rodentia > Heteromyidae > Dipodomys > Dipodomys ordii. The sequence continues at coordinate 2,667,549 of NW_012267354.1, forward strand.
GTATAAACATTTTAGAACTCGTGAGTTCTGTAACCCTGCTTGCTTGCTTTGGTAAACATTACCTATGTGAAACCCCTTCCTATAAAAAAATCCCCCATGAAAAGCAAATGGGGCTGTTCTCCAGCTCTGTGTGCTGGGGACAGACGCCACATGGCTCAGTGAAAAGCTTCTAGCCATCCTTTCACTGATTGTGGGTTCAAGTCCCATAGGCTCCGGGAGCTGGGATACTACAGTACAATGAGCATTCTGGCTGTATTTTCCCCTGATCCCTTTTTTATTCTCAACTAACAGTTTTCTCTCCATTTTTTTTTTGGCAAGTACATCAATAAGAATTCTGTTTATGTGTCTGTTTTCTGAGTTTGTCCATGAAATTGTAATGCAAAGTTTTATTTAATATATTCCAATGGTTTCTACTATTTGTTTGATTTTTCTTATGACATTCCCAGGAATCTAGTTTGTACAAATAGGGAGGAAAGAAACTACAAAAGGTGCCTTCTAAGGTTGTTATAACATAGATTAAGCTAGAAAATTCACTTCATGTCTAGTGAAGTCACTATATGACTTGATCTCACATATAGGAATAAACAAAGGGGCAAAAGAAGCAGGAGAATTCCACCTAAGTAAATAGGCAATTTAGCATTGATTCACAGTAACCAATCCCTGAGCAAAAACTCAAGTGATGCTTTTTCTGTAGATGCAAGAAACTACACAATCACAGTATATATTCTGTTTACTAGAAGATACACATTAACTTGTTGGAAGAAAATGTACTACACAATCACAGTATATATTCTATTTACTAGAAGATACTCATTAACTTGTTGGAGGAAAATGTACAATTTGTCACTTTCTCTTCCCAAATAGGATTAACTTCACTTTAAAAATGATTAAAAAGGGAGTTAAGTGAACATTTGAAGAAAATAAAAATGTTAAAATGACTAAAAAGGGAGTTCGGTGAACATTTGAAGAACCTAAAAATGTCATTCACATTTCTATATATGAGTTACAGCCTCCGAAGATTCTATTGCTTTCCATTTTGGAAGTCAAATAGACTGGGGAAGTCATATGTGACAAAAGGGATAGCAGAGGATGGTTTCGATCCATCGACCTCTGGGTTATGGGCCCAGCACGCTTCCGCTGCGCCACTCTGCTGGCAGCATATGCAGCCTGCTTTACTGCCTTATCATGGAAATAACCATTTCAATGCAGCAAATTTTGTACTTAACTCTAATTTTGTTATTGTTTTTGTTCTGATTTATTTTTTTTGCATGAACCAGAAGATTCTGTCCTCCTGAACAAGTTGCACTTTCCACTCTATCAAAGATGATTCAAAGTGTGACATCTCTTCCAGGGTAAATCGAACCAGGTCTTCAGAAACCCAAGCCTGGAAAGAAAACAGGAAGGTACAAAGTGAGACTCACTGTGTTTAGGGAGGAGTGAATTAGCAAATCCCTGCCCTCAAGAAAAGGGCTCATTTGTAGTCCTGTCAGCAGACAGCTTTCACAGCCCAAATGGGTTGTCTCAGACCAATGGCCTACACAGAGACCTCTGACACTTTATCCTCTACTATTTCATAGCTTTCCTCTTGCCCAAACTTCTACTTCCTGTCTTTTCAGTCTTTCTTTGTTTTCATTAAAATCTTATTTTTCCAGTCCCAGGATAAGCATGGGGTTGGTGGTCATGAACATACCAGCAATTCCATTTGGATTTTCTTACTTTTTTCCGCCCAAAACCAGAGAGACACTAAGGCAATTATATTAGGAAGAAGTTACAGAAGAAGAGCATGAGAAAAGTTGCTGGAAATGGTTCAGGTGGACAAGATGGTTCCTGAGCAAAACTGAACCAGATCCCACCAGGTAGACATGGGACCTTAGTATCTTAGTAGTCCTGAATGTGAACCATTTTATAACATAGAAGTAACTACCACTTAGAATAGACAGACAGACAGATAGATAAATAGATAAGGAGATAGATAGGACGATATATAGATATATGAAATTTATTACCTCTCCTGAATTTTTCACTCAGTTTCTCGTTCTGTTAGTCACCTCCACCAGGTACCAGAACCCAACCTGTCATAAGATAAGATTTGGGTAAAAAATCCAGAATCTCTCTCTTCCTCTCCATGAGGGCTTGTCGTTTTTCTTTCAAGGATCTAAGTGCTGTGGTGCTTGGGCCTCTTTACTGAAAAACCAGTGAGGAAGGGAGAGGAAGTCGCAAGGTGCTTGTCACATGATACCCAGAGTTTACTTCAGCAACTGCTCATGTCTAGTCATTGTAATGAGGTTCCTTTGGTTTTATAGGTGAAGACACTGGAGCACACCTGAGATTCTTCACCTGTCCATGTCCTCATTTGTCAGGATGCTATCTAATTTCTAAAAGCTAAAGGAGCAAACCCTTTGAAGGAAAGATTAAGGATGAATTTTAAAGGAATTAATTACTTCAGAAGAAGCCAGTACTTACAGACATAAATAAATGAGCAGAGAGTGAGGGAATAGATGATACTGTGTGAAAGGTAATGTACTTATTACCTGACTATGTAAATGTAACCCCGCTCTACAGTACCTCTAAAACAACAATAGGGAAATTTACAAATAAATAAATGAGCAAAATGAAGAAAGAATGTTTGTTTTCTTTGTTTATGGTATGAGGGATTGAACCCCAGGTCCTCCTGATTCAAGCTGTCTACTGCTTGAGCTAGGACCCCAGCCTAGGGTTACGAAGAAAAATTCTTGTGTCCTGGGACATTTCTCACAAGGGAAGTGGCAAAGAAATGGGCCGATTCTGGCATGGAGGAGTGGCAATTGGGGGTGCAGCGGGCAGAGAGGGAAACATCAGTTTCTCAGATCCAGATTTGAAGCCAGGGCATATGTTCCCATCATACCATCAGCAAAGATTCCTAGTGAGAACACCAATTGGACATTTCTCTATCTTTGCTCCATACATCCCTTTCCTCCATTCACATGGGGACCAGCAGCTTATACAACAAAATATCAGTCTCGCCTGTATGTTTAAGACACCTGCATTCATTTATTCAGGCTTGCACTACAAACTATCATATAGACTGTGATGAAGCTTATTTTCTGTCTTACAGGCTAAAAGCTCAGGATTCAAGAGTCACAACCTTGGTTTCTCCCAAAACCTTTCCTCCTTGGCTTGCAGATAACCACCTTCTCCCTCCTTCCTCACAAGGCCTTTCTCCATCCCTAGACCCACATATCTGATGTGCTTTATATGCCTACTTTCTTCCCTTTCAAGAAACTTAAATATCAAGATAGCAAACAACATGAACATCAGAGGCTACTGATTTCTATTCATTAAGCAGAGGTCATTGGCAAGTATCAGCATGCCCTCCCGGCCCCGCCCACCCCCCCACACCAGGAACAAAAGCAATCTTGCAGTACCTTGACCAACTGCCCGAGTCCATGATAGAATACACTCACATACTAAGAAATTACACACAGCACAGTTATTATTTCCAGAAAGGCAACAAGGGACAACAGAAGCCTAAGACTCATTTAGCAAGCTCTCCTTCACCAGGCTCAATAAGCATGGCAGGGCAGACAGAGTATCCACTGAGCATGCTCCACTTGCACCACAGATGTGGAATGTCACATTCTGCCTCAGACTATAGATTATCTTCTCCTAGGGATAAATACTGGGGTGTATCACCCTTCTCTCTTTCCCCATCAGCCATAGTTCTATCAGACCCAGCTCACTGCACCAATTTCATGTTCAACAAGTACCAGTCCCAAGGGAGGACTCCCAATTTGTGGTGATCATCAGTAAGCCAACCTCCCAGAATAGGAGTCTGGACATTTCCTCCCACTGCATTCTGGACAATAGTTTAACCAACTGCCTAAAATAGAAGACAGCGAAACAGAAGACACATGCCACAATTTATATGAAGCAAATTTTGTTACTTAAAGATGGGCAACAAGAACAGCCAATGCTTAAGAATCATCTTGAGAGCTGGTCCCCTAAGACTCAAGAAAACTACCATAGCAAAGGGACTCAGAAAGGCAGCACACACCTGTTTATAGACCTCAGAAACGAAAAAGCTCATGATCAAATATTTTGAAGGACATCTTGCTTCTGAGGGGAGACAGTAACAAAGCTGAATCTGCCTGGGATAACTCCGACCTAGATCAGAAAGTTAACCCCTAGTGCACATTACAATATTCTAAGAAATGAAAGCAACAAGAAAGAGAAATCAGGTCACCCAGAGCTATCTAGGGAGTATCCAGTAGAAGAGGAGACCTTAGAATGAGGAAATTTTTTATTCCATACATAGGAATAAAAGAGTGATAAGACCAAATCCACAGTCATTTTAAAATGCATGTGAACTCAAGATACACACCATTGCTATTTGGTTAGAAGATGGTGGCAGAGAACAGGACATGAGGAGCCCTAGCAACACTGAGCTCACTGAAAAAACAGGCTCCCATGGCCCTTTGACGTATTTTTGGAAAATCTGGTTTTGAGAGCCCCCAAAGGCCAAGCTGTGAGACCCAAAAGTATTTGGGAAGATGGAATGCCTCCTCCCAACATGAACTCTCAGAGGCTGAGTTTACTGGAAAGGTCAATCAGTTCTGGCTTGATGGGAATTCAGATTTGTATCCTGAGTGAAGGCTAGCTAATTCCACACCAAACTTTCTGGAAACTTAGGGATAGACAAAAATCTATGCAAACTATCAGTCATTTACTGCTTACACCTGCTTCTTAAGATAAAGAAGTTACTTATCATTTGAGTAATATTATAGCACATGATTAGTACTTGTGACTTCAGGGAAATTGAGATCTCTCTTTCTATACCTAAGTCCCTGTATCCTACTCAATACCTTGTAAAATGGACCCAGGGTACCTGATGCTGGCGGAAGCCAGCCAGTGGTGCCCCAAACCTGAATTGCAAGGTCTGGTTTCCCGTTTTCGTGGATTGCAACATCGGGTCCTGATGAATTCAGTCATTTCTTTGTGACTGCTCACTCTTCAGCTGAGCACTCAACCGTAGAATGGAACAGCTCTCTGTGATACATGCTGCAGGTGGACAAGAATCTAAGAAGACTGAGTTGGGTGTTAATGAAGCAAATAGATTCATGGACTTCTTTCTCTAGAGCAAGTGGTAGCACAAAAGTTCAGGGATAGCACTCAGGCCCTAAGTTCAAGCCCCAGTATGGGCACAAGAAAGGAGAGGAAGGAAGGAAGGAATGGAGGGTGGGAAATCAAATGCAAGTTTCCTTTTTAAGCAATCTCAGTAATAATCAATAATTATTTCACAAGTATGAAGGGTTTGTTTGTTTTGTGTATTGGTCCTGGGCCTTCAACTCTGAGCCTATGCCTGAACCTTGAGGTTCTTTGCTCTACCACTTGCTCCTAAATTCACCGTGGTGCTTGCTGCTCTCTGATCAGATTTAAAAACGTAATTGTAAACATTGGCTGGGTAAAATACCTAAATACAAGGCCTTAAAGTTTCAGGAGCTAACGCTAATGTACCCAAAACGTATTAGAACTACGTGAGAGAGCAAAATCTTGCAAGAAGGGTTTCCGTAGTGTAGTGGTTATCACGTTCGCCTCACACGCGAAAGGTCCCCGGTTCGAAACCGGGCGGAAACAAGGTCTGTGTTTTTCTTCCTAACATGCATGATTACCATCGACAGTTTTCAAAGAACTAGTCCATTCAAAGATCTAAAAATGAAACAGAGCTATGTTAGCCAATAAAACCCCCAAAACAACAGGAGACTAGAATGGTAAAGCAGTATCTTCCCCAGTGGAAGCATCCCAATCTAGGTGCCATTTACAGGGTCTTGTAGCTCCTTGAGAAAAAAAGTGGAATTAGAGAAGAAATACTATTCCCATTTAGAAAGTTAACTTTAAATTTTCAACCCTCTAGGGTCCTTCATATACACTTAATTTCCATTTCCAAGTGTCTTAAAAATCTGTCTTTTTGAGCTAATATAAAACTTATTTTTCTGTTTAATCCTATAACGTCTTATTTATACAATGAAGATTTAATTTTCAAATATTAAAAAAAATCTGTCTTTTGTCAAATAATTGAACTCCTAAATATAATCAAGGACATGTGCTTGCTACCTCCCATCCATATCAAAGGCAAGGATTTGATTTTCTACTATCGCTGCCTTGAAATTCTTAGTCTTTAAACAAGGGACATTTTCATTTTGCACAAATTATGTAGCCAATGTTATGTAACAAATTGCGTTCCAAACATTCATAAAAGAAGCACTCATACAATTTAATCATTCCTTACAGAGACAAACAAGCAAGAAGCTGACAATAATACCATAGGCAAGAATGTTGTTCAAAATAGTAAGGATGAAGAGAAGCATTGATAGAATGTAATTCTTTGAAAATACTGTCCTAGAATAACAAAAGAGCAAGAGCAGACAAAACCTAAAACTTTATTCTGTGTGTGTGTATGTGTGTGTGTGTGTCTGTCTGTCTTTTTGCTCAAGACTGGTGATCCATCACTTGAGCTACAGCTCTACTTTGGGCTGATTGGGTTAACTGGAGATAACATTCCTACCTGGGCTGGCTTGGAACTATGACCCTCAGATCTCATTCTTCTGAGTAATTAGGATTACAGGCATGAGCCAGCAGGGCCCAACTCTTGGGCTTTTAATCTTTAAGAAATTATCTGAGATTCAGACCTCATTTGCCTTCATCCTTTTATTAGTTTTTTGTATTTTGTCTTGGTGTTTGATCACAAATCATTTGTATCTTTTTTTAAGATGTCATCCAGTTCCTCCTCTAGTCAGGTCATTTAGTGACATCCCTAGAAACCTACATAGAAAAATAGGTATTATAACATTCTTTTATTTTTCTTACCTTCTTTTTGAGTTGTAATAAACCCAACAACATGAAATGTATGTTTCTTAGGAAATGTGGAAAATATCTATATGATAGATTTCCAACATGAAGTTTGCTAATTCCTAGGAAATGAATGTGGGAAGGGCTTCCTTCACTCACCCTAGTAAAATACTCTACCCTTTAGCTACACACAGTCTCATTGTGTACAAAGTGCCTCAAGTATCAAGACAAGTCTAAGTGCCCCATTAGGTATAAATCTTCAACCAGTTGAATGTACCTTCATCAAGTAAAGAATCTGCTTAAAATGAGAAGTTAAAGTTTAACACAGAAAAGAAGGCCCTGCTGGGATTTGAACCCAGGATCTCCTGTTTACTAGACAGGCGCTTTAACCAACTAAGCCACAGAGCCATGCAAGCCATAGTTTCATGATAAGTTTTGTTATTTTACAAAATTCCACCTCTCTGTCAAGAATTGTATTTCAATGATTTCTTTGGGTTATGATAAGCACATTTATCTGGGCCTCAGTCAAAACCACAAAAAGAATTTTCTTGCTATAGAATAAACAAGCACAGAGCCTGAAAGTCCATCTACCTTCAGAAAATTGCTCTATACCCCAAGGACACCATCAGACTATTAACTCTGGCCAAGAAGAGATATTGTTGAGAATCATTGCATCTCTTCACACCTAGAAATTAGTCTGCCTAAGCTCTTGTTTTATCTCTTCCTTCAGGGAGTGATAGAGTATCGAGGATGCGCACGTGCATGTGTGTGTGTGTGTGTGTGTATACATATACACATACATATATACATTTTCTGGTGGTAGTATTAGAGTTTAAACTCAGATTCTTCTAAGTTTCAATATCCAGACATGTAACATAAGTTACTTGTCCCCCAACATATGAGCAGATGTGGCAGCCACTTTCACTCATTTAGCAGTTCTACATGGTCTGTGTCTGTTTTCTTGTTGTGACAATACAGATGTGATTGCTTGCAACATTGAATGTATGTCCCCCAAAAAATCTAGATTTGGAATATTTTTGCCAACTTCTTTTTAAACAAAAGCTACATTCAAAAACCTCTTGAAAATAAGCGCTTGCCTAGCCTGGGCTTCCCATGAAGGGTGTTGCAGGACCTCACTCCTAAGGGTTTACAGGACTGTTATTTAATCAATGGGATCTGTCCTTAGCATCTTTAGGGGTTGTTTTTCTGTTCAGAGGCTGCCTGAATTCACTCTGGGTTTTAAAACATTTACAGTGTCACTTACCTTTTGGACTACAATTCCTAATATCATTCCGGATTAAATTTTTGAAAACCAATTCTTTGGATTTGGTTTTGTTTGTTTTTGTTTGGTTTGGGGGTGGGTGGATGTGTCTTATTTTGTTTTATTTTCTGAGACAGAATCTAACTATGTTGTCCAGGCTTGCTTTTTTTTTTTTTTCAAATTTCTGGTCATAAACAACTCACCTGCTTCAGCCTCCGTAATAAAAATCTTTTCCTGATTTTGGCTTGATTTTCACTCTGGAGCAGCTGAGAGTAATAGTTTTCCTTTCCAACAGAGCCCATTGTGATTTCTTTATATCTAGCAGATCTTTTGCCTTATGTCCCTCATCTCACATTTCACTCTATGCAGCAAAAAGTACTAGGAATCACTTTCACCATTCTGCTTGGAACTCCTCAGCCAAACTAAGTTCACCCACTTGTTCCTACATTCCGAGCTACTGCTGGCAATGCACTCTTAAATTTTCCACAGCTTAGAGAAACCCTGTCTGTTTTAGGTCTGAAGATCCATTTGTATCTTGCTTGTAAACTTTGTTAGGGTGGGGCCAAAGCAAACTTATATGAGCTAACATGGCTCCAAAATTAAGCCTACACCTTTGTACGCGAAGCTCTAGCTACTTTCCATAAATTATCCTCACCTGAGCTCATGAGAACACAGGCTCTTCCTATAATGCTTAAGAGTGCCATGAATGGATGGACTGGGGGTTTTCCAGTCATTCTCTCCCTGACCTCAGGGATTATGCCATGAAAAGAAGTAACATTGATATATTGTGTATAAAGTATATACGATATTTGCCTTTTGTGGACATATTGAGCTAAATATCTTTGAAAGTCTTTGAACTGCCTCTGTGGACCCTGAAGATGTCTGAATTCACCACAGCAGCAATTCGTTTGAATGTAATGTCCCCTGGGCCCCAAACCGGATGCCTCCAACATTGCAGTGTGTCTGGACCAGTTCAGGTGACCTCTGAACAACAGTTACTACAACAACAACAACAACAACAACAAAGGATAGCCGACGCCTTTGGTAAAATACAGATAAAGGGGTGATGTTGGTGCCATAGTTTCTACTCCCCACCGTCCCCATCCTCTCTGTCGCCACTGGTTTTTCAAATCAAGTTTTTTAAAAAACGAAGATTTCTCTAGAACCCTGGACGTAATCGTGTGAGGAGGAAAGTGTTTTCTGGAAGTACTTCAGTATTTTCTCTCTTATAATCATTCTCGTATTTTAAAATTCCACAAAACTGGGATGCAGTTTCAGCACAGATGCATTGGATAAAATAAAATAATTCTTTCCCATGAGTTTCTCGGGGTACCGGGATGGCCGAGTGGTTAAGGCGTTGGACTTAAGATCCAATGGGCTAGTGCCCGCGTGGGTTCGAACCCCACTCTCGGTAGATGCATTTTGTATTTTCTTAAATCTCATATTCCAAGTACGTATCCATTTCTCTATCTTTTTGCATAAACATTACCTGCTAATACATTTTGAGTATTCCAAGAGAAACATCCAATGAGCTATTTGCCATTAAAATCATAAAGAAACTAGCAGCTCTCTGTAGCCCCCAAGACATGAAAACGACCCAGCTTGGAGTCTCATTGTTACTAAAGGTTGTACTGGATGAACGAAGTTTACAAGAGCTTTCCGTGTCTTTAGCATTTTAGAGGGGTTGATTAATTCCTCTCCAGTAGAGAATGAGTTTTCTTGGTTTTATTTTTCCCAGTCTGAAAAGTGAAAATGGTCCCTTTGTGGTAGTTTATTTGGTATTTCCCAGGTGCATCTTTCTATATGTTAAAGAGGCATCTGAATTCTCTTTTCTGTGAATTGCTTATAAATATCCTTTCTGAATTTTTCTACATAGTTGTCAGATTTTTCTCTTATGACTTGTGTGAAGATCATTAAATATGATGCAGCTAATTAAATATATAGATAGATAGATAGATAGATAAACTGCAAGAAGATGGGCCTGGTTTGTTATTTGCCTTTAAACTTCATGATGTTAGACATCAGAAGTGTTTTCTTGTAGCCAAGGTTGATCTTCTGGCTTTGTATCTAAATTTAAATGCCCATCCTCCTTACAAAATAATTTAAAGATTTGGATTTTATATTTAATATTTTCACTTGTCTGCATTCTCCTTCTTATAACATATGGAATATATGATATATTTACAACTGTACAACTCTACATACAACTACCAGAAATCCTAGTACCATTATTGACTGTTTCCCCCAATTAATCGAAATGCCAATGTCCTCAATTCTATTCCCTTTAAAAGTAAGGGAACCACAGCAGGATTTAGACTACCATAAAGCTGCTAAGTATTGTGTTGTTCTCCCTGCTCAAATTAAGGTTGTTTCTTAACTATACCTGTCTGCTATACCCCTGTACCAGCCAGGACACTTGGTCTCATACATGTTTAAAAAAAAAAAAAAACAGAATGGTATCCTTAATAGGATTTGAAATATCATGGACTTTGTGACTCAACAATCACATATTCTAATTCTGGCTTTCCCATTAACTCTTTGAGCCAATAATTCTTTGTTCTTTATTGATAACAATCTTTAACCTACTAAAGATTGTGAGGATTGAAATGTATGTGATGTATCTAAGAAAGTACCTGATAAATTAAAAAGTGCTCTCTGCCACTAAATATACACTAAATATACCTTTAGCCATCCTCTGGAAAAACTTAGAAATTGGCTATATATTGACCAGCAGATTTATTGCTTCTGAGCTGGATAAATATTGCCTTGATAGATATGCTTCTATTTTTATCATCTATATGTATATATAATTATATTATATATTAATATATCTAAATATAATATGTTACATATAATATATAAATCTATTAAATAAACGGAATATACTACATATATGTAGTATATTATATGTTATATATGTATTATATTTTATATATATATATGGTTTGTCAAATGAATGTATCCTTTGTTTTTGGAGAAAGCAATTACTTGGTATTTTACTCAAGGAGGAACAAGAAGAATATGGACTGATGTAAAGCTATCTTTTGAGAATTTGTGCAAATCAGCGAAGCACATGCACAGGTGTAAAAACGCACTTAAGTAAATTCCACCTGCAAAACTTGCAGTTGGCCCGTACGGGGATCGAACCCGCGACCTTGGCGTTATTAGCACCACGCTCTAACCAACTGAGCTAACCGGCCAAGACGCCCACCTCTTCTCTTTTGAAATATAAATTAATTTCAAACAACATTTGCTTGACTTTTTAATGTACAATTCATTCCATTTCTTTATTATCCGATCTTTTTTCAGAAAAGAACCCCAGATTTGGCAAAACAAAAAAGCACCTGCATCTCTTGGGGAAATGATTTTTGTTTTTAAATCTCCAATTCTGAGTCACAAAGATCTACGTCCTGAAGATGAGACAAACCCAAATCTGCTTCAAGCTGGAGCCCGCAACAGCGGATCAATGTACCATCCACGGCGCTGCCACAGGCCGGGGGGATTCGGCCCCTGCGCGAGGGGCGCAGACTCCTTTCGCTCCTGGAGACCTTTAGGGTATGGTCAGTTCTTTGCAGAGTCCAGGAAACCTGGGAAGTTGCATCCTTGTCATCTGCTTATCCACACTAAGAGAAGAAGAACAGGCCTATTTAAAACGCAGTGGTGGGCAATCATTTTCCCCCGCTTTGGGTTACAGAGATCTTGCTCGACCACTAGAGTATATAATGAGTCTGTGGTCTACATTGTGACAACTCTCCAAGGAGAGACAGCCATTTCAATCTAGTCTCTATTTTTTTTCCCTTCGGTTTCGATTGAGGTGTCCATGCTATTATTTTCAAATCACGCCACAGACTAATTTCTAGTATTGTTCAGATTTACAAAATTGTGAAATTATATTCAAATAATACATAACGGTGATCCCTTCCTGGAGCTGGCTCCGTGGCTTAGCTGGTTAAAGCGCCTGTCTAGTAAACAGGAGATCCTGGGTTCAAATCCCAGCGGGGCCTACGTTATTCTGTTTCCCGTCATTTTGGTACTGGTACAAGATATAACTGAACCAAACAGTTTGAATTCACATCCAATAAACCTTCCCAATGCTCGGCCTTTGCAATGCTGAAAAAAAGAAAAGGAGCAATTTCCTGGAAAGCTTCCCCAATGTGTACGCCAGAAAACAGGTAAGACAAAACCCTTATTCTAACGTTGTGAGATTAGTGGTAGACAGGCAGACTAAGCATGAATACGGTTTGGGTTTGCTCCTTTGTCCTTACTCTGAAATTTCAACATTAGGCTCTTTCAGGCATTTTGTATTTGATTAGTCAGAGAATATTATTTTTGCACCACAATTTGGATAGAATTGGCACTCAGTGTTTTTACAGTGAACTAATAAAAGCCAGGGGCTTTTTGGGGTTTGTTGGTGGTGGTTGGTTGGTTGGTTGGTTTTAATTGTAGTTTTTATTGTATTGTAGCTGTTTTAGTAGGGAGACAAGTGAATCATTAGGTTCCAGGAAACAGTATAAGGGCATTAGAGACAAGAGGCCATAGTCAGTGGTGACAATTTAAATTCTTGACCTTTCAATCTTCTTCCACACCTCTTAGTAAACTTTTAGGTTTCTTTTACATTTTGGTTCTTTTCTTAGTCTAAAGGGGGATAAAGAATAGTAATAACTTAGTGGGCTAAGAAGTCTAGATTGAATATTACAATAACTTCTTCCTCTTTAAATCATTCTAGATTCAAGACAACAGAAATTTTTGAAAATGAAATTGATATCATCTTAAAAGAAGAGTTAGTGGCAAAATAACATAGTTAATAACTAATTACAGTTAAATGAAAAGAGCATTTGGACACTTTGAATCTTGGGACAATTTTTTAAGACAATTTTTTAAAATTAAATGTCTGAAAAGGACATCAAACCCTGAAGAGGAAGATATTTTGTCTGCTGGTTGGTTTTTTTCCCCCTATCTAAGATATATCTTCAAATTGTATGACAGATTCTAACAATATCCACATCTTCACTCTTGATAATGTAAACAGAATTCTGCATGCAATGGATTGCTTCTCAGTTTCTTCCTACCTTACTATAATGGTCCCATGGACTTAGTAGCCTCTTTGTGGAGTACAGAGAAATATTAATGTGTCCAAAGACTGATCAACATCAGAAAAGACACTTTAGGATGGAGATATGCCTCAGTAAGAGTGCTTGACTACCTTACTAGAGGGTCTATGTTGATCCCTAGCACCGCAAAAACTAAATTTTTAAAAATATTAATAGAAGAATCCTTAAAGGAACTGAGAATAACATAATGATATCATGTAGCTCTAAAGAATGGAATACTTAAAAGCACTCAATGACTAATGTGGTTACTCTGTTTTCATTTTTTTTTCTTGCTATGTGCTGATAGCTCACACCTGTAATCCTAGCTACTCAGAGGGTTAAGATGTGAGGGTCACTGTTCAAAGCCAGAGCAGGTAGGAGAAAGTCTGAGACACTTATATCTAAACTACCACAAAAAGAAAAAAGCTGGACATAGAGCTGTGACTCAAGTGGTAGAGTGCTAGCCTTGAGCAAAAGAAGCTCAGGGACAAAGCCCAGGTTCTGAATTCAAGCCTCAGGACCAGCACAAAAAGAAAAAAAAAATGTTTTCAATAAAGCCTTTGTCTTAGCTAAAGGGAGGTGTCTTTCCTAAATGGATTTGTATACAAATTGAAATGGTATTTCTTTCCTGTTTTGGTCCTCTGTATCTTTTCATCACCATCTATCCATCTGTAGCAAACTCCTCTTTTTTCTCCTTATCATCAAGATTGGTGGTATCCATTTTTCAGTGTAGACCAAGCAACTGATTTCAAGTATAAAACACCACGTCTTTCTCAACACTTTCTTCTCTTCAACCTTTCTTCTCTAATCTCTCTCTCTCTCTCTCTCTCTCCCTTTCCCTCTGGCTTCATGTATTTTCCTTCTTTCATCCTAATCATTTCTAATTTCCATTGTGCTTTTACTTTCACTTAGGGGTAATTTAGGAAGATAGGGCTTATGTTTCCCAAAGTCTAGGAAATTTCTAGCTAGCCTTTTATTGTTGACTTCTGCTTTGTGTTGTCTACCAAAAAAAAAAAAAAGGCAAACAAACATTTTTAAAATGATTTTAGGCTCAGTGCTAATGGTTCAGGACTAAATTCCAACTACTCAGGAAGCTGAGATCTGAGAATCTGGCTCCGAAGCCAGCCCTGCAGAAAAGTCCATGAGACTTACAATCAGTTAACCAGTAAAAACCTACAAGGGGATCTGTGGCTCAAGTGCCAGACTACAACTCTGAGCAGAGGAAAGGCTTCAAAGCCGTAATACTGATGCCAGGAAAGAAACCACTTTAATCCTGTAAACTTCATTAAAATATTATATGGTCTTATTAGTTTGGTGATTTTCCCATTTGCACTAGAAAATAATAATAATAGGCAGAATTTTAGTATACTATGTTAGAAAGGCCAATTAGGTTAAGTTGACAGGTTAGTGGCTATCGTACAAATTTTTTATAGTTCTACTTTGTCTCCCACCCCTTCAATTTCTCTCATCATACTTCCCTTCGTCCAGTTCACACTCCATTTAATTTCTTTTTTGTGTTCTGTTCAAATCATTGGCTTCCTGCAGAAAATCATGGTTACTCCAATTCTTCCCACTGATTAAATTCCCATTCTAATCTTTCTACAAGCGCCACGTTGCTTTCATCTCTCAAGTCTCTAGTGTCAGTTTTCTGTAGGCTTCTTTCACTAGACTTGGGTAGCTTCAAGTAGATAGTCGTTTCGGCTGATAAAGCTCCATCATAGGTATTTAATTCTTTTAATAAATTAAAAAAATAATAAATGGTGTAAGGAATACGACAGTACCTCACCGCAGAACATTTTCTGTAAGGAAAAGACAAACCCAATTGGTAAACCTAGAGCATTAAGTGTGTTCACTTATGTTTGCAGAGGGAAGCGCCCCTCTAGCGTCAGGTTTCCGTAGTGTAGTGGTTATCACGTTCGCCTAACACGCGAAAGGTCCCCGGTTCGAAACCGGGCGGAAACATCGGTGCTCTGTGTTTTTCTTGTTTACGAACAAAAATCAGGATATTCCTCTTGTGTTCCGGAGGCGGCCGGAACATGTCCCCAACTGCCTGCCCCCGGCCCGTGGCTTGGCGCCCTCTAAACCAGCATGTGTGGGCTTTCGCAGTGACTGTATCTTATGTCCAAGAAACAACAGAAATTAGCTTGGAAATACAGCAACAGTTACCATCAAGTGACAGATAAAAGAAATCACCAGTTTGAGAATAGGTTAGAAAAACGAGTTTCCCTCCCTTGAGAAATGCTGGAACGTCTGAACACGACTTCGTGACCGATTCCATCTTCCTATCCCCACCATTGCCCTCCTCCCCCAGGCCAGTCTTCCACCGTTTCCGGGAAGATCCTCTGACCTGTGATTTGCTGTGGGCCTCGACCGTAGGTGGCGAGAAGTCATGGCACGGGGCGGACTCACCGGGCAACATTTATTGCCTGATTCTCTCTGGACTCAGAAATCAGCAGCCTGCTGTGCTCCACCAGGGCTCCCAGCAGCCGGAGACCATGCCTAAAGAAAGGATGAAGCAGCTAAATGTTTGCTTTTTGCATTATATCTATGTCCTGGAAATAACACGGGAAAGGACGTAAAACTTTAGGGACATGTGTATGTCAGTACATATTTTGCTTTAAAATGGATATGTAGAATGTTTCCACTCCCCTTGACCCACGCTCAGGAAAAACCAGTGGGATTTTCCCCTCTGCTCCTGCGCTAAACTACCACAAGGGGGTAGCAGAATCTAGAATCTCTAGATGGGAAATCAGACCGCAGTATTTTCTGTCAATATCACCCTCTACCTCCAGTAGAACCAACAGAACTCTCATTACCCTCCTTACAAAAATTCTTTCAAACCTATGCAAGAAAAGCTAATTTATTTTCTTAGGATTCAAGTCGCACCAGATCTCAGACTTAGTATTTTGACAGGTTAGAGGGGAGAAGCAATATAAGCTAGCATTTTAAGTCTGATTTAAAATAATAATAGGACAAACTCCTTATGCTTAATTTGCTAGCTTATAGGTGAAAAAAACACTATTATTTAAAATCATCTGCTTCTTGTATAGTTGCAGAAGCTGAGGGATGGAGAGATTAAATAATTTAAATTTAAATAATTTAAATTAAATAATTTAAGTAACAGGATGTAGAATTGGGAGCCAGTAGTTGTAGTCATTTGTCTGAGATTGAAGTGTTTCTCACTATTGTTTCATCAGAAAGAGGGAGAATCTAGGGAAAGACACCTGGAGTAAGAGGGTGAAACTGAGGTACCTTTCAAACAAGGAGAAGCTGAAGAAAAAAAAACTTACACCAGGAGACTTTCAGAACATAGTATAAAACTTTACTGATAAAATTAGAGGGAACTAGAAGCAGCTACAACAGCATCGTAGGGTTTCCATAGTGTACTGGTTATCACGTTTGCCTAACACGTAAAAGGTCCCTGGTTCGAAACCAGGTGGAAACACAGTTGGACCTTTTCCTTACTTAAGACCTTAAAGGAACTGACTCCTCCCTCAACTTTTCCATCAATTTGAATGTTACTAGAATAAATCACAAAATTCTTATTTCAAAGAAAAGAGTTGACTTTTTCTAGCTACTCAGGAAGCTGAGATCTGAGGATCCTACCAGCCTGAGCTGGAAAGTCTGTGAGACTCTTATCTCTGGTTAATCACAGGGAAAAAATCAAGTCAGAAGTGGTACTTTGTCTCCAATGGTAGAGCACTAGCCTTGAGCAAAAGTAGCTCAGGACAGCACTCAGGCCCAGGCCCAGCAAAAAAAAAAAGAAAAAGAAAAAGAAAGAAAGAAAGAAAGAAAGAAAGAAAGAAAGAAAGAAAGAAAGAAAGAAAGAAAGAAAGAAAGAAAGAAAGAAAGAAAGAAAGAAAATGAAAGAAAGAAAAGAAGAAAGAAAGAAAAGAAAAGAGTGTAAGAAAGATTACTGACTGAAACAATCTTTTCTAAAGCAAATCATTCAGCAATGTGTGCATCCAGAAAAATTGTAGTCACATATACACTGTTCCTTTGGTGGGAGCTGTTTTATTTTGTAGCAAGAACCAAACTACTTCTCCTGTAATATTCTCAGTCATGTTAAGCTACTTAGTTTCTAACTGTGCTAAGGGAAGAGCACAAATGGATAGAGACAGTGGAGCTGAAGTGAAACAAGGCAGTGACAGTAGTGTATGCTGGGTAAAGAGGAAAGAGACATGAACAAGAGTTAGACAGGAAAAAGACAGATGAGTCCAGAGATTTGTTTAAGCACTATATACTTAGAAATGAAAGCCCCTCCTGTATATTAAAAAAATCGTTTCAGTGAATATAGAGAGAATATGTAAAAACAAATTAAGATTAAGACACATGTCTACCAGGAACTCTTGATTCAAAGAGAGATAGTCATAATATTTTTTGGGGGGGCAGTAGGTTGTGGGGCTTGAACTCTGGGCTTGGGCGCTGTCCCTGTGCTTTTCAGCTCAAGGGAAGCACTCTAGTACTTGAGCCACAGCACCACTTCCACTTTTCTGGTGATTTATTGGAGATAAGAGTGTCATGGACTTTCCTGCCTGGGCTAGCTTTGAACCCTGATCCTCAGATCTCAGCCTCCTCAGTAGCTAGGATTACAGGTGTGAGCCACCGGCACCCGGCGTCATAAATTTTTTTAATTATGATTTTTTTTAATGGAGGCAGCACCAGGCACTGGTGGCTCCAGGCTACTCAAGAGGCTGAGATGGAGAATCAAGAAGTGAGGTTCAAAGCCAACCTGGGTAGGAAAGTCCATGAGACTGTTGTCTTCATCTACCAAAAAGTTGGAAGTGGAGCTGTGCCTCAACTAGTAGAGAATCAGCCTTGAGGGAAGAAAAAGAAAAAAAAAAGCGCTAAGAGACAGCTTCCAGGTTCCCAGTTCAAGCCCCGGTATCAGCACACACACACACACACACACACACACACACACACACAAACAGAGGCAGGTATCCAGAGAAGACTGTTGTAGATAAGATTTGCTTCAACATTTACTTGTTTGTAGATCACTTCTCATTCATATCCTTTCTGGTAAGCAGAAATTTATCTGCTATGCACTCATTAAGGGTCTGTATGGTGCAGGGATTATTATTATTTCACTAATACTTCAAAATCTCCATATGGGCGCAGTGAATTTGTTTTCCATTAGATACTAAGTGTTTTTATAGAAGGAGCCATGTCTGATTTGCAACATATCTACTTTCAGTGCCCGGCAGTGAGCCAGGCACACAGTAGGCCAAGAAAACAGATTACAAATATTGGAACAAATTCAACTTCTGTAGTGGCTTGAAGAACACAGTGGTGGATTTTTCTGTGACTTAAAGTGCGTGGAATTGGATTGGATGTGGAATGTAGAAGAGACTCTTCTCTAAAAGGAGAGCTCTGTGGAGTAAGACATAGCCCCATGTCTACATGGTCTATACTGGTTTTCAGAATAATGAGTAAAAGGTTCTTGTATGGTGCTGTGATGGCCGAGTGGTTAAGGCGTTGGACTCGAAATCCAATGGGGTCTCCCCGCGCAGGTTCAAATCCTGCTCACAGCGGCTATATTTTCTGTCCGCGCAGGTTCAAATCCTGCTCACAGCGGCTATATTTTCTGTCTATCCACTTACTGCACGCTTTGCTGTCTTGACAAAATTTCCTTTGGTGGTTGTACTAGCATACTGACAAGCCCGTTAGTCTGTAGTTCGCACTTAAAACCTGAGATTTTTTTTCCGGAGGGCACTAGAGAGTTACAATTTTTCCGCACGGTGCCGTTTGCTTGTTCCTTCCTAAACACCAGCAAAGGTGTAATTCAGTGCAGTTCTCCAACTTTGCACAAGGAATGGGTTTAGAGCACACTTTTGTCTTTCAAAAAGGCTTATGAAACCTTATCCACGAAGGAGATAAGCATGCCTGCATTTTCAGCTGTATTATGCTTACTTTGAATAGCTAAGCAAGGTTTCGTTCATTTTTGGTTGGTTTGGTTAGGTTAAGGGCTTTGCTGTTGTTCCGGCAGTATTGGAGTTTTAAGTTTGCTAAGACTCTTGAGCCACGTACCTTGAAGTAAATTAATTAGTTGTAAACTTGTTTTCCTAGTAATATTCCATAGTTCCTCTTATGTCACATATGATTACTAAAATGTACATCTATTGAATTGTGTCCTTAGTATTTTTAAATATTTAAATGTGTTTAGCTACATCACTGAGTTACAAAATCCCATTTTAGAATACATTTTCCCAAAGGTGAGTGATGATACTTTTTGCTGTTTTAATAATAAAAAAAAGAGACTATGATGTCTCCAGAAATGTACAGGAAATCACTTCAGTTTGTTTTTGCAATATTTAACTTTAAGGTAATGTCGATTGCATATTAATGACCTGTCAGTGCCTACCTCTAAGAACAAAAAGAAAGAAAAGAAGGAAGAAAGAAAAAGAAAGAAAGAGAGAGAGGGAAAGAAAGAAATAGAGAAAGAAAGAAAGAAAGAAAGAAAGGTGAAAGTAGATGATTGATTTAAAAAACAACACTGAAGAGCTCAAAATTAGGCACAGAAAAGATATAGTCTTAAATACTGTGTTGAAGGAATTGACTTTCACCCTACTACATAACAATGTCCTAAAGATGAAAATTGGTTCTTGGTTGCAGTAGTGGTACTGTATATGAGCGTATATCACGTAAGGAAACCAGGAAAGAAATCATGCTTTCCTAGTATGTATTGTCCACCTCCCTCTTAAAGTTTTTTGATTGTAAACCCTGCCTAATAGTAGTTTCTCCTATAGTGCAATACCATCCTAAAAAAAAGACGGGAAGGGCGCGGGCCAGTGGCGCAATGGATAACGCGTCTGACTACGGATCAGAAGATTCTAGGTTCGACTCCTGGCTGGCTCGGTAGCTCACGTTTTCGTAATGCTTCATTCAAAGGCTTACCCAAACAAGTCTACACAATGAGCCTTGAAACTAATCCTATCAGGTGAGTGTTCAAAGACAAAGAAGAAGTAGAAAAATTAGGGAGGCAGTAGTTTAGTTGCTCCCGAAATTAACTTTTACAAAACTCCAGTTAATCACTAAGAAGCCGGAAGAGGCGCTGTTGCTGAAGTTCTACCCTGGAGAAAAAACAAGAAAGAAAAAGCAGCTCAAGGACAGGCCCCAAGATCCTTTTCTTTGTACCTTTTGATCATTTCCTGAAACAGGAATTACCTAAAAAACAAAACCAAACAACAACAACAACAAAAAGCCATTCGAAGAAAGGCTTTTGTTTCTACCTTTTTGATTCTCTCGTGGGGAGAGGCAGCGCTGAGCGCGAGCACTGTGACAGTCCTATCAAATGGGAATCACTGAGCCAAAACAGCATCTTTACTAGTAGGTGGGTTTCTGAATCTGTAGCTTGTATCCTTGGCTCTGCTTCACTGAGAACTTTATGAAAGTTGTCGGCCTACTCTGCCCGCCGCACCGCGGCCTGCAGGGCGAGCTCGGAAGTGCGCCGCGTCTGCTGGTCCAGGCCGCGGGGCTGTGAACGCGCTGCACGCGGGGAGATGGGTGAAGAGTGTTTCAGTCCCCGCTCTGGACAGCTGACGGGGAAACTGCCCAGGTGAAGGGTTAAGAATCAGCACAGACGTGACAGCCATGGATACCTAGTTTCCTCAAGTCGCTGACTATGCTGACCCCGTTTCTTTTTCTCCACCAAAGTTTGTTTAAAGCATCAAAACAATGTTGTTTCCTGGAAATGCAACAAGCACCAAGGAAGAAACTATCACAGCTCTATTAACTGCCACTTCTGTTAAACTCTCATGACTCCCCCATGAGGCTGTTTTATTCGGTGAACTCTTCCTCTAATGCTCGTATTTGTTTCCGAAATGGAAGGTTTATGTTCTTAGGATAGAGACATTTTAAAACACATGCACGCATGCACTGATGGCCCGTACGGGGATCGAACCCGCGACCTTGGCGTTATTAGCACCACGCTCTAACCAACTGAGCTAACCGGCCAAGTGGTAGCATGTGTCCCTAAAACAGTAAAGTAATAAATTCATTGAGGTATATACATATGTGTGTACATATACATATGTGTGTATGTGTGAGTTTTCAATCCCCCCTCTTTTATTTTAAAGCTAAATTCAAGGAAGTCTAAAAACTACAGAAGAAAGTTTTGATAGGAGCTAAGCCATTTATGGAGAGAGCAGGGTAATAAGATTTTTCAATTGTGGATGAAAGGAGACGTCATACTTACAGCTTTTAAAAGGTATGCCTATTGTGCTAAATTGCAAAAGTGCCAATTGGTAACAATAATATTATTTTCAAATTGTTTCATAGCAATGAAACCATAAGTGATGAGGTCATTGACAGTGATCTCCCGGGTTGGAATTGGGTTTCACCAATACACAGTATATCAGTATATTGATGATTTTTGAAGAGAAGGCTGTGGTGATTTCCAAAAGAGAATTGCTTTAGTGTTATTAGATTTTCATCTAATGGTGCATGCTGTGTGCATCACTCAAATTCCAAAACCAAAGGTTTCAAGTACAGGATCAAAATAAAACTGATCTGTGCAAAACAGGTGATCTGTGTAATTTGGTCATATGTCAGCCTATTGGTTTAGACAAGTTGAAAAGTAGCTTCCCCCCTCCCCCATCTCAAGGAATTTCACTTGATGTGTTTCTAGGATTGTAGTAATTCTTTTGTGTCTTTTAAACTTTCATGTAGACTAATTCCTAATAGTCAACAAATACATTGATTTAACAGTTGAAGGATTCAATGAGTAACGGTTTAGCGGTTCTAAAACTGACACTGGAGAAAGAGGAAAACACTGGGTTTCTGGACCCTAAAAAGATGTATTCAACAATTAAGGGATTTTTAAGACTCTTTGGATTCTTTAATATTTTATTTTTATTTGCCTTCAAGTTTAAGAGAGTTAAATCTTCTGATTGTTCAGGAATTACATAAAAGGAAACAGCAGCTTCAGTATCATGATGCTCACTTTTATAGTAATCTACCTAGAGCACAAATAAAAAGACTTCATGAGAGAATGAGCTTATTCATTAGGACTTCAACACTGAGAACACTGCCCTCTTTCCTCCTTGGAAAAAATAGTGTTCTATAGAGTACAGATCACCCTGACAGACAAAATTTTATAGGTATTGTTAATATACTTATATAAGTGGCTGATGTTTGATACTGGCAGAAGTTGAAAAAAAAGCAGCATCTGCCGAAACCCGGAATTGAACCAGGGACCTTTAGATCTTCAGTCTAACGCTCTCCCAACTGAGCTATTTTGGCTAACTCCTAGGGACTTGTCTTCCTTTCTCTCTGCTTTACTTAAAATTATTTTACTTAAAATTGTTTACTTAAAATTAAAACAACAAAACAGCAAACACAATTTTGTGCTGTTTACACATTTCATAGAAAATTTTAACTTTCTTGGTAAATGATATCTTTTTTTGTATTTCTTGTTTGTGTATCAGATAAGGGTCTCACTTATTTTACCTAGCCTGGCTTTGAATTTAGTATCTTCCTGTCTCAGTCTGCTAAATTCTAGGATTATAGTTGAGTACCATCATACTCTGTAATAATATTTTCAACCTTTTTATTCTAATATATACATTTAGGTATAAAAATTTTCCTCTGAGGGCTGGGAAGGTGGCTCAGTGGTAGAGTGCTTGCCTTGCATGCCTGAGGCCCTGGGTTCAATTCCTCAGCACCACATAAGCAAAAAGAAAAAAAGCTGGAAGTGGCACTGTGGCTCAAGTGGTAGAGCGCTAGCCTTGAGCTGAAGAGCTGAGGGACAGCGCCCAGGCCCAGAGTTCAGGTCCCACGACCGGACCCAAAAAAAAAATTTTCCTCTGGGATTTAATTATATTTGTTGTAATTCCATTAATCATATTTTTTTTCTTTTTTTGGCAGTTGTGGGGCTTGAACTCTGGGCCTGGGCACTTGTCCCTCAGCTCTTCAGCTCAAGGTGAGTGCTCTACCACTTGAGCTACAGCGCCACTTCCAGTTTTCTAGTGGTTTATTGGAGATAGGAGTCTCACAGTCTCTCCTGCCCGGGTTGGCTTTGAACCGCGATCCTCATATCTCAGCCTCCTCAGTAGCTAGGATTACAGGCGTGAGCCACCGGCGCCCGGCAATTAATCATATTTTTAATTTTTTCATACATTTTTATTTGGCCCAGAAGTAATTTACAGATGTGTCTACCACTAGGTCTAGAGGTGTGGTTCATTGGTAGAACAATTGCCTAACTAAGCTTAAAGCCATGAGTTCAATCCCTAGTTCTATCAAGAAGGATAAAAAATATGTTTGCTGCTTAATTCTAAATATTAGGATATTTTCTAGATTTTTTTTTAGGATTTTTTTTGGGGGGTGGTTGGTTGTGGGGCTTAAACTCAGGACCTGGATACTGTCCCTCAGCTCTTCAGCTCAAAGTGAGCACTCTACCACTTGAGCCACAGCGCCACTTCCGGCTTTTTTTCTGCTTGTGTGGTGCTGAGGAATCGAATCCAGGGCCTCATGCATGCAAGGCAAGCACTCTACCATTGAGCCACCTTCCCAGCCCTAGATATTTTTTTAATTGATTTATCACTTAATTTAAATTTGTGTTATGAAAGTGTAGTCTATATAATTTAAATTTAAATTTAAATTTTGTTGACATTAGTTTAAGGCTCAATGCATGAGTTCAATTTCTTGATCCAGCCTAAGATGGATCAAGAAATAGTTTTTGTAACTTACCTACCTAAGTAAACAATGAATAAGCACCTGCCAGTAAACAATGCCCCAGAGGTCAAAGGGAATTTAGTAAGTCTTTCTCACCCTTGGGACAGTGATGTGTCTTAAGATCTTAATATCTTAAGATATTCTTTTCCTAATACACTTTCCTAATACTTTTACTACGTTTCTGTGTCTTGCCTGAATTCTTCTTTCACTGGATGGGACTAAGGTAAATAACCATACCTCACTTTCTGTAACATAGCCACACACACTGCTCCAGTGAGTACACTGATGAAGGTGTGAGGAGAAAGCATTCTATGAGGAACAGAAAACCCCTGGTGTAGCTTGGAATTTTGAGCCTCTAAATTTTTATCAGTCTTCTTTGCCAGTTAAGAGGTCTCCTTACCTCCACAAAAAAAGCTCTTCCAACCCCAGTGGGAGTACCATCCCAAAGCCAATAATATTGTAAGAAGCAATGTAAATGATGCGTTTGCTGGGCCTGTGAATTAACTAAAAGCAGGATAAAAGCTCAGCACTCAGACTCCTCACTTTGCATCTGTACCCTTCTAAACTGAGCTATTCTTTGCTACTGTTGCTTTGTAATCCATTTGGGCTCCAGAAAAAGGCAGAATTTACCACCAATAAGTATCTTGTGACAAAGGGCTAGTTGCCTGTCAGACAGACAAAACCATCTATCTCCTCATCATCTTGAGGCAAAAGATGGCAATGTGGCAAAACATGGAATTCCGCCAAAGGAAGAGATCATCCAAACACTGCCAGGCATCAAAGATTCACATCTCAGAAACAAAAACCCACGTGCCTGAAGAAACAGTAATGGTCTCCTCTGAGGTAGTTGCTGTACAGAACAATATTGATTCTTTTCAGGGCCTGCTTCCACTACCTCTTTTTGCTTTTATGCTGTTGGTTAAACTCAAATTTTAGTAAAACCCGAAAAGTGGGGCGCAAAGTGTGACGGATAAGAGAGTATGCACAGCAATATTCCATTGTCAAGCACAAGTGATAAAAACATAAGGTCAGGGCGGAGCATGGAATACATGAAGGCACAAGTAAGGTACATGAGGGCAAATAGGGTGGAAGCACTTTATGTGTATGTAGAAAAATAAAATGGTGAAACCAGTTGAAATTGTTTTAAGTGGCACAGGACAAGGGAGACTGACAGAGAGGAAAAAGTTAATTAGGTGAATTGTATGCACACATGTAAATGTCACACCCAAACCACCTTGGAAAGTAATAAATGCCAATCAAAATTCTTTTGAAAAACATATGGAAGGGCTGGGAAGGTGGCTCAGTGGTAGAGCGCTTGCCTTGCATGCCTGAGGCCCTGGGTTCAATTCCTCAGCACCACATAAGCAAAAAGAAAAAAAGCTGGAAGTGGCGCTGTGGCTCAAGTGGTAGAGCACTAGCCTTGAGCTGAAGAGCTGAGGGACAGCGCCCAGGCCCGGAGTTCAGGTCCCACGACCGGACCCCAAAAAAAAAAGAAAAGAAAAGAAAAGAAAAACATATATAAGTGGCCAAAACAGCCTGGTTTACAGGGGGTCCTTGACCAGATGCAGGCACTGCCTGAAAAGGAATAGCACTATACTCCCTACTTGGGGCATTCTGAGTGAGAATGGGAAAGGCAGAACTTTGGCCTGTTTTATTGGGGAAAGAGTTCATAGATAAATTTAAAAAATGTTAAGAGATGTAGGGGAACAACAAAAGAGGAGGTAACAATGCTCGATAGGAAATGTACTCATTACCTTACTCATGTAACTGTAACCCCTCTGTACAGTGTTTTTATAATATAAAAAACATAAAAATATGAAGAAATTTGTTTCTCTTTCTTTGGTGCTAAAAGTAACCTCAATAGAGGAAGATTTTAATAGGCTAGGATAGATACGATTTTAATTTGGATAGGATAACCCAGTGTGTGGATACCACGGGGTCACCAGTCACTTTGGTCATGACCCATGAGCTCATGAACAATGTGTCATGGTGACATGACTCAGATCTGAATCATGCTACTACCCTGGTTGTCCAGCTTGGACACAGCTTATCATGGGATTTGGGGTCCTTCATAATTTCTTGAACCAATTCCTATTATATGTCTCAATATGATCTATTCTATTTTTCTAATACAAGTAGTGTCCATCATTACATTTGAAGGAAAGTCATGGACAAAACTATAAGGAATATTCATATCTGAGAAACCAGAGGAGGATAAAGAACTCAGAAGAGAAGGAGGGTCCTGAAAAAACAAATAAAATCCAGGAGAGACAGAAGGAAAGCAGAGCCACCTGCCGTCCTTTATTTCAGACACAGCTTCAGGATGAATGCAACTCCCCAAACAACAATGTTTATTTCCTGCCTAACTGTGGTGTTTCCCTGCTGGTAGAAAATTGGCATTCGGTGCTTCCCAGTCAGGTTTGCATAGAGGAGGCAATGACGCTGGACTCACAGCATGTTTAGGTTTCATGGGGAGGGCTGAAACTGAGAGCCTGCGCACTTCGATGCTGATGCGTGGGAGCAGTTTCTGAGCAGACAGTGATGGCTTCCTCTGCGGTAGTTGCCATACAAAATGATTCTGAATCCAGGTGACAACTGCAAAGAATAAGTACAGTTTAAGACTGTTTTCCTAGTTCCCTGGCGAGCTCAAGAATCTTAAAAGAAGGAGGGTATGAGGGGATTTCTTTGAAGCTCTACAACCTGGCTATGAGATGTCCAGATTGGAAGAGAAATCGATCTGCCTTTTTTTTTTTTTTTGCCATTTTTGAAATCGGCCAAATGCCCCCTCAACATAGGAATCTTTGCATTCTCGTAATGGAAAAGATAATCATTTCAGCTTTTTTTTTCCTTTGAAGAAGAGCGAGGGAAAAAGGGGTTCTGATGAAGGTCTAGAACCATGAAGGGAAGAAAACATGCTCCAGGTGAGGCTCGAACTCACAACCTCGGCATCACCCGCACATATACTGCTGTATAAGTACCGCGCGCTAACCGATTGCGCCACTGGAGCATGCTTTCTCTGCACCGGCCATGCGCCCTCTACAGAGTCACGAGCGCGCGTCGCACCAGCGCGCGGAGCGGGAGCGCGCACAATTGCGCGCGCCCTCTACTACACTATAGCTTTTCTAACCAGTAAACCATGCTTTGATCAAAAGATCTAAAAAGAGATTTCTCCCAGAAACAAAGGTCCTATGCCACATCAGGAACCAGCATTTCCCAAGAAGAAAAAAAGTGGGCTGTGGTTTCTCCCCACCTTCGCTACAGGAATACAGTGATTCTCGTGGAGCTCTTCGGTTGCAGCACAGCATCTCCGCGCTGATGGCTCTAGACACTCTTTATTAAGCAGAGGACAGAAAAGCTCAGCCCACCCGAACTGGGTCCGTGGGCTGCAAACACTACAGGCGCTCCTAGCCACACACATGCAGAATGCTCACTTTCTATTCAAGAATCTCTAGGCTGTGCATCAAGCCTTTTCCCAAACCCTCCCTGAGCCCGCCTGAAAGGCCCACTCTAAAGTCTCTGAAACAGCTGGTCCAGCTCCATGACGTGTGCCCACCACTTCCCATTTCCCAGGCTTCTAGTTGCAGGGGTCAAATTTGTTTGTTTGCTTTTTTGTTTGTCTTAACCTGGAAAGTGTAGCTGTCAAGAAATATACATGCACATATTTATAAAATTATGTTTATATATGTATGTGTATATATATATATATATGTGTCTATTAATATATGCAAATATGTTGTTGAAGATGAAAGAATAGCTCAGAAAAGGGATCAGTTAATACATTCTGAAGTTGGACTTTATGCCATAATAATCAACACCGTTCCAAGACTCAGAATATTAGTAGGTAGGTACATGTCAAGAAACAGGTAACCTCTCTGCATTTGAAAAACAATGACTTCTGGGTCATTAAAAAGTTTGGAGTTGAAAAAAAAAACATAAAACCAAGGCGGGAGAGTCACTTTCGAATCCGTGCCACCGAATCGCCCTCCACTTGGCCTTTCTCTTGCCTCCTTCTGTTAGAATATGGTTTGGACTAAAGCAGACAGTGGCCCAAGCACATAGAGAAAAGTGGCGGCCTCCCGCGCTCCCAGGAAGGTACTTGGTTCCTTCACCTCTGCCATCAATTCTCCATCTCCTTCTTCCAGGAAAGCTGAAAACGATATGCAGGAGGGAATCCCGTTTGTGTACACCCAACTCCCAAGTGGCAAAAAGGAATTGGAGAATTCTTCAGTCTGTTTCCGAAAGGTTCTGAAAAAGAAAATCAGATTCTTGAAGAGGCAGGACTGAGTGGTTTAGGAAAAGCAAAAAAACCAACAACAAAAAACATGTCTTTATAACCTGATCACTCCGATGATGAAAAAGAATAGAACTTTATTATTCATCTTTGAATAATGACTTGTGTTTACTCTGGCTTCCTAGAAGTTTGTGAATATGTTTGTCCAATTGGCTTTTTTAAACAGGCATTTAATTTTAAAAATGAGGCTAAAACTTAATTGTTCAAAAGTAATTGTGAACTGAAGAATTTGTAAAATTATAGCTACTTGTTTAGTTCAATATTCAATTTAATAAAGTATGTTGCTTATTTTGACCTAGTATTAAGCTTCTGTTCTCATAAAAATCAGACTTCATCATCTAATTACTAATCTGCTACTTTGAGGTTTGCTTTGTACTGATGCCACTTTTATGAACATTTGATTATTGGAATGGGGCCATATTTCTATTCCTTTTGTTTGCTTTAAAAGAAAACACAGACTTTTGCACATCAAAGAATTCAGTATTATTTAAATTTAAATGGCATCTATCAATTTTCAGAAATGGAGGCCAAAGATATAATGTTGAAAAAATAATGGGCATCTTTTTAAAAAATGCTCAAGACATGTTGGTCTTAAGTTTAAATGAATGATAATGAAAGCTTCTAAAACATCAGCAAAGAGACAAAAAACTAGCATAGAGCCCACAAAAGAGATTACATAGACCATATTGAGTAGAATTTTCTTTTTTTAATTAAAAAATATTAATTTTTGTTTATATAGTACTAAGGAATCAAACCCAGGGTTGTATGCTAGGCAAGCACTCTACTAATAAACCATATTCCCAGCCCCAAGAGTAGAATTTTCTTTAGGTATGCTTTTAATATCATAGAATTGCTCTTTAGGTTTATAATTTTCAAACCGTATACCAATAAAACTTGCTAGCCAGGCGCCGGTGGCTCATGCCTGTAATCCTAGCTACTCAGGAGGCTTAGGTCTCAGGATTGCGGTTCAAAGCCAACCCAAGCAAGGAAGTCCATGAGACTCTTATCTCCAATAAAAACTACTAGAAAACCAGAAGTGGTATGGCAGCTCAAGTGTGGAGTGCTCGTTTGAGCTGAAGAGCACAGGGACAGAGCCCAAGCCGAGTTCGAGTCCCATGACCGACCAAAGAAAATAAATAAACAAAATAAAACCTGCTAGGCAAATCAAACGCAGAGCTACATCTAACCTGCTAGGCAAATCAAACGCAGAGCTACATCTAAAATCCTAGTGTTTTTATTCCATTTCTTAATCAGTGACTGAAGAAAGGTGGGTATAATGTTTGTTAACTCATCCTTTTTTCCTCATCATAGTTTTTGTTTACTGATAGATGGTCAGTTTTCAAAACTATCCATGTTTTAGCAGACAAGTTTTTGTGAAATTTGTTTGAAATAAATGACTACTTACTTCACACACAAAAAAGCTTGAAGTCAACAATAACTCTTTAATTTTTAATTGTTCTGGAAAACTAGTATCATAATGTAAGAATGGTACTTGTAATATTTAAACTTGATTAAAATTCTAAACTCAACTTTAAAAAGTTTGGAGTATTAATTGTCTATAAAGCTTCATTTAAAAGGTTCAGTATTCCAGTAGTGCCATGTATGTCCATAGATGAAAAATGATCTGTTCTGACTAGAAGGATTCTAAGTATAGGTCCTGGCTCTGTAAAGGCTGCTCGTAGGAATATCTCCTATGAAGTAGGAGAAAGAAGGGAAGAGGGGGAGGAAGGGAGAGAGAGAAAATGGAGAGGGAAAGGGGGAAGGGGGACAAGACAAAGAGAAAGGATAGAGAAAGAAAATCAAGCAGGAAGAAATAAAAGAGAGAGGAAGGGTGAGATGAAGAAAGGAAAGAAGAGAAAGAGAGAGAGAAAGAGAAAAGAAACAAACTGAGGTGGTTCACATCATTATTTCCAACACTCAGGAGGCAGAGGCAATAGAATTTTGAGTTGAAGGCCACCCTGGATCTGGTGATACCCTCCCCAAGAAATGATGAGACAGAAAGGCTTTGCATTATCATTATTATCAATCTGGGAGAGCCAAGACTCATGGACAGACTCACAGACATACCTAGAAAAGTAATCTGAGCTCATTTTCTGAACATCCAAAGATGTTAACAAATAGAGGCTAGAATGATGAATGGGAAAGAATGTAACAACAAAAATTACTGATTAAATGGGACTTGTGTTAGTGTAGATCACTAGGAATCCAGAGACTCCTCCCGCGGTATAGCAGAGTGGCGCAGCGGAAGCGTGCTGGGCCCATAACCCAGAGGTCGATGGATCGAAACCATCCTCTGCTAGTAGTTTTCCCTTCAGCTTTAGGTTGCTGCTCCCTAAAATTGGATACATTGTTTCTGACACGATTCCACCAATCCCAGAAATAGCATTGAATTAGTTATCTTCTCCTTAAAATTCAGCTATCATTTAAGTTGTGCTTCTATTGATACTTTAAACACCTTTAATGTATCTGGAAACAAAAACCATCTTACATAGTATCCATATTGCTACTTGGCGGCAGCAACTTTATTTTAACTTCTTGATTCTCTTGGGGTTGCTTCATTATTGAAGCTGCTGGTGAAATGGGATCTGGTAAATTGGGTAAAGGGACCCACCTCCAATTTGCATGTGATCTCTAAGTCTGCACTCATTCACTACCAATGCTTGTCAACCTTGACTTGACTTTCTTCTTCATTTTCCACAATAAGTAATGTACAGCCATTGTGGAAAGACTAGACAGTATGGGGAATATTATAAACTCTTACGCAGTGATGAGGCCTAATGCTTTGCTACATAGCACTCTTGAAAATGACAACAAAAAAAAACACTGCAACAGTTTCCCAAGTCTTGTTTCAAAGTTTGTTTTTTTTATGATTAATTACTTTAGAGTATGGAGAAAATTTGCTATTGTGGGGCCTGGATAGCTCAGTCGGTAGAGCATCAGACTTTTAATCTGAGGGTCCAGGGTTCAAGTCCCTGTTCAGGCGTCCTAGGCTTTTTTTTCTGGTTACTTTTCTGTCTTGTCTTTGTTTCTTGTGTTTTTGTTTGTTTGTTTTTGCACCACTCAAAATTAGAAAACTTTTAGCTACATCTTTTTTTTTTTTTTTTTTTTTTGTCGGTCGTGGGGCTTGAATTCTGGGTCTGGGCACTGTCCTTCAGCTTGCTCTACCACTTGAGCTACAGTGCCACTTCCGGTTTTCTGGTGGTTTATTGGAGATAGGAGTCTTACAGTCTTCCCTGCCCGGACTGTCTTTGAACCGTGATCCTCAGATCTCAGCCTCCTGAGTAGCTAGGATTACAGGTGTGAGCCACCAGCGCCCGGCTTACATCTTTTTTTTTAAACCTACAATGTCACTCCTTCCTTCACTTTCCTCCAGATCCCCCCGCCCAACCCTGTCCACAAGTTGAGCAGTTCATTTTCTACATAGTTTTTATTGAATTCCATGACCTCATTAGTTCACATTCTCTATTTTTCACTGTTCATCTGTTTTATGCATAATTGAATATTTTGAAAGTCAAAAATATGCAAAAGTATACTTAGAGAAGTATCCTACCCCTTCCCTGGTTCTTTCCTTTTCTCCAACTTTTCTAATTCATTTCCATCTACCACTTATAAGTAATCAGTCTCACCAGTATCTACTTTACCCATCCTGCATTGCTGTTTAAATAGACAAGCAGATATAGACAGGCATAAACAGATGGCTATAAAAATGTATGGAAATGGTCAGGTGCCAAGTTATGAAAAGCTGTCTACTCATGATGTCATTCTGAAAACAACCAAAACCCACTGAAGAATTTTAAGCTGGAGTGATGCGATCAGAATTCTGATGTGGTAAATTTATTGGGGAAATACTGTTGTTTCCTTGACACAGATTCTTCATGAGTCTTTATCATTAAAAAAACTTTGCAAAAGCATTCCCTATGGTGCCAAAGTCAGTGGCAACATAGATCTGTTGAAGTAGTGGAGGTCAGGTAGAATTTCGCTGAGGAAATTCCATTCCTAACAACGAGATTACTACTACTCAAAATGAAGCACTTATTTTATATCAACAATGTAAAATCTAAGACCTTGATTTTAAACTAAGATCTTAACCTAAAATGCCATGTAAAGTTCCAGGGGCAGGTGAGCCTTGAGGTGAGGAGACAGAAGGAGGATATTTTAAAGTCGAATTCTTTCTTAGGACTAGGAATGCACTTGTCTTTGCTATTAAATAACATGAGGAATCTTTTATGGGTTTCTGTTTTGTTTCCCAAAAATTCTCCTCAAAGCAAAGAAAAAGTAGTCCTGTAGTTAGTGTAGGTTCCCTTTCGACAGGCTTCTTTTCAATAGGTTCTCGGGCTGTGCCCTTAGTCCAACGGAGGGAATGAATCCCTGCCTGTTGTATGGGAGATACAGGCTGGATTCCCTGACTGGGAGGCCGGGATCAGGTAGTGTTAGCCTTTGAACCAACAATAGTAATTTTCCTGGAGTTCTTCTGGGTTTATTTCTACATTTGCTGTTTTAATTAAGTAAGATTCCCGTGTCTTGGCTCATTGGGTACCTAATAAAGTGGCCATCTAATAATGGAAATCCATGAATGCCTCCTTTTTGGCAGAAAACAGGGGGGGGGG
This sequence comes from Dipodomys ordii, assembly GCF_000151885.1. Taxonomy (NCBI): domain Eukaryota; kingdom Metazoa; phylum Chordata; class Mammalia; order Rodentia; family Heteromyidae; genus Dipodomys; species Dipodomys ordii. Next base: position 2,700,297 of record NW_012267354.1, read on the forward strand.
TGTCACTGAATTTCAAATGGTATCCACGTGGCTCCACAATAGGCTGTCTAATTGATAACTCTCATTTGTCATCTGTTGTGGTTTCAGGTGCAAGAGATGCATTTCCTGTAGCATGTACCAAGGGCTTTGAGTCATTGTTGAAAGTTGGTGGAGGTTTGGCTGACTTGAAAATCATGTTAATGCTGGCTGCCGATGGCTCACGCCTGTAATCCTCGCTACTCAGGAGGCTGAGATCTGAGGATCATGGCTCAAAGCCAGACCGGGCAGGAAAATCCGGGAGATTCTTATCTCCAATAAACCAGTAGAAATGGCGCTGTGGCACAAGTGGTAGAGCACTCGCCTTGAGCTGAAGAGCACAAGGACAACGCCCAAGCCCAGAGTTCAAGCCCCATGACGGACAAAAGAAAAAAAGAAAAAAAATCATATTAGTTCCAGAACGGTATCTGGAATGGATGGAATAAAAATACAGAATTATACAAATAATTTGTGAGGTGCTGGGAAGGTGGCTCAGTGGTAGAGCGCTTGCCTCACATGCATGAGACTCTGGGTTCAATTCCTCAGCACCACATAAGCAGAAAAAGCTGGAAGTGGCACTGTGGCTCAAGTGGTAGAGTGCTAGCCTTGAGCTGAAGAGCTGAGGGACAGTGCCCAGGCGTTCAGGTCCCACAAAAACAAAACAAAAATTACAAATTATTTGTGAGACCAAAGCTCAGGAAATTTCAACCATTATTATTTATTGAAAGCAGATTATATAGATATTGGTAGAAAAGGTTTCAATTTCAATAATAGTGATGACTTAATTTTGGTCAAACATACTGGAAGTTAAAAGGAAAAACTCCAATGCCTGAACAGGGACTTGAACCCTGGACCCTCAGATTAAAAGTCTGATGCTCTACCGACTGAGCTACCCAGGCCTTCATGTTTGAGTTGCCTTCATTTTATCAATTATTTTATTCCATAAGCAATATACCATTGGGAAGAACCAAAAGAATCCACGGTTACAAGGACGGACCATAAGAATATTCCAAGAATGTGTTCATTTATCTGACCTATTTCTAGATTATTTTGCTTTGAATTTTAATCATTGTAATTTCATCAAACAATGGAGAAAATGGACATAATTTTTAGGAAAATGAAGATTATTTCACAAATTAATTATTGAGGAATGGAATTTATTAGTCTATACAAAGACCCATGGAAACCACAACTACAGGCTCCCTTACCATCCTGGAGGTAGAAAGTGAACATTTTTGAGGAATGACTGGAGCAACTCAAAAGTACTATTATTATTATTTGCCTGTCCTGGGGCTTGAACTCTGGGACTGGGTGCTGTCCCTGAGCTTTTTTGACTTGAGGCCAACACCTTACCTCTTGAGCAACAGCATCACTTCTGGCATTTTTGAGTGGTTTATTGGAAATAAGAGTCTCACCATCTTTCCTGTCTGGGCTGGCTTCCAACAGTAATCCTCAGATCTCAGCCTCCTGATTAGGATTACAAGTATGAGCCACTGGCACCCAGCCTAAAGAGTATTCTTGACAGACTCAAAAAAAAAAAAAAAACAAACTTCAGGGAATAAAAGATGACATATGGTAGGTAAATCAAGTCCTATTTTCTCCTTAAATATTTATCTTTTTTTTAAAGCATCTCAAAATTTATTTCACTGGTGAGAATTCCACTATAATTTCTTTTTTCCCCCTCCCCCTTCCCCCTCCTTCCCTTCCTCCTCCCCCCTCCCCTTCTCCTCCTCTTCCTCCTTCTCCTCCTCCTTCTTCTTCTTCATCCTGGTAGTGGAGCTTGAACTCATGGTCTCATACTCTTGCTTCAGCTTTTTTACTCAAGGCTGTTCCTCTAGAGACACAACTCCACTTCTAGCTTTCTGGTTAGTTGGAGAATCATGATTCTCACATCTCAGCCTCTTGAGTAGCCAGAATTACGGGCTTGAAGAAGCTTGCCCTTGGATCACACTCTTTCGTTCTTCCTGATAGAGAATGCTGTTGGTCAACTTTCCCACGTGGCGCTTCTTTGTCACTGATGCCAAACCACCATCTCTAGTCCAAATTAGCAGCATCTCTACTTAGATTATGATACTGTTCTAACTGTAGGGTATGAATTGAATCCTCCTTATATTTGACTCTTTCCACTTCTCTACATGGTGCTAAAATATTTAAGCATTACCATCAGATTAAAAAGTTATAGCCGGGCGCTGGTGGCTCATGTCTAGCTACTCAGGAGGCTGAGATCTGAGGATCACAGTTCAAAGCCAGCCCTGGCATGAAAGTCTGTTCGACTCTTATCTCCAATAAACTACCAGAAAACTGGAAGTGGTGCTGTGGGTCAAGTGGTAGAGCGCTAGCCTTGAGCTGAAGAGTGCAAGGACAGTGCCCAAGCCCAGAGTTCAAGCCCCATGATGACAAAGAAAAAGGGAGAAAAATAAGCAACCACCACCAATTCATTTCTCTTTTGACCATTGTCCACCAACAATTAGCTTGTAATAATGCCATAACTGATTTATAGTTGCAATGTCCATAGGAAATAAAGGTAAGGGTAGGTACAAGTTAGTTGATGAAAACATTTCACCTTAGGGAGGCGTCAAAAAGAGTGACAGGGAGTGTTGGGAGGGAGGGTGAGAAAGAGAGAGACAGAGACCGAGACTGAGAAAGAGAGTGACTGAGAAAGAGAAAAGAGAAAAATCCTTTATTATCATGCATCACATTCCTTAATTTACTTCCCCGTTCCTTAGGCCATAGGGAAGAAATGAACGGGAGTAAGAAAACAAGAGATTTTTAAAAAGTGGCTGAATAAAAATGATGGAAGTCGAGTCAGGCAATAGTAAGAAGCACAGAGACGATTGCATGAGACACCCGCCAAAATTTCATTTGAGGATAGAATAAACAAGAGAGTTAGACCAGGAATTCTCTGCAGCCAGTACTAATATCCATGGGAATCCTCTCGACTCATCTCCAAGAGTCAATGGAAGGAGGGGAGCGCAGAAAGGTTCAGCCTGTAAGGTCGGTGGGCTCTTCAGCTCTGAGACACCTTAACCAGGTCCCACAGCAACCGCCTTCAGCTTTCATCAAAAATCCTCGTAGCTGTGCTTCTGTGGTGCAATTCTGTTCAGAGCTTGGATTTCATCCTATACATTCCAGGTACAAAAGCAGTAGCTTTGGCCCTTGATGATAGTAGAAGGTGTTACACCACGCCCCAGGTCGTTTAAGGTGTCAGGATGGCCGAGTGGTCTAAGGCGCCAGACTCAAGCTTTGACTTCCCAGGTTCGGGACTTCTGGTCTCCGGATGGAGGCGTGGGTTCGAATCCCACTTCTGACATGCTTAGTTTTGATGTTTGACCCAATCACAGTTGTCTACATTGCCTTGTGTGGTCATAGTTTTGTTTGTTATTATTATTATTATTGTCTTTTATTACTTGAAATAGCATTGAAATATTTTCACTGGTAAAGCTGAGTTAAATCGACTCGTATACATATTGAAAAACTTAGTAGTAGTGAGTATCTATCGGGGTCCCGCTCAACCCACCCCCTCTCCGGTATGATTAGGCACCTTGGGAAGCTTTTTTTATATATAAGAAAGTACAGGAAGCCGCTGGTGGCTCATGCTTGTAATCCTAGCTACTCAGAAGGCTGAGATCTGAGGATCGTGGTTTGAGAAGCCAGTCCAGGCAGGAAAGTCCCGGTAGAGACTCTTATCTCCAATTAACCGCTAAAAAGCCATCAATGGCACTGTAGCTCAAAGTGGTAGAATGCTTAGCCTCAGCAAAAGACCTGGGGGACAATCTCAGGCCCTGAGTTCAAGCCTCATGACTGACAAAAAGGGAAAAAGAAAGAAAAGCAGAAGAAAGTGCATTTAGGTAGTTGTGATGGCATTTTGTAAAAAATAGGGGCGTCTGGGTCCTGGGGCTCAAACTCAAGGTGTGAGGTGGTCCTTGAACATTTTTGCCCAAGACTACCACTTTAGCACTTGAGCCACAGCCTTCGTTTCTGATTCTTTGGGTAGTTAATTGTTTCCTGGTGTGGCTTTGAACCTCAATTCTCAGATCCAGCCTCCTGAGTAGATAGGATTACAGGCATAAGCCATTGGCAACCGGCCATACTATTTTAAATTTTAAATATTAAGTTAATCCAAACTTTTGTAGTTGCCTGTAGTATTAATTGATAAAAATTACCTGAGAAAATATGTACAATTTAGCAAAAATGACTATTAAGACAGTTGAAAAGAACAACAGTAAGTCTCTATTAATCTTTACAACTGAAATTTGCCTATGAAATTAGCTATAAATGAATCATTACTTGTGATGTGACATTGGCTTGAACATGACATTCTGTCTAGACATTTCCAACTGTTCTGTGAACTTTGAGAGTCTAGATACTAGATTTTATTTTTTTGGAAAATTATGTTTGTAAGCGCTGATTCTTTGGAATCTAATTTTCAAAAAAAATCTAAAGGAAAATATATTAGATATAACTGACAAGTAGGAAGAAAGAGAGAGAGAGAGAAAGAAAGAAAGAAAGAAGGAAAATACAGAGGTTGGCCCATTCTCTCTTTTTACCACAAGAAGCATTCAAGGTGGAGGAATTGTTGAATAGGATATCATCCCTCATGTCACTGTCATCACTAGCAAAGGAACTTTTTGGACATATTCAGTGAGGGAAATGCAGACCACTTGATGCTAGGTAATCTAGAGTTGAGATGTGAAATATGTATACTGCAATGGTACAATTCATATTATGGAATATTACACAATTTATATGAAGAATATGACAGTTCATATGATAAATCATTTGGGTGTAATCACACTCATGGATGGGTGAAGGTATCTATGTATGTGTATATGTGTATATATATATATATAAATACTTATATATATATATATATATATATATACTGAATGTGAGTATAGTACATAGCCTTAGAAATGTATTCTTTATTAAAATATATTTGGTATATATTAAAAAGCATGTTGATTTATATGATATAAGATATTCTGGGAAGATGCTCAGAATATTTGAAACAAGGCACCAGTGAAAGAATATAAGAAAATAGTGTTTTAGAATGAAAAGAGACTTTGGGTTTTTGTTGTTGCTTTTTTTAGCTCTATTTGTTCAAAGGAAGATAAGGTGGAAATCTAATCATTGTTTTGAAGCAAAATCAATTCCAGGCATCCTCTTCCATGATATTTTATTTAAAAACAAATTACATTTTAATGAAGTTGTTAGAACTGAAGTCTTTGAGCAAATGAACAGTTATTGGAGCTGAAGATGAGTGAAAAGATGGGACCAAGTTTTGATTTATGGATTTTTTTTCCCCTTCAAGCTGATACTGCAGACTCATACAGTTTAAACTGCCTTTCAGCAATCTTCAAATGAAAGCAGGCAAAACAAT
>NW_012267354.1:2710691-2723191 GCF_000151885.1 Dipodomys ordii
TTGTGGGCAGGGATGGAGGGTGAACTGGGGGAAAGCAAAGGAAGAGGTGATATGATCCAAAAGAGAAATGTATATATTACCTGAATTATGAGATGATAACCCATCTGTACAACGCCTTAGTAACAATAGAATTACATTAATTTTTTATATGAATAGTGAAGTGTCCCAATTGTAATTAGTACATTTTACTTGTAACTTTAATTCACTACATTCTATTTCAAAATATGTACAGGTATCTTAGTTTTTTGTTCATTAACTCACATGCAAAATGATTTAGTAAAATCCTTATCTGAATATATCGCACTGCATTGACATACTCATAAGTAGCTCTGCAGACTTGAGGGAAAAATCAGTGGGATATATCACGTAAACCAAACAAGTTGAGTCATATGGTATATTTATATTTTATTTAACTAGATGGTGCCAGGTTTTTAACCTAAAACAATTCCATAAACTTCAGTCAGCAGAGAATTTGAATATTTCTACAGTGCTAACAACACTTTGAAATTTCTGTCCTTCTCATTGTTACACAATTAAAAGCCATCAAGTGATCTAATACTGTTTATAAATGTGTCTCAAAGATTCAGATGATTTACACCTGTTAGATTTTTATTTTATCTAATCTACAAATTGGCCTGGGTAAAGACTTTGCATGAATTAATTCCCTCTTCCTTATGTTCATAATGTGTTATCTCTAATCTCTTCCACAAATACTATTTTAAATGTATTTTGATGAATGTTTTTAGCATATATTAGTTATACAAGGGGAGAGTTTTGTTGGTACATTGTATTTCATGAATATTAACTCTGTATAAATTTATTTGATGTTTATATTTTAATAGAATTTACTTCCGATAAAGCAGATAATACTATGTCTGTCTGTCTAGTTTTTTTGTTTGCTTGTTTTTGTTTTTTGGATTTTGGAGGGGGTTGGGGGTTGGTCCTGGGGGTTGAACTCTGGGCCTGGGCACTGTCCCTGAGACTTTTTGCTGAAGGCTAACACTCTGCCACTTAGCCACAGCTCCCCTTTCAGATTTTTCAGAAGTTAATTGAAGATAAGAGTCTTGAGGATTTTCCTGCTCTGTCTGGCTTTGGACTATGTCCTCAGATCTCAGCCTTCTGGGTAGCTAGTATTACAGGAGTGAGCCACTGGCACCCAGCTGTTACTCTTTATTTTACAAGAATGTTTTACTATGTATCTAAACCTGCTTCTGAAAATTTGTATCACTGTTTTAGATTTATCTATATGGTCAAGTGTAGGTGTATTCCTTTTCAAGATTACATAGTAGTTGCTGGTATGAATACACTCTCTTTGATGCAAAATAATGTTTGCTTTGCATAGCTATTTTTTCCTTCTCTCTAACACATGTGACATAAACAATTTCTCCATCTCTCCAGCGAAATGGTTGCCTCTCCCTCATACAACGCTTACAGTCTGAACTCTAATTGTATCTCTGGTCTGAATTCGGGTGCTATTGCTGAGCTTTTTATGCTCAAAGCTAGTGCTCTACATCTTGAGCCACAGCTCCATTTCCCACTTTTTGGTGGCTAATTGGAAATTAACTGGAGTCTCATGGACTTTCCTGCCCAAGCTTGCTTCAGACAGTGATCCTCAGATCTCATCCTCTTGAACTGCTAGGATTACAGATGTGAACCACTTGCAACCGACTGACATACCTATATTTATTTATCACTGGCACACAATTATTATGAACCCCAAGGTTATCATAGATCTGTTAGAGCAGGATGACCTCCCGCTGACAAATGATCCTAGGAATGCAATCAAGTAAAGGGAGTCCAGCAGATGTGATCAGTTGTTTGCTAGTGGCAAGGAAGACTTTAAAAATTGCTTGTAGGAAACTGGTTAGCGTCAGATAAAACCGTAGTCGGCAGGATTCGAACCTGCGCGGGGAAACCCCAATGGATTTCAAGTCCATCGCCTTAACCACTCGGCCACGACTACCTGGCTAGGTTGCTACCTGGGGAATGAGGTAAACTGAAAATCAATGGGTGGAGTGTTTAGCAGCAGGTCTGGCAATAAAGAACTTTGTAGTTCCATCCACTCATGCTTCTTTCTCGAGAATGAAAGAATTCCCTCAAGTAAATTAAGAACCAGTAGATGGTATTGAATTGAACAAAAGGTCCCTAGACAAGCACCTCAAGACTCGCTGGGTGCTGGAGTTTCTTTAAGCCACTGATATAAGCAGGTATGTATGTTCATTCCTAGACCCCAGGAGTCTACAGAAAGGAAGTCTTTTGTTCCAAGTCCTCTTCAGGCTCAACAGGAATGAAGAGAGAAAAGTAGGAGAATAGGGATCATCTGCTTTTTCGCAGAATTAAAATTTAAACCAGGAATCTCTTCAATGACATTCATTAAACTGATCTGATTAAAATGAAGACATAAATCTAGTTAAATTAATTATTTATTTCTGTGTCGGAGATGGGTGGTTTATTCAATTGGGATAAGGAGGATACTTGAAATATGAATCATTCCTTGTGAATATTAGTAACTCTGAATCACACACTTTATCTCTGAATTCTGGGAATGAAGGTGGATCATTGGAACATAAAACTGCAGCTAGACAGATTTTCAGATGTCAAAAGAAAGTGACATCCCATCCACAATTTAGTGTCATCCTAATAGAGAAAAGCTCTCCTAGACCTGTTTTCCTTCAGGAGAACCAGAACAATGGTCCCTTCTTTCTGTTCTTACAAATGTTTGTTGGTTTTACTATCACACTACTTGCCAGACTCTGTTATCATTTAGGCTTGTAAAGAGTTTATAACCTTTGGCACAGTTAAAAAATCATTTTGGGGATTATTCAACATAGTCCTGAACCAAGTCCATCAACTACACTACCTAGTAATTAAAAGCACACAATAGAAGACTTGAGCTCATATCTACTGTGGCTGTGTTCACTGGTGTGTTTTAATAATCCATGTAGGTGGTTCTGAAACCATTGGCCTTTGAGGACCTCTCTCCTAGGGAGAAAACATGTACTCCACAAAAATCTTTATTTTTATTTCTAATTATGAGAATGAAAACTAAATATTAGAAGTGACACATTTAATGGGGGTAGGTATTGTTCTACCTGCCTCATAGACACTAAAGACAAAGACACTAAATGCAACATAGTGAGGCACTAATTACTGTGGGAAAATGGTAGTGATAAAATGTTTACTGGTAAGCCCAGGATGCAATAGCATCTGTGCAAATGTTTTTGCATGTGGAACCGCCAGATGGAAGGAAGAGATTACCGCACATTTGTGCTAGAATTCCAAACTCTGGTACTCACATGACACTACATTGAAAATGAATATGTAACCTGTGGATGGGGATGGGAGGAAAAAACTGAGAGAGTGAGGGAAAGTGTGACATTCAAAAAGAAAATGTACTTAAAAAAATTTTTTAAAGAAAATGTAGGGGCTGGGAAGGTGGCTCAGTGGTAGAGCGCTCAGCACCACATAAGCAAAAAGGAAAAAGCTGGAAGTGGTGCTGTGGCCCAAGTGGTAGACTGCTAGCCTTGAGCTGAAGAGCTGAGGGACAGTGCCCAGGCCCAGAGTTCAGACCCCACGACCAGGCTCAAAAAAAAAAAGAAAAAAGAAAAGAAAAGAAAAAGAAAAGAAAAGAAAATGTACTCTTTTTAAAATTTTTTAAAGTCACAAATACCTTTTAATCTTCACAATGATAGCCATTATCTTAATCTACATTGCTTATGAACTCTGTGAGAAAATGTACTCTTTATCTGGCTTATGTAACTGTAGCCCCTCTGTACATCACCATAACAACAACATCAACAACAATAAATAAATAACTCTACATCCAATGTTGAGTGTGTCTCATGGATTCCCATCACAGAAACTGACACAGAAGAAAACTTTGTCTCTAAAAAGATTTCCTGTTTAGTTTCCTCTCACTAGATCATCAGAGTAAGGAGCTTATTAAGTCTGACCATTAAGTGTTGCTTCTCGATTTGCCACAATAGCGTGGTTTCCACTTAAGCCATCAACAAATTCACTTGAGAGAGCTAAATGCAACACAGTTTCTCACCCTTGAGAGAATTATCTCACTTGTGTAGTTGTGGCAGAGTGTTAAGGCAATATACTAGAAAACTGTTGGGGTTTTCCACTGCGGGTTCAACTCCTGCTAAATATTATTAACTCTATCTTTTGAAAAACAGATCTTCAGCTTGTAAATGGAATCTTGACCTCATCAGCTTTGTTTCTGCTTGGTAGCTTGATGGAACTTGTTCTCATTTCTTACCATGCATCTTCTTTTTGAAATAAATTTTGATGTTGTTGATCATCTGTACCCTATGTTTCTATTCTCTTGAATAAAACCAGCCATTTATTTAATTATTTATCTATGATTTCTTTGGATGAAATTGGCTGATTGTTTTCCCAGAACACAATTTTCCATTTTTAATTGATAACCCAACAAAATGTATTATGGTTAGATACTAATAATTCTCTCAGAACAATTAGAATTGTAGAAATTTGCTCTATGATAAACAAGGCAAAAGTTTGTTTCTAAGGCCCATGTGTGTTTAAGAAAATTCCCTTCAGAAATTGCAGTGTTGAGCTGGGAAGGTGGCTCAGTAGTAGAGTGTTTGCCTTACATTCATGAGGCCCTGGGTTCAATTCCTCAGCACCACATAAACAGAAAAAGCCAGAAGTGGCACTGTGGCTCAAGTGGTAGAGTGCTAGGCTTGAACTGAAGAGCTGAGGGATAACCTCCAGGCCCAGAGTTCAGGCCCCACGACCTACAAAAAAGAAAGAAAGAAAGGAAGAAGGAAAGAAAGAAAGAAAGAGAGAGAGAAAGAGAGAAAGAAAGAGAGAGATTCATATTCACTGTATGAATAAGGAACTTAGGTAAAGTTTAGGAATTTTATTGTTTAAAGCTTTTACATCTTTGCTGGGTCCCCCCCCCCCCCGTGTATGTGTGTGTGTGTGTGTTTATGATGCTGGGGATCAAGTCAAGTTTTCCTGTAGGCTAGTCAACTGCTCTTTTATATACTATACCCTGCCATCTACTTTTAATTCATTTCTGGAGGTTACAAGTTGTGCTAAAGCCTTCTAACTAATATTCTGGGTTTCCCTTTATTTTTTAGTTTTGCAATATTACTTCACATATTTTAGGAGATCCTTTTTTTTCCCTGCATCTCTGTCTTTCAAAACAATAAATTATCCAAAATAAAGTGTCATTTAAAGTATTTATGTATTGGTGATGGCAAATATTACCTTAAGTGGCTGTTATAGTCAAAAACATAATACCTGCTCTAAAAAAATAAGCTGAAATTAAAGAGAATGCATATTATTTATAGAGTACCTAAGAATAAGCAGTCATAAATATCATCATCAAATTTGACGATGCTCTCTTTAAGCAAGCAATAGAGGCTTATTCTCCCTCTAGTTCCCAGCATATGGATAGAAGAGGTGAGAAAAATGGTAGTTTCTTACAAGTGCTGGTTTGGGAACAGACAGAGTATTTTTTTGAACTCTGATCTGAAGAAGAATTATAGATAAAGGAATGTGCCCTGACAGGTCTTCAATACCATACAACAGTGACACTCACTAGACACTATATAGAAAAAGAACTGGACAGATTCGGGGGGGGGGGGGAACCAGGAGAGCCATGGAAGGGGAGACATGATTCAAAAAGAATTGTTCTCATTACTTATTAACTGATTCATGCAACTATTACCACTCTGTATATTAACTCCGTATAACAATAACTAAAAGATAAAAATAAATATTTAAAAAAAGGGGGAAAAAAGGAGTACCTTACTTCTGACTCCTTTTCACATTTCTTTGCTTAATAAGAAGGGAAAATATCCCAAGCTAAGGGCTGTTTCTTAGTGGGGCTCTCAAAATGTATTAATTAAGAAGGAACCAATTATACTTTTCCATTCATCTCTAGCCTCTTCTTCCTTCTCCCTGCTGAACTTACACTTATCTCACTGTTCCAAAAATGTATTGTGAGGACACCTCTTGAACCACTTCTGAGAAGAGAGACTCAAAGAATTGGTTTGACTAGCATCTCAGTAGGTGTGGGTACACAGTTAGCCTCAAATTTTTCAAAATTGAGGTTAGTGAATTATGTGATTACAGTTCAAAAGTAGTATTTTTTTAGGCAACTCCATATTTTAAAATCACACATGGATGATTTTGAACATTATCAGTTATAGTAGTTTTTTCAATATGGAAGGGAATTTAAAATGAAGATTTCCTGTTTGTCACCTGATCCTCAAATCTCAGTCTCCTGAGTAGCTAGAATTCTCAAATCTGAGCCTCCTGAGTAGCTAGGATTGCAGGCATGAGCCACCAACACCAGCTATATATATATATATATATATATATATTATATATAATGACTTTCATAATTGCATGTTTTGAGTTGAGGGGCATCTTTTTGTGAGAAAGTTTTGTGTTTTTTTCCTATTTGCCATAGCTTTGAGATTATTGAGCAGCTCCTCCTTACTTCTATCCATTCATGTACACTCCAAAAAAGAAAGAAATTCAACCATGTTATAACTACAAAGAAATAATAGTTCTCTTTTTTCTTCCCTGGCTGTCTGACAGTCTACTGCCATCATGAATGACACAGTAACTATCGGAACCAGGAAGTTTATGACCGAGTTTATGACTATTTCAGAGGAAGCAGATGGTCATTGATGCCCTTCACCCTGGGAAGGCAACAGTACCTAAGATAGAAATTTGGGGAAAACTTGCTAAAATGTACAAGACCACACCCAGTGTCATCTTTGTATTTGGATTAAGAGCCCATTTTGACTTTGGCAGGATTTATGGTTTCTTGGATTATGCAAAGAAAATTGAGCCCAAACACAGACTTGGAAAACATGGCATGTATGAGAAGAAAAAGACCTTAGGAAAACAAAGGAATGCAAAAGTCAGAGGGACTGCAAGGCCAATGTTGGAGCTGCGATGGCGAATTTTTCATGAAAGGATTAATAAACTGTAAGAATCTTTAAAAAATAGATTTATATACGTATATATACATATCATGCATATCTGCATATATATTAGTTCTCAATCTTGTTCTTATATTTTCCCACTTAAAGGGTATGATTGGTAAAGTAAGAACAGATGAAAATAACCCGGACTATAGCTTGATAAATGGAATACAAGATAAATGGGAAAGAAGCAGCAACACGGAAAAAAGGGGCCGGGTGTTCCTAAATTTGCCAATGTTAACTTTAAAGAGACAAAATTAGAAGGCTCCCTCCCATGCGAGCAGAGTGGCGCAGCGGAAGCGTGCTGGGCCCATAACCCAGAGGTCGATGGATCGAAACCATCCTCTGCTACGAGTTGTTTTACAGGGTTTTCCAATTACTCAATCCAGGAGACAATACTACCTTTCAATGCTGCAACTCACTTCAAAGCTCAAAATAAGGAATGTTCTGTGGCGCTTTTTTTTTTTTCTCTTTAACTGGTATAGGAAAAAACTCAGAAATTAGGGCTGTTTTTATCTTGACTGTGTCCAACTTCTTCCTTACCACTGATTTTCTAGTTTTCCCAACACCTTTGACAAATGTCAGCTAGTCACAGGCTGTTTCTGGAATCTCGATTCTATGCCGTTGATCTCTGTTAATCTTCATGCTACTGCTATATTGTCATGATTACTATTACTTCGATATTAGTCTCAAATTTTGTCAGTGCGAGTCCTTTTACTTGTTTCTCCTTTTTCAAGATTGTGCTGGTTATGCTGTGTCCTTTGGAATCCCAAATGTGTTTTAAATCAAGTTTTTTCCAGTCAGCTCTCCAGAGGAAGCTTTTTAAAACCTTTAAAACAGCTGGGTGCTGCTGACTCTCGCCTGTAATCCTAGTTGCTCAGGAGGCTGAGATCTCAGGATTGCAGTTCAGAGCCAGTAACTGCAGGAAAGCCCATGAGATTCTTACCTCCAACTAGCTTGTTCAAGTGGTAGAACACTCGTCTTGAAGGGGGAAAAAAAAGCTCCAGGACATTGCGCAGGCCCCGAGTTCAAGCCCAGGACAAAAATGGTCCAACCCTCTATTTTTATCCTTAATTACCTCTACCCAATCTTACCAATGTCTCTAAGAAAACTTTAATATGTGAGATTCTTCCTTTCTCGTTGAGAAAGGAGAACAAGACTGCGAGGCAGTGTTAGTGCTCTTAAGTACTAATGAGGAACTGAAATCTGTCATTTTTAGCAACTGCCACACACAAATGGAACTTTCCAATTGAGGGTTATAGATACTTCATAGGTAGCATTTTATTGAAGATATTTGGTGCTTTAATAAAAATATTAACAGATATAGGAAAAACAATATTAAAAAGATTCTTAAGATACATAAGGAAAAATGATAGACTAATTGGCCACCTACTTTATTGAGACTACAAGATGATGGCAAGGAAATCAAAGAGTGAGAATTCTCTAAAATAACTTACAATTTAATGGAGAGCACTATGTGTGACATTCCATAGATGGTGCACACAGAGTCAAATCTTGTTTATCCTGCAGGAAGAGGATTTACTACTGCTGACTGCCATTTATCCATGAGATTTCACCACTCAATGAGGTCATTATGTCTGATAGCTCCAGAGAAACACATTAAAGAAGAACGTATATAGTAATGAATAAAACAGGACAAGCACTGTGTTTACGAAGATTTATTAGTATTCTAGTTTGAGGAACAAGAATATATATAATATTGTTATATACTATAACAATGCTGTTGATTTGTAGAAGAAGGCGAGCTCCACCTAGCTGCTAAGGTAGTGACTGATACATCCAATTCCCCTAGGAATTCCTAGGAAGGCACATACTTGTGGTTGGCATTCCTTTCTTTGGTCGATATATTTACTCACAGGTGTTAATTATGCAATGCAATTCTACATCTGAACTCTGTACAGAAGAGTCACAACCTCAACTCCTGCTCAGTCTCTCTAGCTTCATCATCATCTTCCTGCAACAACAACAAGGGAAAAAAAAGGAAAAAAAAAAGAAATGAGAGGAGAGAAGAGTGGAAAGAGGAAAGGAGAAAAACAAAGAGAAAAGCTCTACTTAATTTGTATATTCATGGGGGGGGAGAGATGGGAGGACAGGGATGGTAAGGGGAAATAAAAGAGGAGACAACAATGCTTGATAAGAAATGCATTCATTACCTTGCTCATGTAATTGTAACCCCTCTGTACGGTATTTTCACAATAAAAACCTTATTAATAAAAATAATTTGTATATTCATGTCATGGTTTGTTCTGTGATATACCACTCAGATTCACATCTGTGTCACCATAGTTATGGATTTTTGTTTGTTTATTTTGGTCAATCCTGGGGCTTAACCTCTGAGCACGGGCATCGTTTCAGAGCTTTTGTGCTAACAGCTAGCTCTCCAGCACTTGAGCCAGAGCTCTACTTTTTATGGGCCCTTAACTTTCTTATTTGATCCTGAATTTTCCTACCTGAAGCAGGATATAAAGGATGAGGAAGACCTCTGGTAAGGGAAGCAGTCTACCATGAAATACTACAAAGCAACTTTTTCTTTAGGAAAATCTATCTTCTAAAACAGGATTTCAATAGCAGGAAGTCCAAAACCATTGCCAATACCTGGGCTCCCTTGGGAGAAAACACCAAAAGGACTCTGATTTGATTACTTTAAAATAATACTTTAAAAAAAGTAATAGTAAAATGTGTGAGTTTGGAAAAGAAAGCTTGTTCTGTTGCTTTTTTACCTGGGCCATGGTGAGAGAAAGATGACTCCAGTTTAGGAAAAATAATAATTCTTTCTGGAAGACAAAGCCACACATGAACTGAGTAATAAGACGTCATATAATTACCTTTCCAAAAGCTAGGTATCGTAGTCGGCAGGATTCGAACCTGCGCGGGGAAACCCCAATGGATTTCTAGTCCATCGCCTTAACCACTCGGCCACGACTACATAGGGAAACAGGTGTTCATTAGTACAAAGATCTGTGCCATCTTTAGCTCTCTCAAAATTAAAGTGTCAAGATTAGATGTCAATGTTCCTTATTGGTTGGCATCTACTACATGGAAACCACACTGTTGTGGCAAATGGACATTTAGCTAGCACAAAGCCTGGAGTTCCAACCCCAGTACTGCACCCCCCCAAAAATGTAAACAAATAAACAATTGTAAATGTAGGTGGTCCTTGGTCCACCAAAAGTATTATACACACCTGTTTGTTCTAATAATCTTGACCTATACTAAAATTTCATTAAATGTATGGTTTAAAAAAAATCTATTGATAGCTATGGAAATGTGCTGTTGAGATCTCCTTTCAAGAAATAATTTGTTTTCAATTGCAACAAATACTGTAAGCTGACAGCCTCCAGCTGCTGCTTATTAGCTTTCCTCATTGTTCAAACTGTGATCAGTTTTCTATCCACTGAGTGCTTGTAGACATACAATAAAGCCTGACCATTTCTGCTTGACACAATTCTTCTCTTATGGTTAATCTTTCACCAAAGCTTCCTATTGGATTGAAAAAGACTTTCTCAGAGTTGTACCCAAACTGATTTTTCTTTCTAAGTCTTCCTTTTTTTTCTCTCTTCTCTTGTAGATGCCAGACTCATATTGTGATCTCAAAGCTTTCCTGAATAATCTTTATCTTTTCTTTGTTTTCGCTAGCCCTAAATTCTACCACAGTTTGTGTTGGTCTCTACAGATGGAATCAGAAGTCATCTGTGAAGGCAAATGGGAAGAGTTATTGGGCAATGACATCAATAGCAGACATAAAATGGTCTGTTCTCTTAGGAAAAAAAATACAACTATGAGAAACTTGCATCCCTTTCTATCTTTTGGGTCCTCTGGCTACTATGGGAAGCAAATCCATTACATTTTTTTTTTTTTTGTCGGTTGTAGGGCTTGAACCTTGGGCCTGAATGCTGTCCCTCAGCTCTTCAGCTCAAGGCTAGTGCTGTACCACTTGAGCTAGTGCTCTACCACTTGAGCTACAGCACCACTTCCGATTTTCTGGTGGTTTATTGGAGATAAGAATTTCACAGACTTTTCTGCCCGGGCTGGCTTTGAACTGCAATCCTCAGATCTCAGCCTCCTGAGTAGCTAGGATTACAGGCGTGAGCCATCATTGCCTGGCTTCATTACATTTTTAGAAAACATAGATCTAAAGATATATTCAACTCAACTCTGATGTATTATGAATATCACAATATCTCTTAGGGAAAGGGGAAAGCCAAAGGGTAAGAAAAATTATCCTTAGCGGGAGTTGGTGCGACTCACACTAAATTCCATGTCACCCTTTAGGGTTCATAGAACCAGAGATTCCCTGTTAGTGTCTTTGAAAGGGAGAAAAAGCCTAGGTTCCACCGAGATTTGAACTCGGATCGCTGGATTCAGAGTCCAGAGTGCTAACCATTACACCATGGAACCCTGCTATGTAGTAGTTCATGCTGTAGTCTGATGGGATATATCTCCATTACTGAAATCATATAGACTTCCTTTAAGAAAATCTAAATTTGTATCCTGATTTCCATTATCTGCTGTCATAGTGCACCTGCCTTTTTTCACGCGCACAGCGCTCTTAGTGAAAAAAAAAAAAAATCTACTTGCAAACTGGTTTCTAGCCGCTCTGTGTCTCCCCAGGCTCTCGGGCTTCTTTGCCTTCTGCAGCTCCCCGGCCTCAGCTCGGGTTCTGCAGCCTCAGCCAGGCTGCCGAGACGCAGGGGACCCGCGGCTGCAAAAGGACATCCGACAGGCTGCGCTGGCACATTGCCCTGCTAAATAAACCGAGAGACTTGGCTGCTTCCAGAGCTTTTGTCCTGCGTTTTCTGCCCCTAATATTAGGGACAATTTTGGAAGTTTCGTTTCATGACGAATGTCAACTGACGGGTGTCATTGACGAATGTCAATCGTGGATGACTTCCTGCCACCTAGTTGTAGGTCTTTCCAACGTTGTTGGTGGTGGGTGGGAGGAGAGCAAGACACTGACAGGTTTCTTTTGTTCCTTGGTAAGATACCGCCTCATGGAGACCAAAGCGTCAAGCACGGTTTGAAAAGCTGTTTCCTAGCGAGGTGGTCGCTGAGAAAGGTGTGACTTGGCTTTGCTTTCCTTCCTTCCTTCCTTCCTTCCTTCCTTCCTTCCTTCCTTCCTTCCTTTCTCCCTCCCTTCCTCCCTCCCTCTCTCTCTCTCTCTCTTTCTTTCTTTCTTTTTCTAGCATCAACTATGAGCTTCTTTTAAATTCTTCAACAATAAACATTTCCTGATGTCAAGAATGGGGCATAACTTGTTCAGGACTGTTCGCTGTCACCCCAGAAATGGTAGAGAAATGTCAAATAAGAGAAACAATCCTAGATTGCCAAATTGGAGGGTTGGAGAGGGAAGAAATTAGATCAAAGGTGTGTCCATGACTAAAGCCAAGATACTAGTTAAACCAGTTCTCAAAGAGCTTCCTGACAATGTAGTTTGGGGAGAGTTGACTGGGCAAGAAGTAGGTCAGATAAAAATGGAGAGGAAGAGAAACACATTTTCACTGTAAG
>NW_012267354.1:2725691-2854378 GCF_000151885.1 Dipodomys ordii
TTGATAGTCTGAGATGAAAGTACAGATAATTGAATTCACAAGTTTTTTTTTCTTTTATAATATAAACGCTTTTTCTATATTCTTGTCCTCTATACAAAGATTCAGCTGCATCTCACTCATTTTGGTCTCTGTAATCTATTTCATTTAGTTCAAGATAATTTAAAATTTCCTTGCAATGCTATTTAGCTATAGTTTATTTTGTTTGCTTTCTGTTGTTGACTTCTGATTTAATTCTCTGTGCTTAGAGAACATTTATGATTTTAATCCTTTTAGACTTTTTGAAGTGCTGCATGCATTTTTAAATGCTTTTATTAGACGCATACACATGTAGGATTGCTATGTTTCTTCCTGATGTCCTGATAGTCTTATTATTATGAAGTGATCTGATTCTAGGTAATAAGCTGTGGCATTTGTTTCTCATTTGCTTTCTTTCTCTCAGGAATCAAAATTGTTCAGTGCCTTGTTGTCTAGTGTCTAAAGCACATTATATTACAAGCTTTTTTCAGTGTTCTAGTTGTTTAAGTGGAGGAGAGTAAGTTTGATCACTATTCTTCCACCACATGGAAATATAGAAGTCCTTTTTTAATTTTCTGGCACTGATCATTTTAAGCCTACCAATATGAATATCAGTGAAACATCACTTCCTTCTTTTGTGTTGTTTCCTGATTTTACCCCCAGGACCATTTTCTTGACTATACACATGATTACAATTACTTTTACTCTTGCTCAACATTGTGTCTGTGACTGTCAACACTTTTAACACACTATGCTCATTAGACTGACTACTTGGATTTCTCCCTTGATGAAAAATACTAGTTCATGCTTTTGATCATTTTGGTTGAATAATTTGAGAAGCATGGGCCAGGACTCAATAAGAAAACCAGGACCACTCGGAAATACATGGGTATATATACAAGACACATGTTTGTATGTTCAGAGTGAGGAGTGTAAGAGCTGGTTAAGCAATCGCAACAATGAAGAACTTGAAGTGCACAAGAAGGTTGAAAAGAGGGAAGAGGAACAGGAGAACAATCTGGACTCCATAAGCATGGAGTCCTGTAAAGATGAAATGAAATCTGCATCAGGTCTTGTTGCCTCTGGCCTTCAAGGTGTGACTATCTTGTAAAAGCCAGAGCTCTTTTCTTGGTGCTAAAGGTAAAACTGAGGGATTCTGAAAATTGAAGGAGGATCCAGGGCAAAGAGGAGCAGGTGTTAAGTGTAACTGCTGCCTCATGATTGAAAACTTAAGTCAGCAAGCAATTTAGCAAAAGCTACAAAATAGTTCTACTTGGCCTTTTCTTACAAAACTCCCTCAAGAATATTTCTTGGGGGAACCATCCTAACTAGAATATATACAAAAAGAAATTCTGAGAAATGTAGTTCAGCCTGGCCAAATTGTTATTCTAGGAGTGAAGATAGAAGTTCAGATAGCAACTGAAAGAAACAACAACAGCAATAAATACCCTTCAAATTACAATAATAAAAAAGATAATGTTTTAGTGTTTATATATACTACTAGGATGCTTTCGTTCTTATAAGTTTGCAATAAGTCTTGTTATATGCAGTGTCTATGTCCTTCAGTTTTGCAATCTCCAGTATTTTCGTAGTCTTTAAATTGTTTTATGTTTTAATTTTTTTTTTTGGGTCCAGTTGTGGGGCCTGGACTCTGGGTCTGGGCACTGTCCCTCAGCTCTTCAGCTCAAGACTAGCGTTCTACCACTTGAGCCACAGCGCTACTTCCGGCTTTTTTCTTTTTGCTTATGTGGTGCTGAGGAATCAAACCCAGGGCCTCAGGCATTCAAGGCAAGCGCTCTACCACTGAGCCACCTTCCCAGCCCCTATGTTTTAAATTTTTCCTACTTTTAAATATTTTATTGTAAGGGTGATGTGCAGAATGGTTACAGTTACATATGTAAGGTAATGAGTACATTTCTTGTCAAACATTGTTACCCCTCCCTCTTTTTATCCCACTTTCCTCTCCCCAACTCCTCTTCCCCCAAGCTATAAAGTTCATTTCCAACATAGTGTCTTGTATCACTGTTGCATTGGTTCACCCTTTGTCCATTGTCTCACCATTTTGTTATTCTCCTTCCCTTCCCCAAATCATATAAACATATACAAATCACAGGGTACCAAAATCAAAAACAGTGACAACAGGGGATAAATCAATGGTGTGTGTGTGTGTGTGTGTGTGTGTGTGTGTAGGGACATGAAGGAAAAAAGAAGTTCACACAGTACATTAAAAAAAAACCCACACCCAAAACCAAACCAAAAATGAAAAAAAAACTTATTTCCATATCTTGGAGTTCTTTTCGAATAGCATCATTTTATATGGTCATATGTAGATAGTTATTGAGTCACTGTGATCTGCTAGGACTATCCTAGACATATATTAATTATTACAAATGAGGGAAACCATGGAGTTTATATTTCTTTGAGTCTCACTTACTTCACTTAATATGATTTTTTCCAAATCTTTCCATTTCCTTATGAATGGGGCAATGCATTCTTTCTGATGGAAACATAGAATTCCATTGTGTATATATACTGCATTTTCTTGATCCATTCTTAAGTTGCTTTATGTTTTAATGTCTTCTTTTTTCTTTTTTGGCAATGTTGGGGGTCAAAATGAGGGCCCTACACATATTAAGTTCATACTCATCATCTCTGCTACATCTAATGTTCAACTGTATTTGCACTTCTATTTCAGTGAGGTTTTTTTTCTATGTGATTTTTCCCCCTGCCACTTACTTTCTTTTAGAATACTACTGTCATTTTCCTGTTGCCTAGAATACAAGGACTCAATTCTGTGCAGAGTAAACAACAACACTACACAGTACTTTAAGAAAAAAAAAAGTGCCTGGAGAATCTTCTCACTTTAGCTTTACCCTGGATCTTGGCTGATCTGGTTAGACAGCTGTGATTTCCTTGGCAGTTCTACACTGGCTGCAGGATATCTTTCAAGTCCAACCCCTGCTACCACAGCAATGTTTAGACATGGCATTTTGTTGTTTTTATTTTCTGACATTTATGTGTTCTCAAAAAGTGCATCACAAGAAAATCCAAGGCAAGGATTTCAACGACAGCAAAGGAGGTCAAAACACCATCATCACCCCTTAATTCCTTGCCCAGATTAGCTTCAGATTGTCAAGAGCGTAAGGAAACAAAGAACAAGCGCACCCGTAGTCGGCAGGATTCGAACCTGCGCGGGGAGACCCCAATGGATTTCTAGTCCATCGCCTTAACCACTCGGCCACGACTACTGGCATGGGGCAGTGTTTATGATATATACAGGTCGACGGAAATCTCACGTGATAGGTGAAGTGTGCAAATGTTTCCATCCTTGTACGAAACGTTTAAAATCAGGGGGGAAAAGTTGTCCTTTCCCTCGTCCTTCACATCCCGCATCACTGAGAGTTCTGCAAAGACGCCAGCCCACCCCGCTGCAGACCGGCTCCTCCAGCCCCGGCCTCCTCCGGAAAGGACTGTGTGCGAGGGCCGGTCCTTGCGTCAGGAAAGCCTTCTGGTGTGATACTGCGAAGCACTGGGCTCGTACTCTAGTTGGATTTTGGTTCTTTGCTTCTAAATTTAGCTAGCTCAGGGTTTTCCTTTTCTCTTTACATTTCGATCTCAAGTTCAATATTTTCCCCACCCTGAAACTGATTTTCTCCTCTAACCCGGTTAGAGAATCCTAATCTAAGCGTGCGTGCGTGCGTTTAAGAAGGAGAAAGAGGAGGAGAAAAAGATGGGAAGAGAAGAGACTTTGAGAGAAGTCCATTGTGTCAGAGGAGTCAGGGAAGGGTGAAGAGAGAAATTAGAAGGGAGAGAGATGGAATATTGTTTTTACCAGACATAAGATCAACTCTGATTAGCCCTTGGTTGCTTTAATGGGAGTGTAATCCGGCAAGAGCATTAGGCAGAATTTGGTATCTGCAATATATATATACATATATAACATTTTGCATATATGCACTATACATGTTATAAAACCACATATTTATATAGTTATAGGTGTAATTATATATGTTAGATTTGATAGCATGTTGATTAAAGAGTTTCAAATTTATGTTTATGAGAAATATTGACCTGTAATATTCCCTTGGTATCAAAGTTATCATGTAATCATGAGTTAAACAATGTTTTTTTTTCTTCCTAGTTAAAACGGCTTGTGAAAGATTGATATTATTTGTTGGAAGAATTTTCAAGTGAATGCATCTAGACCGAGAGGAGCATATGAATGACATTAAATTAAATGATGGGTTTAATTTCTGTAAATGGCACAGAACAGCTGAAATTTCCTGTTGCTTTTTATATCAGTATGTCCTTTTATTGTATAATGAGTGTATCCATTAAAAAATAAACCCATTTGATAAAGTGTTTCATATATCTTACATCAACTGTCTCAATAATGACCTGAATACAAAGGGAAAAGTTCCATAGCACGTATTGAATGCTTACCTTTAAAACTCACCTTTAGTTTTTAACATGGAATATGGTCTTTCTTTGTATTTGTAATATTTGTAGTTTTGATTATTGCAAGTTGGTTATTTTGTAGAATGTTTTCTAATTTGTATTTGTTTGATGATTCCTGAGTCAGACTACACATTATCACCAAAAACATAAAAGTATAAGCTGGCCTCACCTTAGCACATCATTATCTAGGGAAACTTATGTCAGGTGTCTTAGCAAAATCTGTAGTATGGACCTGGTTAGGGTTAGCTATTTTTCCCTTTGTGCAACCAAATCGCTTAGTTTTTAGAGCTTGCTGTATTTTTTTGAATTCAGTATTTCTTTGGAGATGAACATTGTTTAAGTTAAGGTACTTAAAAAGGTATCAGCTTCTCCCCGTCGGGGAATCGAACCCCGGTCTCCCGCGTGACAGGCGGGGATACTCACCACTATACTAACGAGGAGTAGGCAGGAAAGTGATCTTAGAAACTCTCCATGAAGTTACTGCTATCCCTGCTCGTTTGCTCTATGCAAGATGAGTCAATACACAAATCTAATTTGTTCCCATCTAGTCCGAGTCCATCGGCTCCCGTTACTCCCTCCCTGTGAGAATCGGGGAGGGGAAAGCGCCCCTCCCCATAATGAAGCTGCAAACACCGACTGCTGACTTGAGTTCCGCTAAAAAAAAAAAAGACAAAACCAAAACGCTCGTGGTGAACCCATTATCGTTTCTCTGCATCTCACTCCAGCGAGAGTTCCCTTTACATCACATCTAAATCCTGTTTTTCCGGTGAAACGAAAGTTGCATTCAGAATAAAACGCTCCGTAGTCGGCAGGATTCGAACCTGCGCGGGGAAACCCCAATGGATTTCTAGTCCATCGCCTTAACCACTCGGCCACGACTACATAAGGACTATTTGTGTTGTTCAAATCATCAAAGGGAAATGCCATCTAAATCATCAAAGGGAAATGCCATTAGGTGGTCTATGGCAAAACGGAAGGGAAAAACAGATAAAGATGGTTTTGAGGGCCTGGAGCTGTCCTCTGCAATTTCAATAGAAGCCCTATGATGACGTGCGACCGTAATAAAGAAAGCCAGCCTTTCTATTAGCCACACCCTGGACAGCATTGTAAGAGGAGTCTTCGTCCTCTAGTAACACTGTTCCTGACAACTAGAGGCCTCTATTTCCCTCACCAGACACCTCACAAAGAAGTGGAACCAGACCTCCATCCTAGTTCTAAGTCTCACACATACATCTTTTCCTCGATGAATACTTAGGATTTTCAGGAGGGGATGTGCTTAATTTGTATCGGATCGGAAAATGATAGAGAAAAGTTTCTGTTCTTAAGTTCCTGTCCAGAATCATCTCTCTGCTATCATCATTCCTCAGGGAAGAGTTAAACCCTTTGCTTCTGCACATGCTTTGCATTTCATGGTGCACTTTTACTACTCTAGCCTGGGTAAAGACAAAATTTACCATATTTTCTATACGTTTTCTGGCATTCTAGTGGTGTAGGCTAAAAACTCTTGGCCATGAAATTTTCCTGAGACTTTTAGGAGCATAGATTACTGCAATTGGCCTTTTGTGGACTTCCTGGAACTATATACTAATATAAAAACAGAGGGAAATTACCACAAATAGACAAACCACACAGTCTAAATAGAAAAATGAGGAAGAGGGAAAAGGAAGAAGCTGAGAAGAAAAAAGAGGAGGAAAGAAACAGGGAAGGAAGGAGGGATATATTTTTTTTCTTAAAAAGATTCAAAAGCAGATTATAAAAAAAATTCAGTGGTTTTATTAAGAAACATGCTCTGAAGACACCAAGTAGTTTTGATAGGGTTTGCCAGATGTTCGTATGAATATAAACTATGCTATTGAATGTTGTTGTCAATATTGTTGGGCACGGTGGGTTACATATGTAATCCCAGCACCAGTAAACCGAGGTAGAAAGCTTCCTAGTTATTAAATTGTTTTAAACATTCTTTGACAAGGTACGTCTAGTTCTATCTATCTCCTTATGAAGTGTTTTAATTTATAGCTGTGTTTTTGTCTACTTGTAGAACAAGGCCCTAAGTTCAAATCCATACACACATATGTATTTTGTAACAATCCTGAAGATAAAGAGTCTTAGACTTTGCTGCGTGGAGCTGTCTTCTAATTCTAATCCCCGGATCTGAGGTTCCTGAATAGTTATGATTACAGGCATGAGCCACTGGGACTCTGCTCCTAGCTCCTATTAACAACAACAACAAAAAAATCATGGTGAAGTATTAAAGGTCTATCCTAGACTGAATAATTAACTTCCCCACGGCATCAATTCAATTCTCCTCCAGTATGATTTTAATTGTTATACGTTTTCAATTTGCTTTTATCCCCTTTTACTTAGTATCTTATTACAGTGTGTTTCCTCACAGCTTTCTTTCCTGTTCCATTCATGGCATGTCTTCTTGTATCTACTGAGACTATCTAACGGTCTTTTTCCTTTACCTGTGATATTCAGGCACCAGAATTTCCAATTCTAGGGCTTTGTCAGTCAATAAGGTGAGCACTTGATCTTAGTTCCAGGATGCAAATATTGGTGACAAGCACAGAAAGTGAGCGGACCAAACCTTTAAAATATAAAAACCTATTTGTTGGAGTTTTTCCATATATATTTTTATTGTAAAAATACTGTACAGAGGGGTGGAATTTTTTTAAATAAGAAAGACGTACTGACAGATTTATCAGCTATGTGTTGGATGTAGGCATATGCAATACACTGCCAAGGGGTAAAACATGGTCACACCACCTCTAAATTCCTTAGTATTAAACAAACAAAGTGGGCTGCAACCCATTTCAAAGTAATGAGAACAATTTAATAGGTCTTGACCAGGATTTAAAACATAACAAAGGAATAGAGCTCAGATTAAAATGCAGGCCAAATAATAAAGCATTGGGTTATGAAATGTTTGCATTTTAAAACTAGAAGCATATAAATGTGTGCATATTTATATATATACACATATATGTATAAAACTTTTATTTTTGTCTGCTGTGGGCCTTGAACTTTGGGCCTCCCTCGGCCCGTCAGCTCAAGGAAAGTGTTACATCATTTGAGCCACAGCACAACTTCCGGTTTTCTGCTGATTATTTGTAGATAAGAGGTTCACAAACTTTCTTGCCCGGGCTGGCTTTGAACCACGATCCTCAGATCTCAGCCTCCTGAGATTACAGGCGTGAGCCACCGGCGCCCGGCTAAATATGTATACTTTCAAAGATCATTCAGTCAGAGAAACGAAGCTGTCACCATTCACAATCCAAACCAGCGGAAGCAAATTCCTGGAGAGTGAGACTATTTGTACTCTCCCGCGACGGGGATTTACACTTTGGCAGCCTGGGAAATGTAGTTCAAGAAATTTGCGTGGTGCATTCTGGGAGCTGTAGTTTTGTGTGCGCGGCCTAACGTAGACGGTGGGTGGGTGGGCGGGGTCTCAAGACCGGAAGTGACCGTGAAGCCCAAGGTGGGTGTGGGGAGAGGTTGCAGCTGAACTGGTCCGGTAGGTTTAGCTCCCTTCTTTAAGGTGTGCTAACTGACCCACTGCTTCCCGACTCTGGATCCTAGTGTGTGGATCACTCTGGGACGGGAAGCCAAATTCAGGTATCCACCGTGGCAAACGCCACTCCTCTCGGCTTGTGACGTCACCCCTTTGGCTTCGCGTGACGTGGCCTCTGCCGGAGGAAGCCGGGGAGTCCTCGAAGGGGGCGCACCTCGCCTCCTTCGGTGCGTGGCAGTCCCGCCCAGATGCCTTGGAGGGCTTTGTTCTTTTGTTCTGTTCTCCGGGGAAGTCGGATGCCACGCCTCGCCCGACCTGTCCATCTTCCAACATTTGCCTTCTGCAACAGGTGTGACCCACTGTATCCGAGCCCGCGGGGCATGCGAGGTGCTAGGGGGCACCAAGGTAACGGGCCAGATCTGTGGGCGCCCGTGGCCAGATTCTTGGGTGGACAGCGAGGGATTTTGGATCGAAGGTTGGACTCCACGCGTGTTTTTGTTGATCGCTTCCCTAGTGCTCTCCTGGGCGGGACCTCTTGGTCAGTCTGCAGGGCTCTCAGGTGTGATTCTGTGACGTATGTTGCTGACTTCATCCTGTGTCTGTTAGGACAGCAACCGCAAAGTGCTAGGGGGCAACTCTGCACCGGGAGCTGGACATCTGAGCCTCAGACCTCAGTATCGGCCCGACGCTGTATTGGGGAGCCTCGCCCAAGTTCCAGAGGAACGTGATGAGCTCCTGAAATGGAAGGTAATGAGAACTGCTTTGGAAAAAACAGGCGACAGAGGCTAGGGACAGTCATGAATGGAGGAGCTAGTACTTGCCGAGCTTGAAAAGGAGGGAGGAGGGAACCGAGTGCTTAGGGTAAGTAAAGAAATCCCGTAACAATTAGTCCCATGGGAAGTTGTTTCTGACTTCTGAACTAGGGAAGAAAAAGAAGCAGACATTCATACTATAAGATCCTCAATTGATTTCTCTTTATTAATATTTTAGAATGGTAATTTTGTAGTTATCCATCTGTTCATGCAAGAATCCTTGCAGATGGCTATTTGTCAAGCTTATTCCAGAAGTATGGCATTAAACTCGCCATTTTGAATACAGATAGCTCCCTTATTTTAGTTCCTTATATTAACCAGAAGTGCCTGTTTCTGTAACTTCTGTGTTTAACTTAGTTCTTAGCTTCAAAAGCACGAGGCATCTTTCTTTCAATTACTGCCCTTATGTATGAAGTCAGCTGTTAAAACCACTTTTTTTTTTAAACAATTAGGAGCCACAATTCTTTTTTGGGTCCAGTCCTGGGCCCTGAACTCTGGGTCTGTGTGCTGTCTCTCAACTCTTCAGTTCAAGACTAGCACTCTACCACTTGAGCCACAGCACCACTTCCAGCTTTTTTCCTTTTTGCTTATGTGGTGCTGAGGAATCGAACCCATGGCCTCATGCATGCAAGGCAAGGGTTCTACTACTGAGCCACCTTCCCAGCCCCCAAGCCTCAATTCTTTTGAGGGATTCATGTGATACCTCTTGAAACTTCTCCGAAAACCCTTGCTTATAGCATTCATATTTCTTTTACTTCAGTGCCTAAAATTAAACATAGTTCTTTAGATGTCCTTTTTTTTTTTTTTTTGGTCAGGGTCTGGTTGCTGCCCATGACCGCTTTCACTCAAGGATAGTGTTCTACCACTTTGAGCCACGGTGCCACTTCTTGTTTCTAGTGGTTAATTGAAGATAAGAGTCTCATGGATTTTCCTGCCCAGGCTAGCTTTGAACTACAGTCCTCAGATCTCAGCCTCCTGAGTAGCTACGATTATAGGCCTCAGCCACCAGTGCCCAGCTGCTTTGCATTCTTGACAGCAATTAGTTGTGGGTTTTTGTTGTTGTTGTTTGTTTTTTGTGTTGGTTCCTGGGCTTGATCTCAGGGCCTGGGCAATGTTCCTGAATTTTCTGCTCAAGGCTAGTGCTCACCACTTGAGCCACAGCTCCACTTCCAGCTTTTTTGGCGTTTAATGGAGATAAAATTCTCACAGACTTTCCTGTTCGGGTTGGCTTCAAACTGTGATCCTCAGATCTCAGCCTTTTGAATATCTAGGAGGATATGAGTCACCAGCACCCAGCAACAATTGGTGTTAACTGTGCCTATTTAACCTTATTCTATTCGATACTATATGTTATTGTGATATTTAATTTGCATTAATAGCAAAGTTTAAAGGTCTTTTAGCAGACTTTTAGAGAGTCATCTATATTTCTATTTTTGGGGGGTTTTTTTGTTTGTTTGTTTTGGTAAGTCATGGGGCTTGAATTTAAGGCCTGGTTTCTGCCCCTGAGCTCTCTTGGTCAAGGTTAGCACTTTGAGCCACAGCTCCACTTCCAGTTTTTGAGAAGTTAAATTAGAGATAAGAATCTCATTGGGAATTTTCTGCCTATGCTTCCTTTGAATGGTGATCCTCAGATCTTAGCCTCCTGAGTAGCTAGTATTATAGGCATGAGCCATTTGTGCCTGGATTTGTATGTTATTTGCATAGCAAAGAAAAGGCAAGGCACATATTTTGCCTCCCTTAGTGAGGAATATGGGTTTAGCTGTATGAGCCATGTCCTTTGTATCTAGGAACACAACTGAATCTTAAAACAATACAAGCTCACATTTGTAATTCTAGCTACTCAGGAGGCTGAGATCTGAGGATTGCAGTTCAAAGCCAGCCTGGGCAGGAAGGTCCATGAGATTCTCAGTTAACCACCAGAAAACCAGAAGTGAGCTGTGGCTCAAGTGGTAGAATGCTTGCCTTGAGCTGAAGAACTCAGGAAGTGGGGCCAGGCCCAGAGCCCCATGACCGACCAAAACAACAACAACAACAACAATAAAAAACAATACCTCTTTAGCCCACTGAGGAGGGTCCCACATAATAATTACTGTATGTCTTTTTAAATTCTGAAATACAGAGAAAGTGACATAGTTTCTTTTTTTTTTTTTTTTTTGTCGGTCGTGGGGCTTGAACTCTGGGCCTGGGCGCTGTCCCTCAGCTCTTCAGCTCAAGGCTAGCGCTCTACCACTTGAGCTACAGCGCCACTTCCGGTTTTCTGGTGGTTTATTGGAGATAGGAGTCTCACGGTCTCTCCTGCCCGGGCTGGCTTTGAACCGTGATCCTCAGATCTCAGCCTCCTGAGTAGCTAGGATTACAGGCGTGAGCCACCAGCGCCCGGCTCAAATGTACTTTTCCCTCTAGCTATGGATCTACTTATACCCTGAGAAGTCTGTTTAAGTTTTGGAGTCTCTCAAGAGTTCTTAAGGGGAATTGATCACATTGCCCTATATTGATCACATTGCACTTATACCTGCCATATAGTCAGTTGTGGTACAGCCCCCATACTACTAGACACCAGCTACACATCATATTTAAAACTATCCTAGTGCCCCACAAACACAAAATAGCATTGTTACTTGGATTGATGACTGTAGCAATCCACAAGCTATTAAGAGCTTGTT
The DNA here is from genome assembly GCF_000151885.1 of Dipodomys ordii. Classification (NCBI taxonomy): domain Eukaryota; kingdom Metazoa; phylum Chordata; class Mammalia; order Rodentia; family Heteromyidae; genus Dipodomys; species Dipodomys ordii. The sequence goes on from NW_012267354.1 coordinate 2,737,151, forward strand.
CAGAAAACATAGATTTAGACATCCCTGATATTTAGCAAAGATAGAGTCAAGTTAGACTCACCTTACCCCTTAAGTGTGCTAGAACTCTTTATGGAGACTGATTGTACATTTCTAAGCCTTGCATTGTTATTTCATGCTGGTAATAATATTGTCAAAGGAAGTTATATTCCAACAGATTTTTGGAAGTCTTCCTCTGTGGAACACTCTTTTCTCCAGGGTATGCCAGTCACTTTCCAGCCTCGAAAGTTCTAAGTTGCCACTTTGGCCCCCTCATCATAGCAAGACAATTGCTTTGCTAGAATTCTCTCTCCTGATTCTGCAGTCTGGAAAGAAATTCAGGCAGAGAAACATTGAGAGGATGGTGGAATTTACAGAAATCCATCTCACTTCTCTCATGTTTGCTATTCATACCCTTGCTCAGTGTTATTACATACAGCAGGAGACCTCGTCCTGTTAGTCTGTTGTGGCTAGATGCATATTTCTAATGCTTTAATATATTTTACCATTTAAAAATACAGTTAATGCACAGTGTCAAATATTTAGTAAATAGAGAAAAATCAATTTTCCTTGCACTGCCTCCAAATCCTATTTCCCAGTCCCCTGATAATGTTTGGTTGGGTATTCTTGAAGAATTCTATAATGAGGCACTATTTTCATGATTTTTACAAAGGAAAAACATGCCAGCATCATTTTTACCTTGTCCATATTTTGTAGTGCTTCTGTCAGTATTGCTAAATGTTTGGTATTTCAGGAATCAGTGACATTCAAGGATGTGATCGTGGACTTTACCCAGGAAGAATGGAAACATCTGGATCCTACACAGAGAGATTTGTTCAGGGATGTGGCCTTGGAAAATTATACACACCTGGTCTCAGTTGGTAAGGATGACTTCCCTGATTTAAGACAAAGGAGTCTGGTGGAGGAGGATTCTCTTTTCTGTTTAAATGTGTTTCACATTTAAAGTTTAGGAATCAAGAGTTGCTAAATAACAAACAAAAGTTTTGTATTTTCTATTCCTTTAAGGAAAGGAACAAGCCACGCACCATGGCTTCTGCCTATAATCCTAGTTATTCAGGAAGCTAAGTATTTTTTTTTTTTAGGGGTCCAGTCATGGGGCCTGAACTGTGAGCCTGGGCGCTGTCTCTCAGCTTTTCAGCTCAAGGCTAGTGCTCTACCACTTGAGCCACAGTGCCACTTCCGGCTTTTTTTCTTTCTGCTTATGTGGTGGTGAGGAATCGAACCTAGGGCTTCAGGCATGCAGGGCAAGCGCTCTACCACTGAGCCACCTTCCCAGCCCCAGGAAGCTAAGTTTTAAACTGATTTAAAACCAGCCCTGGCAGAATAGTCTGTGAGACTCTATCTCCAATTAACAAGCAAAAATTGCTTGCTTGGAGGTATAGACCAAGTAGTAAAACACCAGTAATGAGTGAGAAAGCCAAACAATAACACAAGACCATGGGTTCAAGGCCCAATGTAACACACACACACACACACACACACGCACGCACGCACGCACACCGGAAGAACAAACGTGATTTTCTTGAATCTAGATTGGTTTCTAAATTGTACCACCACATCTGGGAATTGGCAATACTGAAGCTTTGTATGTTATCAGTCCCATCATATTTGGCCTGCTTTTTCCTTTTTGCAGACAGATTTTTTTTTTGTCTCTCTGAGCAGGACTCCAGGTTTCCAAACCTGATGTGATTTCCCAGTTAGAGCAAGGGACAGAGCCATGGATTGTGGAGCCAAGCATTCCAGGAGGTGCTTTTGGAGGTAAGTATCAGATTAAGCAAATGGGTACCACTGATTCCAACTGCCAGTCTGGTAAGAGAGGATTTTATACATTTATGTGTACACTATTCTTTGAAGTGTCTCCTATAAAGAAATGAGAGGGCTGGGAAGGTGGCTCAGTGGTAGAGCGCTTGGCTGGGAAGGTGGCTCAATGGTAGAGCGCTTGCCTTGCATGCATGAGGCCATGGGTTCAATTCCTCAGCACCACATAAGCAAAAAAGAAAACAACTGGAAGTGGTGCTGTGGCTGAAATGGTACAGCGCTAGCCTTGAGCTGAAGAGCTAAGGGACAGCTGGACACTGACAGACAGCCTGGACGGCCCAGAGTTCAGGCCCTACGACCGGACCAAAAAAAAAAGAGAAATCCTCTATTCTAGACTCTCATGTTGTATCATGTCACTGATTGTGGCAATATAGATTTTATTTTTACATTCCTCAAGAAAGGATTTTATACATTTATGTGTACACTACTCTTTGAAGTGTCTCCTATAGAGAAATGAGAAATCCTCTATTCTAGACTCTCATGTTGTAGTATGTCACTGATTGTGGCAATATAGATTTTATTTTTACATTCCTCAAGGAAAGGTGTCCTTCTATGCCTTTTTTCTAAAGCAAATTTCTTGACCTGGACTCTGGATTCCATCTCTTCCCATTTCCTTTGGGACCTTTTTTTGTTGTTGTTGTTATTATAGGGCTTGAACTTAGGGTCTGGGCACTGTCAAAGCTAGTGCTCTACCATTTTGAGCCACCGTTCCACTTCTGGTTTCCTGGAAGTGGAGATAAATCTTAGGGACTTGGGCTGGCTTTGAACCATGATCCTCAGATCTCAGCCTCTTGAGCAGACATGGGCCACTATCATTGGGTCCTTTGTGACTTTGATCTTATAATTGTCCTCTCACTTTTTGGCTCTGACAATTTCCTATTTTGAATTTACAGGCTCTATTACTGTTACCATCAAATAAATAGCCTGTCAGTGTTGACTACTGTGTGTTTAGTTGGTAGCTTTCTGATCTGGGTAACACTCTACTTCTTGATTATCTACTTTTCTGTCTTCTTGTTTCTTCTACTTCTACTTTATGTGTTTGTTGGTAAATTTAGTTTTATTGATAAGCCTTCATTAGTACGTTTGTGTGTGTGTGTGTGTGTGTGTGTGTGTGTGTGTGTGTGTGTATGTCTACATGTCTATAAATATTTTCTTTCTTTTGGTACTGGGGTTTGAACTCAGAACCTGACCTGCTAGACTGGTGTAGTACTGCTGAGCCATGTCTGCAGCCCTGTTTTTCACTGTTATTTTTAAGATATACCATTGCTTCCTGCCAGGCATGGGCTTGATCCATACTCTGCCTATTCTAGGCTTCTCAACATTGTGCACCCTTGTATCCAGCTTCCTTTTCTTCCATTTCTTCTGGGCAGGACTGATACTAAGATCCCCCCAATCTCAGCCTCTCTTGTAGCTTGAGATTACAGGCACACACCACTGTGCCTGCTGTGGTTTGACATGAAGTCTTGTGAACTTTTCTACTGAGCTGGTCTTGAACCATTCCCAGCCTCCCAGGTATCTAGGATTATACCTGAACCCCTAGTGTGTGTCTCAGTGCGCTATCCATCCCATCACCCTCAACACTATTAAGGATCTCTTAACCTCTGCTCTTTCCTCACATTCATTCTTGTGGCTTTTTTTCCTTCATTTGAGCTGATATTTTGTATCTTTTAACAACCTGCATATATTCTCGTACTTCTGATATTTTCCACTTTCAAAAATCTATTATAGTCCAGTCCTTCATTTCATTTCCTAATTCTTAAAATTCCTAGACTTAAACTTGTCTCCCTCCCCAATTATTTCCTCTACTAATCACAAATGGCTAATTTCTAGCAATGATGCAACCTTTATTTCAGTATTCTGAGCTAACACTTATGAGAGACTTAGCCAATGCCTTCCTATTTGTTATCTTTAAATCATGATTCTTAGATTTTTATTTTGTTGTTCCTTATCTAAGAACATCATCTCTAGGGTCACCCTCTCTAGGGTCACCTCTAACTACCTCCTTAAATGTAGTTTCCTTACTTGATACTTTATAGTATCTATAAAACTGACATAGGTATTCTCCTGTCACTTGTACAATTTTTTTTTTGATAGTTGTGCGGCTTGAACTCAGGGTATGGGTGCTGCACCTAAGGTCTTTCGCTCAAGGGTAGCATGCTACCACTTTGAGCCACAGCTTCACTTCGGGTTTTGTGGTTGTCAATTGGAGATAAGAATCTCACAGCTGTTCTTGCTCAGGTTGGCTTTGAACTGCAGTCTTGATCTCAGCCTCCTAAGTAGCTAGGATTAAGGCGTGAGCCTTAATCCTAGTGTCCGGTCACTTTCACAATTTATTTATTCTCTTTAGTTCCTTATAACTGTCTCCTCAAATAATAGGGCTATATATCTAAAAATACTCAAACACTCCAGGAGGCTTTTTAGTTGTATTAGATGGTTCTCACAGCCAGGCACAGGTAGCTGAAGCCTGTAATCCTAGCTACTCAGTAGGCTGAGATCTGAGGATCACGGTTCAAAGCCAGCCCAAGCAGGAAAGTCCATGAGACTCTTTATCTCCAATAAAACCAGAAGTGGTGCTGTGGCTCAAGCGGCAGAGCACTCGCCTTGAGCTGAAGAGTGCAGGGACAGCGCCCAAGCCTAGTGTTCAAGCCCCACCAAGATTCTCACAACAGCAGTTTTTTTTTCTTCCTTTTTTCCTCCTTTTTTTCCTTCTTCCCTTTGTCCCTCCTTCCCTCCCTTCTTCCCTCTCTTTCTCTCTCTTTCCTACTCTCTCTCTTTCTCTTTCTTTGTCTTTCTCATGCTCTCTCTTTCTTTTCTTTATGTCCAGAGAATATTGGCATTTATTTTCTTTCAGAGTGGAATACAAATTGTGTGGATATTTCTACAAAAGTGCTGCCTGTAGAATCAACAGTGGAAAAACACAAAAAATATGGTTCTGGGAGTTCCAGTGTCCTAGAAACTTGGGAATCTGAAGGCAGTCTAGAGAGACAGCAAGCAAACCAGCCGATATCACCAAGAGAAATAAAAGTAACTAAAAAGGCAATACCCACTTGGGAGAGGAGCCATGTAAATAGTGAATTTGCAAAAAGCGGCAGTGTAAATTCAAGCCTCAGAACACAGCAAGAAATATCTCTAGAACAAATCTCTACCAAAAAAAGTGTCAAACAAAAGTCACACCCTATTAAAAAAGAGAAGTCTTGTAAATGCAATGAATGCGGTAAAGCTTTCAGCTATTGTTCAGCTCTCATTCGCCATCAGAGAACACATACTGGAGAAAAGCCTTACAAGTGTAATGAATGCACAAAGGCTTTCAGCCGGAGTGAAAACCTTATAAACCATCAAAGAATGCATACTGGCGATAAACCATACAAATGTGATCAGTGTGGAAAAGGTTTCATTGAGGGTCCATCTCTTGTACAACATCAAAGAATCCATACTGGAGAAAAACCCTTTAAATGTGATGAATGTGGGAAAGCCTTTAGTCAGAAGACTCACCTTGTTCAGCATCAGCGGATTCATACTGGCGAGAGACCATATACTTGTAATGATTGTGGGAAAGCCTTCAGTCAGAGAGGCCACTTTATGGAACATCAGAAAATTCATACAGGAGAAAAACCTTTTAAATGTGATGAATGTGATAAGACCTTTACCAGGAGTACCCACCTTACTCAACATCAAAAAATCCACACTGGAGAGAAAACCTATAAGTGTAATGAATGTGGAAAGGCCTTCAATGGGCCCTCAACATTTATACGTCATCATATGATTCATACTGGAGAAAAACCATATGAATGTAACGAATGTGGAAAAGCCTTCAGCCAGCACTCAAACCTCACTCAACATCAAAAAACACACACGGGCGAGAAACCATATGATTGTGCAGAATGTGGAAAATCTTTTAGTTATTGGTCATCCCTTGCTCAACATCTGAAAATTCATACTGGTGAAAAACCATACAAATGCAATGAATGTGGAAAGGCCTTCAGTTACTGTTCATCCCTTACTCAGCATCGGAGAATTCATACTCGAGAAAAACCCTTTGAATGCAGTGAGTGTGGAAAGGCTTTTAGTTACCTCTCCAACCTTAATCAACACCAGAAAACTCACAGCCAAGAGAAAGCCTATGAATGTAAAGAATGTGGGAAAGCCTTTATTCGGAGTTCCTCTCTTGCTAAGCATGAAAGAATTCATACTGGTGAGAAACCGTATCAGTGTGACGAGTGTGGGAAAACATTTAGCTATGGCTCATCCCTTATTCAGCATCGGAAAATCCATACTGGAGAAAGACCTTACAAGTGTAATGAATGTGGGAGAGCCTTCAACCAGAATATACACCTTACCCAGCATAAGAGAATTCACACAGGAGTAAAGCCTTATGAGTGCTCCAAGTGTGGTAAGGCCTTTCGACATTGTTCATCCCTTGCTCAACATCAGAAAACACACACAGAAGAAAGACCTTATCAGTGTAATAAATGTGAAAAGACATATAGTCAGAGCTCCCATCTGACGCAGCATCAGCGAATTCACACTGGAGAGAAGCCCTATAAGTGTAATGAATGTGACAAATCCTTTAGCCGGAGCAATCACCTGACAGAACACCAAAACACTCACACTGGAGAGAAACCTTATAACTGTAATGAATGCACGAAAACATTCAGCCAGAGCACATACCTTATTAAACACCAGAGAATTCATTCTGAGAAGAAACCTTTTGGATGTAGTAGTTGTGGAAAATCCTTCCGGTATCGTTCTGCTCTCAACAAACATCAGAGACTACACCCTGACATGTCTACACTAGAAACATCATGAATTATTTTGCTTTGCCACTTGTTATGCACTGAAGAATCAGTGGATTGAGAAACTGCTTAGATATTTTAACTTTTTGCTATCTCACTATGAAGTGGAAAATACATTGTGCCCAACAAATCCAATTTTATTATTGACCAATTTTGTGACATTGGAAAAATGCAACTATTTTAAGCTTTCTGAAATGAAAGATTTGGAGTAGATGTTTCAAAGTTAGTTTAGAATTTTATACTGTTTTGTATATTTAAAGTATGTTCTTATATAGGTTTGTTATATATTGGCATTTTGTGCACTGCATCTAGAATATGTATGTTTATGCATGTTTTGCTGGTAGAAGGAGCTTGTGCTTCAGTAACTATGAATCCACTATACTCCTGTCTTAATGCACTTGTTTAGATAACTGGCTCCTAATAAAAAGAATTATAAAACATCCTCAAAATCAAGGGTACATAATAGCCTAATTTATTGAGTATTAAAACTTTGTGTCTAGGTGCAGTGTCCATGCCTGTAGTCCTAGCTTGGCGGGACACTGAGTTGGAAGGATCACTTTGAACTCAGGAGTTTGAGTCTAAGCTTGGCAACACACTGAGAACTTGTCTGAGAGCAAAGGATACCCCATAATATTTTTATTTCTAGTATGTTGTAAAATCCTAGATATCACAACTGCAGAACTACTTTTATAGTTATACCAATATTATTTAACCTTAGATGTTCATAGGAGTTACCTGGTGTCTTAGTTTGGGTTGCTGTAACACATTACCATTGATGCTGGGCATTGATGACTCACACCTGTAATCCTAGTTACTCTGGAAGCTGAGATGTGAAGATCTCAGTCCAGGCAGGAAGGTTGTAAGACTTCAATTAACCACCCAAAATAAACTAGAAGTAGAGCTGTGGCTCAAGTAGTAGAATAGTAATTTTGAGCTTCTCAGGGATAGTACCCAGACCTTGAGTCAGGCCCCAGAACTGGCATGCATGTGCGCATACTAAATGAGGTTCAAATAGAAATTTGTTTTTCAGTCTGGAGGCAAGGAAGACTTAAAATTAAGGCACTGGTAGATCTGGTGTCTGATGTAGACATCCATCCCATATACTTAGGGTCAGTTGGCTTCTTCACCAAAGTGCAAAACCTAAATCACAGTGCAAAGTAATAGTCACTTCACTTATCCTAGCCAGTTTCAGTAGCAGTAACATACTGGAGAAGTATATTCCATATTGCATATGACCATTTGTCTTGTGGCTGTGTTCAGTAAACAGCCAAAAAGTGATGGGTCCCTTGTATTTTCTCCATACATCATGTAGTTCTTTATCTGGTTAGCGCAACTGATAAATTTTTAGCCTGGCCTTGAATATGAAGACCTCTGAAATTGGGGTTGCATAAGAATTACTCATCATAGAAATGAACTTTTTAGACTCCACAATTGAAAAAAAAATCAGTGCAGTTCTTTTTGTTTTATATAAATACCTAGTGACTGAACTGCATTGGAATAGTGTCACCTCCTTAAATAGGAATTCCAGATATGAAGAACAGGTGGATTTAGAAAACTGTGGCCATTTAAGAGTCAGTTATCCCTCCCCCCCTCCCCCCGCTTTTAATCCTGGAGCTTGAACTCAGGGCATGGGCACTATCCTTGTCTTTAGCTCAAAGCTAGCAGTCTACCACTTGAGCCACAGCTCCACTTCTGGCTTTTCTGGTGGAAATGAGTCTTGATCTCATCCTGAGTAGTTAGGATTACAGGCATGAGCCTGTAATTTTAATAAATTTTCGTTAATAAAGTTTTTTTCCCCAAGTGGTAGAGATCTGCATAGAATTGTTAAAGGTAACAAGATATATCACTAAAAAGGGGGAGACTGAAAACTGAAGAATATGAGAGCAAAAATCATACAGAAGGCAGGAAGAAAGTGGTATCTGTTACAAAGTTGCAATGGATATTTGCTAAGTAATTAAGAGATGTGAAGGACAGAAGGTTGTGGGTGGAGAGCAGATGACAGGCACATTTTAAAGGCGGAGGAGAGGAACTTTTGAAACAAAAAAACATGGAAGGACAGGATTCATCAGTGGGAGAGGAAAAGCACAGGCAGTAATGTATTACTTGCAGACATGGGGCTATCTGCCGCTTGATCTCATGATTCCAAATAAAAGGCAGGATGTTTGCTAGATGATTCATCTTTACAGACATCAATTTTAGAAGCATTTATGGAGAAGCTACTCTGTTCAGGGACATTGATGATATTCAGAATGAGCTGAGACCTAAGAGTATCAATTGCCAAAGTTATATATGTATCAGAGTTGGATTAGGTGAAGGGTTGATAGATGGTTTGTACCTCAATGTACTTTGTGTCTTCCAGCACACACAAATGTGCTTGAAATTGGCAGAGGCAACATGTATGATACTTTCATAGAGAGGTCTGTGAAGTCAGAAAAATAGGAACTCTGAAATAGGGAAGCAGTATCTGAAAAGAAAGTAGTCTGAATGTTAAAGTACAGAAGGAATGATCTGGGAAGAGTTGAGATTTGTTAAGATTCAGAAGTACTAGGGGAACATAAAGAGGATAAGTCCAGGAAAGGGAGTATTGAAGACTATGAAAAAGAGAGTGGAAATGGAAATGTCTTCTGAAAGAGGCCTAGGTAACATGAACATGAGGCAGCAGAGGATTAGCTAGCCTCTAGGCTAAGCAGAATGCGGACCTATGTTTAAACAAATTTGGGTCCAGTCGTGGGGCCTGAACTCTGGCCTGGGCGCTGTCCCTCAGCTCTTCAGCTCAAGGCTAGTGCTCTACCACTTGAGCCACAGCGCCACTTCTGGCTTTTTTTTCTTTTTTGCTTATGTGGTGCTGAGGAATTGAACTTGGGGCCTCTGGCATGCAAGGCAAGCACTCTACCACTGAGTCACCTTCCCAGCCCTAAACAATTTTCTTGCAGAAAATTCACAGTAGTATGATGAATGTCCATGTATCCATTATCCAGATTCAACAGTGATCAATACTTTGCCATTCTTGTTCAGCAATCCCTACTTTTTTATTTATCACGAATGAGTGCTTTGTTTTGTAATGGGGACTGAACTCAGGACTTCACACTTTCTGGCTTGCTTGCTTTCTTGCATTCAACTGCTTGAGTGCACCTCCACCTTCCTGGAGTATCTCACAGCAAATGTAGACACTGTTGACTTGTTAGTATTTACTTCATAACAAGGATGTTTTTCCTTTAAACATGACCATAGGTAGGGCACAAAATTAGTTCTTAGGTATCATTGAAAACTATATTGTAAAAGAATACTAATATGAGAAAAATTCAAGATGAATATAGGTGGTAAATTTTTGTTCAGTATGAAACATTTTTGTTACATATAAGTGATACATATAGTTTGTCTCTGATTCTATTTAGCATATATTGATATGAACATACAAATATCCAAAAGAAATGGGCTGGGTTTTGGCTCAGTGGTAAGGCACTAACCTAGCAAGTGCAACGTCCTGGCTTCAATCCCCAGTGACAAAACAGAAAAGACCCCCCCAAAAAAAGTTTAAAAAGCGTAAAAAAAAGCGTAAAGTAAAAGGATGATAAAAGAAATATACAAACATGCCCAGGGGTTATCTGAATTGTTTTTTTCTTTTTAGTCCCTTATGCTTCTCAGGGGCCTGGAGTTGGAGGGGTGGGGCAAAGAAGTATTAATGGAATGGGAAAATCTATTTTCTAGTGACTCGTTTTTCAACTCACAGCCCACAAGTCAGAAAGTGTAGATGATACACTGTTAGTGAAGAGAGTCCCTTAGCGAAATGAGTCCCTTCCCAGACCATAGTCCACTCCTTCCCTTCTCCACAGCTCAGCATGCCCCCTTCCTAATCAACTTCCAGCCCCCTCTACCTTGGGATGGCACTTCTCTGGGGCAGCTACCACTATCTAAGGCAACAAGAGCCCCTAAGAGTGACCTTCAGGTCTGGGCAGTTGCAGGACCCTTATTTGGATAGCAGCCATCAATCCTAGTCCGATATGATGAAGCCCCTGGCCACACGGCCCGTCCACACCACGGTCTCCATCTCCTCGCCCTCCTAGCCCTTCCGGAACCTCCTAGGTTATGTAGGTCACCCCAGACTAGATGGCCGGTGCTGCTTCTCATTCCTGCCTGTGAGAAAGGGTCTTGCTGGCCCCTTTCCCGGCAACAAACCTTTCTTTGTTCTCTGCCCCTGGATGATGTCTGCGTGGTTTTCTGGCAAAGTCTAACTAATCTTAACTTGCTCTCATACACAGTGTGTTCAGAACACACACACCACACACAACGTGCTGAGAATGAACTCTAACGTCAAAGCATGAACGAGACGCTCTGAATTACGATTCGTAAGAAGAAGAAATGACCCGAGGCCCTTTGACTGCGAAGCACCGCCCACCTCGTTAGCGCTGTTTGTTTTTCACTGGGAGTTTTCGGAGGCCTGCGGAACTTGATCCTAGGACTTCTGGGAAATGTAGTCTGTGCTCTGTGAGAGCAGCGCGGCTCGGAGGCTTCTGGGAAGTGTAGTTCCAGGTGTAGGCTGCGGCGCTGAACCCGCCTCTCCGAGTTAGGAAAAGCAGGTTTATGGCGCACTGCACTTCGTGCTACGTTGGGAGGACCTATTTGAAATTGTACACCCTTTCTTCCTCTATTGAAGAACGCGACTGTAAGAAGTAATTAGAAGTAACAGGAAGGAATTAGGTCGTTTATTCGATTCTTCTCCGGTGGCAGCTGTGTGGGTTTCAAGGGTCTCCAGATTCTGCTCCGGAGGCATTACACAGGGTTTTGCTCCGTTCGTTACTTCGACTCTCTCTGAAGAACTAGCAGCTCCAAGAGAAGACCAAAACAAAACAAAACCTTCAAGCTCTGACATTGTTTGACATATTGAAAGAGCGAAAATCTGGGAGCAATAGCCCGAGCCGACTACTTGGTTGTGGGGCAATGATCTATTTGGCAGTACAAAGAAGCTTTAAACAAGGGGACCTTAAGAATCAGATGTTATTGACAGTGAAAAAATACCTGTTGTTGATCATTGAAAAGAGAAGAAGGAGAGCAACCGTGGCAGCAGCAGAGTGGCGCAGCGGAAGCGTGCTGGGCCCATAACCCAGAGGTCGATGGATCGAAACCATCCTCTGCTATAAAGTTTTACACATGGGCGAATTCTGTTCCTTGCTAAGGATGATTTTCACTTGATATCTCAGAAGTGTGCATATAATAAATACTTCTTTGGCAGGCTATCATTTGATGCCACCCCCAAGGATTATTTGGCAGGCGCTTCATTACTGAAGCCCTCCCCACCAGTACTGATTTGCTTTTTCTTATATTAGTAAATATTACAAAAATAACTTTATTCTTAACTAGTTGCTTTCCATTTCTCATCCTATGTTACAGCTTTCTTGGTTTTCGTTGTCACCAAAAAGATGTTTTGGGGGTGTCTAATGAACAAATACATATTCAATATCTCATAAGTGTTTATTGAGGACAATCAATTGATTCCCAGCTCTTACAAACAGTAGGCAAATAAATAAGGATTGTGGTGTTGATGTAATTTACATTTCTTGTATACAGACTAATTTGCTTTTTATACTTAGTTCAGTCAGAACAAACAACAGCTCACCAGTGACTACTAGATAATATTCAGAGTATAGGCAGATATGGGTGTTCATTAAATTGACCCGATGGAATTTAAGCCATCTCATCAGCTATCATTTCTGAGTCCAAATATACATCTGTAATACCACACAGCAGCTGTGGTATTTGCTATAGACATTTTTAGATGTGAATGAGTCTCTTCTAGCAATTCCAATATTGATAAGATGATATTTCTCCTAAAATAGATGCATTACGCAGAGTAACACTAATAAAAGTCACAGCAGGCTTTTTTTTGGGGGGGGGCACAAAACCAGCAGATTAATTATGAAATATGTGGAAATACAAAGATTGTCTAAAACAATTTTAGAAGAACATTAAAAGGTTTAAACTCCAAAAAGCCTTTACTTGATATAAACTGATTAAAACAATGTTTGCTATAAAGCTATACAAGTAAGTCAATGAAATGGAATTGAAAGTCTAGAGATAGACTCATCCACATAGATGGCCCCTTGATTTTTGACAATGAGCCAAAATAATGCAAAAGGAGGAAAACACTGTATTAAATAAACAATGCTAGAATGATGACATTTGTATGGGTAAGGAAGAGGCCCAATACATGAAATGAACTTGAAGTGGTTAATACAGTATAAAAGTTGAAAGGCTAAAACTTCTAGTAGAACGTATAGATTAAGATCTTCTTCACAGCCAGGCATGGTGACTCATACCTGTAAACTTAGCTATTCAGGAAGCAGAGATATGAGGATTACAGTTCAAACCTAGCCTGTGCAAGTAAGTCTGTGAGATTCTTATTTCCAATAAACTGCCAAAAAATTGAAAGTGGAGTATTAGTCTTAAGCAAAAAGAAGCTCAGAGACCCAAGGCTGACACAAAATCTTCACTATAATATAGTAATAAAAATTCCTTAGTAGAAAACACTTACATTAGAGAAAATGCTCAAGAGAATATCATTGGAATTAGAATCTACTCCTCAAAAACACCATTAGCAAAATGGAAAAAAATGACACAAATTGGTAGCATTTTTTTTTTTTTTGTCAGTCTTGGAGCTTGAACTCTGGGCCTGGGCACTTGTCCCTCGGCTAGCACTCTACCACTTGAACCACAGCACCACTTCTGGCTTCCTAGTGGTTTATTGGAGATAAGAGACTCATGGAGTTTCCTGCCTGGGCTGGCTTTGAACTGCGATCCCCAGATCTCAGCCTCCTGAGTAGCTAGGATTACAGGATGAGCCACCGGTGCGCCACTAGCAAATACTTTTAATACATGTAACTGACAACAAAATTGGATTCAGATTCTGTAATATATGAGCAAAATATTTTGCTAAATAGTTCATAAACGAATGTTAATGAGCTGGGCACCCATGGCTCATGCTTGTAATCCTAGCTACTCAGGAGGCTGAGATCCGAGGAACATGGTTCAAAGCCAGCCTGGGCAGGAAACTCTGTGAAACTCTTATCTCCAATAAACCATCAGAAAACTGGAAGTGGTGCTGTAGCTCAAGTGGTAGATAGCTGAAGAGCTGAGGGCCCAGAGTTCAAGCCCCAAGACCGACAAAGAAAAAAAAAAAAGAATGTTAATGATTAGTTAATAAATGTAAGTAAAGGTACCCAACATTAATATATTCAGTGACAGTTTAGGTTTTCAGTTTCCAACTATTTCACATAAAGCTCCTATGAAAATTAACACAATATTTTAGAAATACCCATAAACATATTCTGGTCATGGGGCTTGAACTCAGGGCCTGGGTATTGTCCCTGAGCTCTTTTGCTCAAGGCTAGCACCACTTCTAGTTTTCTGCTGGTTAATTGGAGATAATTAGGCTAATGAAAATTAAGACCAAAATGAGATACCATCACACTCTCAGACTGGTTAAGTTACAAAGCAACTACTGAAAACCCCAAGTTTTGGCAAGTATATGTAGCAATTACACTTCACAAGTATTTGGTGGTAATGGAAAGACATTTAAGTGGGACAGTTTATATATGTAATCCTAGCTACTCAGGAGGCTGAGATCTGAGGATCACGGTTCAAAGCCAGCCTAGTATGGAGAGTCCATGAGACTCTTATCTCCAATTAACTAGCAGAAAACCTCAAGTAGTACTGTGGCTCGAAATGGTAGAGTGCTAACCTTGAGGGATAGCACCCAGGCCCTGAGTTCAAGCCTATGATTGCAGTGTGTGCATGTGTGAATATATAACATTATGATAATGTATGCTAATATATGTTAATATTAATTATGTTAATATGTAAAACATTGTTAATTTTATCGTGGCTTTATGTGAATTAGCTGGAAACTGAAACCCGAAACTGTCACTGAGTATATTCATCGATGAATGAACAATGATATGTTCAATAAATATTCTGTAATAAAATAGAATGCACCAAAACCACATAAAACATGGCTGAATACTCCACAATTACTCCGAATTTTTAAAAAACTAAGCATAGTCATGCCCTGGTGGCTCACATCTGTAACCTTAACTACTCAAAGTAATAGGAACTTTAAGACTTAAAAATATGCTTGCTTTATGTAAAATACCTCAGTAAAGTTGATTTACATATCAAGATTAGTAAGATGAGAAAAAAAATGGTGAGTACCTTGTATCAGGTGAAGCATAGATTTAAAATCAAATGGAGTGTTATTGACAAGAAAGGGATACAGATAAAAAGGATAACCAAGTAAAGAAAAAGAGCAATAAAAAAATCACAAAGGATGGAAGTGGCGCTGTAGCTCAAGTGGTAGAGCGCTGGTCTTGAACTGAAGAGCTGAGGGACAGCGCTCAGGCCCAGAGTTCAGGCCCCACGACCGACAAAAAAAAAAAAAATCACAAAGGAGAAATGTTAAGAAAAAATAAAGGGAATTAATTCCTGAGAGATTTCAAATATATATAAATAAGGGCCAAAATGCAAAGCGCTTCCACGTGGGCCTCAACATCTGTGGCACCAGCTTGAAGCATCTGCTGGGTCCCCATGTTCGCGCGCTGCATCCTCTCCAGGACCCTCGCGCTTTCCTCGCGTCCTTGTCCCAACTGTCAACTCGAACACTGGGCGCTTCGACTTGGGCCAAACTGCGCAGACGTCCGAAACATCCGAAGCTGAAACCCTCTTGAAGTCATCGCCTGCGCCTCATCGTTCCTCATGGGCAGTTTTCTGGGCAAACCGGGATCCTCACCATCGTCCCGAACCCAGGTACACAGTGACTGGCCTGACAGGCCCAAGAACCGCCGGCCGGCTCAGCCCCTTAACCAAGTCCATCGGGTTCAGCATGTCTACCGCGCCCACCCTGCCTCTCGGCACAGACCTGCCAGGAGACCGCCAAATTGGGATCCTTCCAATCCTACAGCGTTTGTCAATGAAGCTTGGAGGCGCTTTCCCATGAAGAAGTTCCAGAACTCCATCATGGGACCTCTGCCTTCAGATTGGTGGGAAAGTTACCTTAAGAGGAGTATTTGGTCTCTTAGGCACCCCAGAACCACATGGAGTCCAGTGACTGTGAAGATCACCCCTCCTGCGCAGAGAGTGCGCCCCTCTGTTTCCCTGAAAAATGTGATTGACTCTGAAGGGCCCTCAGAGCAGCCAGCAGACCCTTGTGCAAAAGAGACAGTGCTGAGAGCCCTCATGGAGTGTAAGAAAGGGAGACTGAGGCTGGAAGACCCAGTACCCTCTGAGTGTTTGGATAACAAGAGGAGAAGTTCAGAGACCAGACCATCTGCCTTTAAACCTCTCAGGAAAAATGGAGTCCTTATTTCTTTTGTGCCCAGGCTGGGGCCTCTGAAAAGGAGCATCCACTCATGCAGCTCAGATTACAGCTTGAAGAGGTGCAGTTCCTTGGGCAGCATATACCGACGAGGCCCACGCAGCACAAAAAGAAATGCTATTAGCAGCTCTTACAGCTCTAGTACAGAGTTCTCAGTGTCTTCTAAGAGATATTTCCCCAGTACATTATTCCGGAAAGCAGAGTGGTCAGTGAAAAAGAAAGGAAAAAGCCATCCTCTTCACTCTCCTGTCACATTAGTATCAAACACAGAGTCCCCAGAATCATCTAGCAGTTCGGAGCAGCAAAACCAGAGGATTCCATTGCTGCTACCGAGCCTGGGTCACCTTCTGTCTGAGACACCTCCTGTCCAGCTTTGTCAGGAAGTCTCTGATAGGAGCCCACCCTTTGAGAAGGAAACTGAGCTCCAGTGGAATCACAAAGCCAGAGAGGAGACAACTGAAGCCACCACAGACACAGTCCCTGATACCTGGCCTGGCATTCATCCTTCTCTATTTCTCACTCAGCCACCTTGTGGGACAGCACTGACCACAGACACTAATTCTCAGTTGGAAAACCTGAAACAAGTAAAGATACCTCTAAGCCCCCTGGCCTCCCCACAGTCATCTGGTGAGGCAATCGATATGGGCCACTCACCTCTGGAAACGCCAAGTCCACCTGCTGGGTGTTCACCATCAGAGCCCCTTCCAGGCACTACTTCAGACTCAAAGCCCACAACTTCTTTGGTCCTGCTGACCCCAACCCCTCGCACATCACCAGTCACTGGCACCACCTGGCCACCTTCAAACCCTCAGGCTGACAGGTCTGCTATATCCCCAGACCCATCTGCCATTGTCCCTGCTGCACCCACCACACAGAGTGCTTTGATTGGGGAGATGAGTAGCCCAACACCCCATTTTCCTGAATCTGCACCTCCTGTGGTGACCTCTGCTTGCCCCATGTTAAAGCCTATTTTGGGGTCCTTGCACAATAGTGAGATTGAAAGTTCTTTATATTCTAGAATTTCAGTCACAACTGCAGTGTCTTCAAGCTCTTCTCTCTCCACAACTCCAGGAATCTTAACTCCAACATTCAAGCCTATCTTTGGCAATATAGGACCACTTACAGGTATGCCAGTGATAGCTCCTTTCTCCTCAGGACAGTCCTCTCCTTCATTTACTCCTACTTCAACTCATCTTCTCCATGGCCTGGTCAAGACAACCTCTATGGTCATGTCAACCACCCCAGCTAGCACGGCCAAAGAGTATACTTTGAAGCCACCTTTAGATTTTAGCATAGTGAACCTTACAAGTACCATGGGTGATACTTGCTCTGACACTTCCTCTTGCCAAACTTTCCTACTTGGAGCTGCTCAAGTCATCAGGGCTGACTTCTCCCCAGCCACAGGCTTCATTTTCCTACCAGGAGAGCATCCTGGCATTCCTACTGTACACACAGTCACTATCTTTAGCCAAGTACTTCCTAGTGCCATTCAGCCACCCTCTAGTCCTGCTGATTTTAAAGGTAAGGGAGGCCCTCTGCCAACCTCAGCCTTAATTCCCACAAACCAGCCTGCATCGTCACCCAGCATCTCTAACCCCAGTGTAGTACTTCCTGTGGGGTCAAACGCAAAGCCACTTCTCCCACAATCTTCAGGAGTTACTCCTCAGCCTGTGTTTGGGGCCACCGATGGGCAGAAGCAAAGTCTACCCCAGCCAGCTCTTAGGCCAAGCTTTAGTAGCCCTTTCAATTTTACAAACTCACCAATGGCTTCCTCAACCCCTATGCCAGGTCCAGCGGAATCAGTCCTTAGAAATTCCACACAGTCAGTGTTTGGAGGTTTGACACCCTCAGCCTCCACTTTGTACCCCACTGCCAGCACCCAGCCAGCCTTTGGTAGCACTCCAGCTAGTTTTCCCTTTGGTCAAGCTAACCCATCTGGCTTTGGAGTTGCCACCCAGAACAGCCAGAGTCGGGCATGCGGCTCAGTATTTGGCAGCACAGCTCCTCGACCATTTGCCTTTGGGGGATTAGTGACCCCTATGGATTGTGGGGAGCCTGGGGTCATTGTGCCTGCCCCAGGCTGGAGCTCAGGCTCTGGAGCAATGCTGAGTAGTGTGACCCCCTTTGGGAAAGGTTGGAGCCAAAACACTCAGGACCTTCCCAACAAGAGCACACCTTTTACTTTTGGGAGGTCTAACATTTTTGCCAAAAAGACTATGTTTGGTGATCCCTCCATGACTCCCTTTGCTCAGAGCCCACCTATCCCTGGAATCAAGGCAGGAACCAGTTTTGGTTTTGGGATGTCCTCTCCATTTGCTCAGGGCTATGTTGGAAGAGATCCTTCCAGATCCTTAGCTCCTTCGTTTTCCATTGGTGCAAAATCCAAAACCCCAAGGAATCGGGAGCAAGGACATTCTCGAAGACATCATGCGCACAAGAAATAACTCTTTCCCCTGTTACCTGTACCCTGACCTCAGTATTGCTGTGAAGAGGCTCAGTTATTCCAATGCTCTTCATTCAATATACCCTAGATCTGAAGCAAAATCTTTAGATGTTGACACTATGGGTCATGGTCAACATCCTTGAAGGTGTCATCTAGTAACAGTAGAATGAGGCTAAGTGGAACAAAATCCCTTGGGCTTAAGTAGAAACTTGCTTTTCCCTCCTCACCCACTCCTCTCTTTATGTGATGTGAGCTCCATCTGGGCACTGCCTCTTACTTTTTTCCCTGGGAATCCCCCTAGGAAAGGTTTCCAAAGTTTGACTTAGTGGGATGAGGCAAGCAAACACCACCTCATAGCTATACATGATGATTCCTGAATTTACAGCAGCACTTTAAGTGGTAGGGCCAGGGGAAAGAATTGAAAAGACCTTGTTTCTTCTCTCTACATCATAGATCATGATCGCTCAAGGACAAACCAGAAGTGCCCAATTAGGGAACCAAAGCTAACATTTATATTTTTCTCTTTTCTATTTGAACTTCATCAAATCACCTGGCTCCACATTCACACCTCTCCCAGAGAGGGGAGGCAGGAAACCCCTGAGCTTGACCACAAAGCAAGAAAGGGGGGAAACAGCAGGGCCCTTACCTGACCTAGACTTTTTAACCAATGGGAGTTCTATGAAAAAACCACGACATATTTTCTTCAACACTTCTTATCAATAGGACCCTCTTTCCCCTCCTAAAAGGCAAGAATAATTCTTCAAGTATATTGATTGCTTATATATCTCTTGTTTTATGAGTATCTTGGGGAAGGTCTAATTGGAAAAAAATATCTTAAATTGGATGACAAAATAAAAAATTGTTGAAAAAAGTCTATGATATAGGAATTACTGTTAAGGTATACAGATAAAGAGCAGAAAGATCAGTCAGACACCAGTGGTTCATGCCTGTAATCCTAGCTACTGAGGAGGCTGAGTTCTGAGGATTGTGGTTTGAAGCCAGCTCAGGCAGGAAAGTCATGAGACTTTTTTTCTTTTTGTCGATCATGGGGCTTGAACTCTGGGCCTGGGCGCTGTCCCTCAGCTCTTCAGCTCAAGGCGAGCGCTCTACCGCTTGAACTACAGCACCACTTCTGGTTTCTAGTGGTTTATTGGACATAGGAGTCTCACAGTCTTTCCTGCCTGTGCTGGCTTTGAACCAAGATCCTCAGATCTCAGCCTCCTGAGTAGCTAGGATTACAGGTGTGAGCCACCAGCGGCCAGCAGTCATGAGACTCTTATCTCTAATATAAACTATTCAGAAAAAGGGGAGCTGTGGTTCAAGTAGTAGAGCACTAGCCTTGAGCCAAAGAAGCTCAGGGACAGCACCCAGGACCAGAGTTCAAGCCTCAGGACTGGCAAAATAAAAGAGTAGAAAGATATCTTAAAATGATGGAATACTTGAGCTGGGTACCAGTGGCTCACACCTGTAAGCCTAGCTACTCAGGAGGCTGAGATCTGAGCTCATGGTTCTAAGCCAGCTAGAGAAGGAAAGTCCATAATACTTTTTTTTTTTGGGTCCGGTCATGGGGCCTGAACTCTGGGCCTGGGCGCTGTCCCTCAGCTCTTCAGCTCAAGGCTAGCACTCTACCACTCTTGAGCCATAGCTCCACTTCTGGCTTTTTTCTTTTTTGCTTATGTGGTGCTGAGGAATCGAACCCAGGGGCCTCATGCATTCAAGGCAAGCACCCTACCACTGCCACCTTCCCAGCCCCCATGATACTTTTATCTCCAATAAACTACTTTAAAAAAAAAGCCAGAACTGGAGTTGTAGTTCAAGTGGTCGAGTGCTAGCCTTGAGCAAAAGAAGCTTAGGGATAATTATCAGCCACAGCATGCATGCATGTGCATGCACACACACACATATTTATGACACTTACCTGAAGCCAGACTAGATAGTAAAACTACAATTTAGGATTTAAATCATAACTCCAGAGTATGCTTATTTTCCCCTTTGACAGAAGATCACCACAGTTAGAATTAAGCTATATCTGCCTTTAAATATCCACACTTTTAAAGACATTCTACAATGAAAGATTACTGTCTTGCAGATCTTACCTGATGGGAGTTGGAGATTAGAAAATGGGCAGACCTAGTCTACAGCTCCTTACAGTACCTAGTGACAGCTAGATATTGTATTGTGCTTTGGATATTCAGAGCTGGTGGACAAGTCTAGTTTGGGAAGTATGGAATTGTTGAGTAAGCCAATAGTCTTACTATGAGTGACAAATCCCTAGAAAATGAGAGAAGGCAAGAAGACTATCTTAACTATAGATAAAACTCAAAACTTCTGCCTGATATGTCTAATCAGGTAAAAGAGCTCATTGTGGGCCAAGGACAAAACATGTGCACAGGTGTTAAAGTATTGCAGGATATAGAGGGATAACACCCAAGATGCCATGCATAGCAGGAGATAAGCAGAAGCAAGTCACAGCAATAATTACGAACCACATGGTACAATATGGATAGAGTTTTAATTACAAGAGAGCTATGGAAAGACTTTGAACAAGAAAGAAGTTTATACTTGAGTTCTAGATTTCACTGCCTGTCATCTGAGGAAAGAAGCAAATGGGAACAGACTGGAAGCTTGGAGATGTACAAGAGACTCTGTGGACACACCCACAAAGATTAAACATGTGCTTTGAAGAAGGTAGTCAATGATGATACTTAGTCAAATAGTTAATACTGGGCATGGGCAGAAGTAGGGAAGAGGAGTGATTACTAAGAAGAATTTGGGGGAATTCTTGAGGATTTTACCTGGGATTTCCCCAGTGGCATATACTACTTGGGCTCAGGCAACTTAACTGCAAAGGCTGTTTTTGGACCTTCTGCCTCTCTGGGTTCAGCTAACCCGCCACTCCCTGCCAATTTCAGCCATTATTGATCCTTCAACCTATAATTAGTAGGTTAATACTGACTTGCAACTAATACTTTTATTAATATATGCTCGCTATCCCCCCCCCCGCCCCTTTCTCTGTGCACAGACATGTGTATGTGCTCACATTTTTCTGGGACTTGAACTCAGGGTCTAAACCCTATCCCTGAGCTTTTTGTGCTCAGATCCACTAGCTTTTTGGTAGTTTATTAGAGATAATAGTCTCACTGACTTTCCTGCTAAGGCTGGCCTTGAACCAAGGTCCTCAGGTCTCAGCCTCCTGAGTAGATAGGATGACAGATATGACCCACTGGCACCTGGAAAAATGTACTTTTATATTTTTGGATATCCTTTATTTGCTCTTCCCTCTTTTTAAACAGGCTATCCTAGACTCCTTCCTTGGGAAAGGCAATTTTTTCCCCCTCAAGTCTTCTCCTAAATTTGATTTCCAAAAATCTAAAGACTGAGATGTTAGAGAAAGAAAAAAAAAAGTTTTAGGAAGATGTAGGATTTGGGAGTTAATGGAACATCAAGGAAAGCAGAAAGGTTCTCCTGGGGGGGAAGGGGGAGATGAATGAGAAGGTGAAGTTGACGAGCAAGATCCTAAAGAAGATGTGAGTGTAGAATTAGGGACAGAAGGGACCTTCAGCAACCTCTGAGAAATTCTGCTAATCAGGGCAGTAGGAAAGAAGCACATACCATTTTCTTCAGGGAGAGCCAAGGTTTCGTCCAGCAAAACCTAAGTCCTAAAGGGTCAAGTTCAAGTTCATGCTGATCATAAAAACAGCCCTGGGGCATTTTAATTTCTTTAATTTCTAAAAATAGACATTAAACTGAGCTCCAAAAATTTAAAAAAGATGTCTTAACTGAGGTGTTAATCCATTTGATATTCAGGAAAACGTATCAATTTGGACCATGGATCGGGATTCCTGAGAGACCAAAACAACTCTCAAGTGGGGACAAGTATCTTCTGAGGCTGTCTACAACTGTTCTGTGAAGAACATATTCCCTTCTATATCTAATTTTTCTATGTGTCATCTTGAATGAGTAGACAAGTGCAGTAGTAACTCTTGAGTCTGAAGATGGAGCAGCAACAGTATCCCTGAATAAGTGTAAAGAACTAGGCTATTTTTCTGGGGGTGAGGGTGGGGAAACCAATGATAACTATTGGAGAAATTAGTATGGGTCAGACTATGTTCACACACAAAACTAGAGATATATAGATAAGTAGGAATCAAACATTTTGAGCTACTCTCTGTTTTGTGGTGCTGGGGATTGAACCCAGAGTTTCACGTAAGTTTCATGGTAAGCAAGCGTTTTATATAGTTTATATTTTTAGCATGTTCATTAAGTTTTATGAAATTTCAGCTGGAGTTTAGAAGATCCAGTCACATGTTGTATCAAAGTTTCATTTAAAGCAGACACAACAATAGCTAGAGTTGTTTTGTTCTTTTATGATGAATATTAGAAAATAAGACTTGCAATGTAATTGCTTCATACAAACTCAGGATAATTCTGATATGTCAGAATGCAGCTATAATCATCTGGTGCGTTGAAGGAGTAGGAAGTACCTCTAAAACAGTTTAGACCTGCATTGTCAATGAATTCATTAGCACAGAAAATGTGGCTAGACTGAATTGAGATGTAATATAAATGGAAAGTATATGCTCATTTTGGTACACTTTTATGAAAAAGCATCTTGATATTTTTCAAGTTAATATTGAAATAATGTTGTGGATATGTTGTATTAAAGAATACATATTATTAAAACTGATGTCATTTGTTTATTTTTACTGTTTCACATGGGTTCTAGAGAATTTACTATTATAAGCAGTATGTGTACACATTTATTGCTTGTGTGACATTTTGTTGGAGTATGCCTACCACGGAAAACCACATCTGTATGCTGTACCTTTTACCATTAAGCTTATCATCAGTGTCAACTAACAGATGACTGATTTTGCCCTTGAAAATCCATTTCTAAGCTTATTTAGACTAATTTGCAAAGCACTTGCTATATATGAGAAAAGGAAAGCTGTTGTCTATCTGAAGTAGAATTTCTTTTTCTTTTTTTTTCTTTCTCTTTTTTTTGGGTGGATTGTGGGGCCTGAACTCTGGGCTTGGGCACTATCCCTGTGCTCTTCAGCTACTTGAGCCACAGCACCACTTCTGGTTTCCTAGTGGTTTATTGGAGATAAGAGTCTCATGGACTTTCCTGCGTGGGCTGGCTTTGAACTGCGATCCTCAGATCTCAGCCTCCTAAGTAGCTAGGATTACAGGTGTGAGCCACTGGCGCCCGGCTTTCGAGTAGAATTTCTCATTAAGGCTAGTTGACTTCACTCTAGATTGTTTATATCACACTTTTTACATCAAAAAAAGAAGGAATATAGAAGCCAATATTAGTTAAAAGGTATTATCTCCTTACAATATGCAGGAACTTGCTCTTATTTCTAATTGACAAATCATAATTTGCTATATTTAGAATGGGATATATAATTAATCATGCTAAATAACCTATCCTCTTATCATGAATATTTAAATTGATTCTTAGTTATTTTGAAATATAGACTATTGACTATCAATAAATACCTCTTGCTGGGCAATAGATATCAAAACTTATTCTCCCCTTCTATATTAAACTTTGTACCATTTCACCAACAACTTCCTCCCATACATCTGGTAATCATCATTCTATTCACTACTACAAGTTCAACTGTTTTAGTTCAAAAAAAGATTTTTAAAGTTAGGTTGACTAGTATCCCATTTTGTATATATATTTTCTTTATCCTTTTGTACCTTGATGGAAACTTGGTTCATTCCGTATCAAGAGCAAGGAAAATTTTTGGAATGGTAACCCCTTTGTACAACTACTTAAAGATGATAAAATCCAATTAAGAAAAAAAGAGCAAGGGAAAAGACCTCTAATAAGCTGCACTTGAGGATGTCATTTCTGTAAACACATTATGAGAATTCTACTCCAGGCCCCCTGGAAACTGCTGCAAAAAACCCTTGGTGTGTCCAGTAAAAGTTATCAGTCAGCTCTTTATCTGTTTTACCAACTGTGGTATCTCTAAATACATTTACTTATTTCTTCAAACTACTAAATACACTTATTTTTTTATACAAAAATAAGTAAAAGTAAATTACTTCCATTAAATGAGACAGTGTTATTTACAAAGAGCAAATAAAAAGAAATAAAATTAAAACATATCTTGAACAAGGCCACTGATTTACAAAATTAGGTGAAATGACTCTCAAAGGAGATAACGAAATTCTCTGAACCTGTCAGAATAGTTACTAAATAAAACTTCCTCCAAATACGTCTTTAAAATAGAAAATAAATTATTTGACTCCAGCCAGGTCTGATTTCTCTGTTGTGGGCAGGCTCAGGCCTAGCTGAGGTCGACTTGGGCTGTGGGTGAGTTTATTGACCCCTAAGACTCAGCAGGATAGCATAATCCACTAAGATGATCGCCAAGATAGATCTCCACATCACTGGATGTGGCCAGGAAATATCGGTGTTCGACTTCTCACAAGTGAAAGACTGGCGGCTGCAGGGCCGGTAAGAAAGAAAAGCACAAGGATCCTAGGTATCCCGGGGCTCTTATCTCCTCACCTAAAAAGTCCCATGTTCAGCTTCCACCACCCACAGATCGAACCTCGGTTTCGATCGCTTTGGTCCTCCAGGATGGCGAAATCTTAGGGCCTGGTCCTCTGCACCCCCCACCCCTGCCCCGCCAGGAATGCAACAACCAGATTCAGCACTGAGAACCAAGCCCGAGAGAAGGGCAGGGAACGGGACCTGTCCTGAGACCTCTGCCCTGGGCTCTGCAAATAAATATATTCCAATTGGAGACTGGAGGTCCAGTACAAAATCTGTGCAGATTGCTTTCTACAAGCCAGGCCCCATAATCTCCAGAGAAGCAATGGGAACTGCCTAAGCAGCCCACCGCACTCACTAAGAAGCTCCTCTGGGTTGTCAAAAATTGGCAATCTGCAGCAGAAACAACAGAGCCTGGACAAACCTACTATCCTCTCCAAACAGCAACTGGGAGACGCGATTCTGTTTGAATAATAGGGATCCGATTTAACCAAGGTGCTTGAAAGAACCAAAAGCTGACAAGAGATGGGACAACAGTCTTAAAGACACCGAAAATCAGCCAAAGAAGGGCCATTTTCTGAAAGATGGAACAGGTAGTCATTTGGGGCAAAATTGTCCCGCAAGGATTGTCCCGAATGTATTGTAGCCCTCAGCTCTCCGAGGGGGTATGGTGTTGGGCATAGCCTGGTTCTCAGAGCTGGTTGAGGGATTGTTTTAGGAGTCAAGGCGGTCTAGAGTTAGCAGGACAAAATATCAGAAAGGTAACAGCTGTAATGACAGACCAATCCATAAAGAACGGCAGTATATTTAAGTGAAAAATCCATCAATACAGGCCGATATGAAAACTATACAGGACTAGCCATACATTTGTCTTTTCAAAGACAGTTTAAAATCGACTACACGTTCTTTTTTTCTTTTTTGTCTGAAATGGAGCTTGAATTGAGGGCCTAGGATCTGTCCCTGAGCTCTTTTGCTCAAGGCAAGCACTCTACCACTTTGAGAAGCAGCTCCACCTCCAATTTTCAAGTAGTTAATTGGAGGTAAGAGTTTCACTGGGACTTTTCTGTCGGGGCTGGTTTTGAACTGCGATCTTTAGATCTCAGCCTCCTGAGTTGCTAGGATTACAGGCGTGAGTCATCGGCGCCCGGTTTATATATATGTCTTTTTATTTATTTACTTATTTTTAGCGTCATTTGTGCTTTATTCTCGGGCAAATTTTCACATATTCCAAAAGCTGAAATACCTGAAACTGGTAAGTGAAAGTAAATAATGGCCCGTACGGGGATCGAACCCGCGACCTTGGCGTTATTAGCACCACGCTCTAACCAACTGAGCTAACCGGCCACATAAGTCCATCTCCTTAACCTTTTTCTACTCTCGCCATGATACCTTCAGTAGTAACAGGAAAGGGAAAAATATCCTTAAGGAAAAGAAATTTTCTTTTTAAAAAGAAGGGTGAACAAATGCAGTAGCGGTATCACTAGACACTATGTTGAAAATGAACTATACAACTTGTGGTTGAAGACGGGAGGGAAAAACTTGGAGAGAGTGAAGGAAGAAAGATATTCTTTATCTGACTTATGTAACTGTAACTCCTCTGTACATCGCCTTTATACTAATAAAAAATATTTACAAAGAAAGAGCGTTGAGTTTTTAAAAAGCCACGTTTCTAGAGTTAAGAGAGAAGAGTTAAGAGAGAATGATGCTTAGTTTTCAAACTGAGCCCAATGGCCTCAGAATCCAAGAATATAGTTACAGCTCTGCTGACATAAAATTAGCACTTGTGGAAAATGAATCCGAACGAACTAATTATTAGGTCGCTTACTTTGTAAGAGCCGCTCAAGAGCTGCTCACTAAGGGAACATACAATTAAGTGCTTGAAGGATATTTGCGATCGGTCTGATCCTGGATTGTTCTGAACTCCGCTGTTTCTTTAGCCCTGTGCTCCTGAGACAGACATGGTTGATATTTGGAAGTCTGCTTTCCTCCTTTCATCGATGAGATAAATTGGAAATCACTTTAGAAGCCTCAGTTTTGGCTAATTATAGAAATGTGGTTATAGAGGTCCTCAGACTGAACCTTGCCACTTAGTCTTTGTCCATCCCCATATTGCTGTTATGTTTAGTTATTCCAGAGATTTTAAAATGTATTAACCTGTTCTTGACCTTATATATGGTATAAAAAATGTGCACATCTGAGGGAAGCTAGATGGAGGGCACAGAATCAGAGGGACCCAGGGGAAAATATACAACAGAGGGACCCCATCAGCTGCACTGGACATTGATGAAAATGAACTAAACAGTTCAAGGCAGCGATGGGAGGTAGGGAATGAGAGGGAAAGAGGGAACAGTTTATACTAAGCAAAAGGAAAGAAATATACGTATCAGCCGGGCGCTGGTGGCTCACGCCTGTAATCCTAGCTACTCAGGAGGCTGAGATCTGAGGATCGCGGTTCAAAGCCAGCCCAGTCAGGAGTGAGACTCCTATCTCCAATAAACCACCAGAAAACCACAAGTGGTGCTGTAGCTCAAGTGGTAGAGCGCTGGCCTTGAGCTGAAGAGCTGAGGGATAGCGCCCAGGACCTACCAAAAAAAGAGAGAAATATACGTATATCATCCAATAGTTGTATTGTCAAAGCTTGTAGAAACTTTATAGACTATGATAATGACAATTTGCCTTGTGAAAGTTAAAAATGTGTTTGTGATTTTATCACTATCCCATAATACTGTGAGATTTTTGAAATTTATGTAATCACTTAATCTCAAAATTATTTAAAAATAACACATTAACAAATTATCTAGATGTGTTCTCTTCTTTCTCTTCACAGAGAGTGGCATCTATCCACATTTTTCTGTCTTTTTTTAAAAATTGGAATATGTCTTGCAATCTTCCCATATCAGAATAGGAAGGTGATTTTCATTTTTTTAAAAATATTCATGGTATTCAATTTTGGTATGTATAATAGTTTGCTTCCATCCTGCAGTTGCAAACACTGCTTATAGTATATTATAACACATGTGTGTCAAAGACACTTGTACATGTGAAAGAACTGCATCAAAGAATCTGTGCACTTGAAACGTTGTCATTGTCCCAGCAAGCTTCAGCGAGCTGCCCCTGTATTTTTCTGCATATTTTAACTATATACATATAATTAGCACAATACATAAACATCCTGGCCACATTCCCACACAACCTTCTTCAATTCCCTATTACAGGTTTGTAGCAAAACTAAACCATCAATAAAAATATATACAGTTATTTACACTGAGAATGCTTGGTTCTGAAATACTGGATTTTCTCTAGCAGGGGAAACTTTGAGGTACCGTTAAAGGAAATGTAGTATAACCAAATGGGAGCAGAAAGAGGCTGAGAGAAGGGAGAAAGAAAGAACAAGCATGGTTTTCTTTGTGTATCTCAGAGAGAGTTGGGGAGGGGGAGGGGACAACCGAGGATAGAGGAGCTAAGACGTGCCAGAGCATCTGGATAAATGACTTCAGAGTGTGAGTGGGGTTGAAATAAATCAGTGAAGACAGAGAATGCACATATTTCAGGATTCTCTAGCAGAATATAACTAAATCAAGATAATTTAAATGGTAAAAGGGGTGGGGTGCTAATAACGACTAATGTGAATCCAGCTACATTAGGTCAAAAAACAACAACAATGACAACAAATTTGTTCTTTCAGTGCTGAGGATTGAATCCTCTCTGACAAGTGCTCTAACATTAAGCTTTGTCCCTTACCCAAAGCTAAAGATTTATGAACAAGTCCTACAATGTTGGGAACCCATGCAAAAACCATATTGTAAAAAAATCTCTTTAACTTCAAATGGGGGGGGGTTTGAGTGGGGGAGCAGGGGGAGGGAGGATGGGAAGGGATGGGAAGGGGAAATGAAGGAGGAGGCTACAATGCTTGATAAGAAATGTACTCATTATCTTGCCCATGTAATTGTAACCCCTCTGTACAGTATTTTCACCCAAAAAAAAGTTCTTAGGAAAAAAAAAACTTCAAATGACAATCAACTGTTGTTATTGAGCAATAGACTACCTCCATCACTGATATTAGAACCCTCCATTCTTGTGACTAAACTGGCTAATTATTAACAATGTTTGACAAAAAAAAAAGGTAGTATCATTCTGGATATTGAAGTTGTTTTGTTCTTATGTGGCGGATACTTCTAGTGAACATTAATGTATCATATAAGATCTTCACACTCTGTGCCTTCACATCTGCCCTCCAGTTTCCTTGTGACCCCAAGTGCACGGGAACACACTCAGGGACCCAGCCTGGACCAGAACCAGGAGGGGCGGGGCAAACAGATCACGTGCTCCGTGCAACCCGGTCCTTTGCAGAGGGGTGATTCCTACCCCTCCCCAATTAACCTGCAGCAGAAAGGTTACTGCGACCCAAGCCGCCTGGATATTCTTGATAAATGTGTGGAGACAAAGCCGAGGAAAAGCGCGTCAAAAACAATCTAGCGTCCCCAAAGTACTCTCCTATTTTATTCTCCGCTTTTTTTTTCCTACAAAGCCAAGTGAATATAAATAGAAAACTATTTGTGAGGTAATGCATAAATTGTTAGTGACTGATAATGACTTCACCCAATCATTTTCCTTGTAGAAATCCCCAAGGGTATCGCCGAACAAAAGCACGCGGGTAGTACTTTGGATTTCGAGCAAAATGTTGGTAATCCCTATTCTCCTCAAGAAAATGCCCCCACAACTTCCTGTGGGTGCAGAAATAACATTTGTGAAGGCTAGGAAAATCGGATGACAATCCTTTCTATCATATGTAGCATTCCAAAGGTTTGACTTGTTATTCTAGAAATTTTAAAGAAAGATACATTGTGTGTACTGACTACAGGTTACCTAGTGTTCACACTAGCTGGGCCAGCTTATTCTGTTGAAGCTCCACCCTAAGCCCTGGACCACGCCCTTCGCCCTTTAAAAAGACATACTTAAAGGGCAGTAGCCGTGGGCCAGTGGCGCAATGGATAACGCGTCTGACTACGGATCAGAAGATTCTAGGTTCGACTCCTGGCTGGCTCGTTCTGCTTTTTAAACTTTTTTTTTTCAGTCATTTTCACTTTCTACCCACAAATCTTCATTAGAATTTGAATGTTGCTTAAATTGTTTTTAAATTTTAGTTATTTGTTATTTTTATTTATTTTAAACTAGCAGTAGGAAGGGCTTACTGCACATTTCAGTTAATCAGTATAAGGTATCTCCTTCTCCTCTATCCTTCTCCTCTATCACTTCCAATCCCATCTATCCTTTTAAACTTTTTAATGAAGTCTAAATACTTCAGATAGCAAATATTGTGAAACGACCCCTCAATTTATCTGTTGCTATTCATTCCACATGAGAATTTTGGTAATGGCATAACTAGAATGAGGCTCAAAAGCCCAGGACTAAGATTTATATTTTAGATTTCTTATCGTAATACCGATGGGGAGAGGATCGCGTTCAGATGCACAGACTGTTTTAAATATAAAAGACCTTTCAAAGAAAAGCAGGAAACAGAAAAAAATGTGGCTCGGTCAGGGTTTTCATTGATACTTTTTTCTTTCGACAAAGCACCTATTATTCCCATTGGGATGATAACGATTCCTGCCCTGAGAAATGTTAGATCAAGAAGGGCCAAGGTTGTGACCCGTGCGCTTTGGATGTGGCCTCTGGAGACTCCAGAGGAGCATAGATGCAGGAAGTGGACCCCAAAAGAGTCTGCTCATTGTTGTGCCCAAGAGTGTGGCAGTCACTAAATGCCCTCCCTTGCCCTTGAAAAATGATCATTCTTTGCTTAAAGATCCAAGTCAATTTCCCCCTCCACTCTGAGAATTGTCCGACTCTTAGCCTGCAAAGATACTGCTACTTGCTGACTGGTTAGTTTAGTTGGTCAGAGCGTGTTGCTAACACCAGGGTCGCCGATCCGACCTCTGAGACGGACCACTCTGTGTTCTGTTTCTCACTTCCAACGCAGTCTATTTATAAATCCTCAGAGAAATACAGTTCTTAATCTGTAAACAGGAGGAGATAATTTTAGGCAGGGATGGAAGGGGGAACTGGTGTAAGGTGAAGGAAGGGGTGGCATTATTTAACAAAAAAATGAAAGAAAGAAAAAAGAAATATACTCATTACCTTGAATTATAAAAGGATAACCCCGCTGTACAACATCGTAATAATAATACAATTATGTTCTTTTAAAAAAAAAGAGAAAGCCGGGCGCTGGTGGCTCACGCCTGTAATCCTAGCTACTCAGGAGGCTGAGATCTGAGGATCGAGGTTCAAAGCCAGCCTGGGCAAGAGAGACCGTGAGACTCCTATCTCCAGTAAACCACTAGAAAACTGGAAGTGGCGCTGTAGCCCAAGTGGTAGAGCGCTCACCTTGAGCTGAAGAGCTGAAGGACAGTGCCCAGGCCCAGAGTTCAAGCTCCACGACCGACAAAAAAAAAAAAAAAAGAGAAATTGAAAGCTATCATTCCTATTTTCTTTAGGCTACTCACGCCCAAACGGTTTTACGGTTCTTAGGCAAAGTTCATACACTGTCCTTGAGTTTGGGACAGAGAGAGCTATCTGGGACACGCGAGTGGGAGCCCTGTCTAATGGAGAAGAGAAAAAGGGAAGGAAAAGTAAAAGGAAAGGCTGATGTAGTTTTAAACCATTCCTGAAACCTCCTTCCTCAAGTCTTGAAGACATACAAGGTAAATAGAACTTCTTCTAGGCTTACTGCTTAGCTGTATGGGAAGCCCTTTCCGATAGATCTGGCAGCAGTGATTGTGGCGGGACACACAACATTTCCCCGTGTCGTTTTTGATCGCTACGGATGTGGCTTCACCTGAATTTGCTGCCGTTCTTTCTAGGGTTTATCTACACAAAGCTACTATAGAAAAATACAAAATCAAAGCGACCCCGCTGGTGAAATCCCTCCAAAATCAAAATAGCATTCGAAAAATTCCAACACAACTCCACTTGAATGAAGACGTCTCAAAAAAGCATTTGCAGATCCGATACATTTAAAAACAAAAATGCGGGGGGGCGGGGGCGGTGAGGATTGGGGTGGGCGGTGGATGGGAAGGGATGGAAAGGGGAAACAAAGGAGGAGGCTACAATGCTTGATAAGAAATGTACTCATTATCTTGCCCATGTAATTGTAACCCCTCTGTACAGTATTTTCACAATAAAATAAATAAATTAATTAATTAAAATATGCATGCTTATGCAAAAGAAGAAAAAAAATGCTGGCGGGTGCCGATGGAACTCACTTCTGTAATCCCAGCTACGCAGGAGACTGAGATCTGAGAATCACGTTTAGAGGTTAATAAGAAAATTGCTTCTAGCCTAGTATACACCGCAGTTGACCCAGAAACTGTGGTGTTATGAGTATACTCTAACCAATTAGTTAATTAATTACACCCGATGAACGTATTGATCTCTTACAAGTTCCTCTGAAAAGCTTAATGAATGTCTAAATAATGTTTTAACGAAAATCGTTTGAATCTTCTTTCTCACTTTTCTAGGCGTATATATCTTACCTTACTCAGTTTTTTTTTTAAACACATGAACACTGTGTATCCTAACTCAAGCTACTTATGAATGATTGCAAGATATTAGAGCAATTCATTATTCCAAGGGAAAGCGTTTCGATAATCGTGCTTTGATTTATCGACGGGAATCTAACTCTTGTAGTTTAAGAGAACCTAACTCTTGTAGTTGAAGGTGTATTGGAAACATGTTCAGAGGGGAATGTTTTGAGTGGAAAAAGATATGGCCCGTACGGGGATCGAACCCGCGACCTTGGCGTTATTAGCACCATGCTCTAACCAACTGAGCTAACCGGCCAGTGTTATGGCTTGTTGGACCTTCTGTGTAGAATATATAAACCAATAAACTAGGTTGAAGAACGTTTGTTTTTTTCCCGGGGCGGGGGGCGGGGGTAAGGGTCGCTAAAACTCAAAACGAAAACTAAATTAAAAAAACAAAATACATCCACATTCTTCCCATTTCACCATCCCATCGATGTTGAAAAAAAGGTCAACATGTGACCCCAACGAACACTGTTTATTACGTGGATAACTCGGTCTTGGTCAAATCGTCAATCAAGCTCCGGGACCAAGGTTTTGACCCGGGAGGAGTCCGGCAAACCTGAAGTTTCTGTATACCTGAGACCAAGCACGTAAAGCCCCAGACTGTGCGCGCTGCGTGGGGCGCGGATTCTCCTCTGCTCCGAGGGGACATCCTGGAAGGCCACCTTTTGCCTGAGTCCGGGGGTGTGGGAAAATTGTATACTCTCGTGGTGTTTCACTACTACCCTGAAATGATTGTGGCCCCAGGTGTGCGGGATTTTAAAAGATCGTGGAGGGCCGAAGGTCTTCAGAACTCTTTCCCATTTAGGAAGAACCAAGACCCCCTAAATCAATGCCTAGAGGAACCTGTACGCCAAAGTGCATTCAGAGACAGTGCCCTTGGTGTATGTAGACCAGGAGAGAAACCTTTGGACTGAGCAGGGCTTAGGCATTAAGAATAAAATTGGGCCTTCAAGAAGGAGATAGAAAACACATCTGGCTCTGCCAGGTGCAGAACAGCCCATCTTTTTCATTTGCCATGGAGATAGCACTCAAAACCGTCTCATGATGCCTAGAGTTGGCTGAATCCCTGCAGACGGGAGAAATGGTTAATGCAGAAAGTGTCTTTAATTTTCCTTTAAAGGGAGCTCTGTCTCTCTCCCCTCCCAATGGAAACAAAAAAAGTGTTTTTGGTTTCCACTGGGAAAATGTCTATCCTTGCCTATTTGTTAACTGGGTTACTATTATCTTTGCTTGTGATTTCCTAATACATTTTGCATATTAACCCCTTATCAGATATACAGTTTGCAAATATGTATTTGTAACTTTGTATTTGCAAATATGAACTCTTCCAGTTCATTTTGTTTCCTTAGCTGTGAAGCTTTTTAGTTAACAAAGCTTCACTTTTTTTTTTGCTTTTGTTGCATGAACTTTTAATATATCCAAAACATCATCAGCAAGTCTAATAAAACTCAGCTTTTCCTTAAGACTACTATTTGAAAATGCTCTAATCAAGTGAGCCCTCTCAAGCAGAATAGTGAAGATAATTTCATGGCCTTCACTGTCTAAACTGAACCTCTGTACCGATAGAACTAATGGGAAATAAGAGTAGCCATGAGCAAGATTTTGTCATTGATTTGCAACATTTCTTCCTAAAAGATCAATTGTTTTCATGAGCAAATGTTTTTAAGTTTGCTGTATATTTTTATGTCCTGAAATTGTGATATTAAAGCTCTATCCAGTTTCATAGCTGTTTGTGCAAGTGAATATCAGAGTCTATTTCCACTATACTAGTTTTGCTATTCTTGACCTTATATAAATGGGAATATATATTATTTGGGGTATGAAACAACATATGCTTTTTTGTGTGTCCCCCCCACTGCATAATAGTTTGGAAATCAATCTCACTTTGCCTTATAAATGGTTCATTGTTTTGTAACTGCTAAGTCGTAATTTATGAAAACGCTACTACTTATTTATTTTTCCCATTTATCTGCTCACAGACATTAGCATTGTTTACAATTTGGGGACTACTGTGAATAAAGCTGTTAAACGATTTTGTTTCTCTTGGGAAAATGTTTAAGAACGGGTAGGTATAATATAGTGTGTATTTTCTAGAATGGTTTTATGATTTTACATTCAGTGATGAGCTGTTCAGCATCCTCACCATTTGAATACATCAGAAGTTTTTATTTGCTTGCAATTCATTTGGGTATAAAGTAATATTTCATGTAGTTCTAATTTATGTTTTTCTAATAGCTAAAACAGGCTTGATAACTTTGGGTTTATTAACTAGTCAGTCCTATTTTTACATTGAAATGATTAAGTGTTTTGTTCATTGTTGCTACCTTGTACTTTTTATTATTAAAAGAGGGTTAAAAAGAGAAATAGTCAAAGAGATCAACAAAGGAAAGAGCAAGCAAGATATGGTGAGATGCAGAGACAGGATACAAGTCTGAATTCTAGAGAGAACTTGCAGGAAGGTACCTAGTCCATTAGTTGGAGATTATCAGCAGGTGATGATTAGCAAGGGGGTGGCACCAGCATGAGGAGCCATATTTCCTTGATGCTTAATATGCAAAATATGAATATTCACAATGAGGTTAATCATTCACCTATGTTCAGACACTCCTTTCTGGAAAGGAGGGCATTTAGTTTGAAGCAATCTTTGCAGACACAAGCCAGTTACATGCAGAATGAGTGCTGAATCCCAAATTCCTGGAAACTTCTTCCTCCAAAACAAGCTGTTTCCTTTTGTTGCAAGAAGAGGACATTCAGGAAGTGATGAGATATGCTCTTATGCCTCACCCCTAACCTGCCTCTCCTTGGCCTGTCTGAGCCAGGTCTGCAGCTGCTGGATGATTCTCTGTGAAAAGGTGAGAATTCTGACAGTTAAGACTCCAGCATTGGTAGAAGGTAGGACTATGCAATTAAATATGCAAATGAAATTACATATTACCCAGAAACTTTTCTCTTACCAGGCGCCCCAGGCGGAGGCTGGCAGAGTCTGAAGACCTCTCAGGTGCCATGTCCAGACAGTGAGAGGCATTAGGGATGAGAAGGACTAACTCTGAGGCTCCTAAGTCCTGTGTTACACTTAGTGCATGCCAAGGGTCTGTGTCCCCTGGAAAGAAAGAAAGATGTTTATGTGTTGAGCTAGAGCTAAGGTAAGCTTAGGAGCCAGGTTCTGAAGGCATGCTCACCATTAACAAATAGTACTTGGGTGGCACCAGGTGTCTGACCGCCATAGTAGGAGTTTGTCTGAGCCACCGCCTGGGCTACAGATGAGGCTGAGAGCCCAAATACTTGTTCACATAGGTCTAGTTGGGAGGGCAGTGCTGGGAGCGAAGAGAAAGGACATCCAGGGTGCTCACAAGTGACATCTGTGGAAAGATACCTGTAAACATAAAGAATCCATAGAGCCTGCCCACACACCCCTTCAACAACCTCCCAAATGAAGGCCTCAATAAGCATACAGTTTTGTTAAAGAGTCCCACATATCCCCAAAGAGTGACAGCCCAAAATGATCAGGGATGTAATAAAAAGGGTCAGGAGACAGGGGTTTCAGAGGGGCTTATGATGGGATCACTCTTGGGACACAAGGAAACGTCAGTGTTTTGAGAATGGTCCCTGTTGATACTATGTGGAATTTGGACTGGGGAGGTGAAGTGAAATCCTGGAAAAGAGGGAGAAAGCTAGAGTAGTAAGAAGAAGTAAGCTAGAAGCTCCTAGTAAGCTAGAAGAAGCGAATGGGGCCTTCACCAGGCCATAGAGCGGGAGGGAGGGATTAGAAAGTGTTTCAAGATACAGAGTGGGCAGAACTAAGTAACTGACAAACCATCTGGATAATAGGAAAGAGGCATCTAAAACTAGTCTCTGATTTCTAGACTAGTGACTAGGGAAAGAGTGGAGATATCCCAGTGATAGGGACCCAGAGGAAGTGCAAATTGAAGGTAAAATCACTCATGTTGAGCCCTGAGTGTGAGTGTGAGAAAGCATGTGAGCATCACTAGTATGGCTGTGTACTCTTTCTAGCCCAACATCTGTGGGTTACACAAGGCTTAGGAGTCGGTTGAGCTGTCTGTAAGATGACCTCTTTGGGCATAGTACAACATACATGCTTTGGGGTGAATATTAGGTCAGTCACTCACAGAAGCCAAATTCAGTACATGTCTGGTACAACCACTGCCGGTCACCCACGCCAGATACTTGAGGCTCTGTAGCTCTTAGCTGTGTCACTGTCTCTGATCGAGAAACGCTTAAACACTTCTGGCCCAGACTGTGCAAGACAATCTAGGAGACAATATGCATATAATATACATAAATTCATCTTCTTCCTTTAGCAAGCCAGAACCTTGGAGGCCTTTGTTGGGTCTACAGGTCAAAAGTCAGAAAGAGAAGGGTGAGTTCCTAGTTCTGGAAATCAGTGGACAGAGGGGTACTTCAAGGAGTCCCTAGACCTAGATGACTGTGATTTTACCACCTGTCAGACCTTGGCAAGTGGTAATCATTTGCATGTCCTTCCTCCCTCCCAAATGAGGATAACAGTAGCGTCTTTCTCCTGAGAAATCAATGAAATAACTATGAGAGACACTTACTAGGCCCAGAGAGTGTGGGAAAACTGACAGCTGGATTCTAACTGTAGAATCAAAGGCTGGGACAACACTGTTCCCAGGACTATATGCTTTTTTTTTTTTTTTTTGCATTCATTCTATAAACACTCATTGAGCACTTACTATAAACACAGAAAAGAAGACCGATTGAGATAGTCTCTAACATTTGCATACTGCATGCTAAACTTCTAGCTGGCTGGCCTATAAGCCCTCTTTTGACCTTCTGAATGTCAGCCCGGGAGGTGTGATCCCCATTTCATGGACTAGAAAACAAGTTCAGAGAGGGTAGTCCATTGCCTATATTCTCACAGTGGAGGTGGATCAAGAATCCGTGTGTGTGTGTGTGTGTGTGTGTGTGTGTGTGCACTTACCTGCACTGCCCCTCGAAGTCCCTGGTAAGGCGTAAGGTGACTGTGGTTGCCCCGGCCTCGAAGGAGCCCGCAGAGCTGTCGCACGCTTAGCGGAGCCCCCGCCTGCCCGTCGTATTGCACCGTGCCTCCAACCAGGGCCTGCAGCGCCCCTAGCAACTCCGCCTGGTCTTCAGTGCGGCCCAGGGGTCCGCAAGCCCCCAGCTCCGCCCCCAGCGCCCGCTGAGCCGCACTGCCCGCGCGCAGCCGCCGCTCCACCTCCGCGAAGGCCGTGGCCACCGCCGCCCCACACTAGCCGGAGCGAGAAACAGTGTCGGCTGGTCCCGGGCCTTCCTTCCCAGGGCCAGCGCCCTCGTGGGGAACGCTGGCATCCAGGATTTTCCCCGCCCGAGGCCACGCCCCTCGGCTCCACCCCCACAGACCCTGCCCGAGACCCGCTCTTCCTCAGCCCTCCCCCGTTGGGGGATGCTCTTTTGCTCTGGATGCTCCTCTTGATCGCAAATCTAGTTTTGCAAAATCTGCGCAACTTCCATCTCAGACTTCTGCCCATCTTGCAGGTCCTTCCCTGGCTCCCAGCGTCTCAGATCATCTTTCCCCGACCTCCACACCTCCCTGGCCTAGGTTGCGCTTCCTACCTCCAGTGACCCTCCAATTGCCGTCTTCATTAGGCTTCTGGACACCACCTGTAATCAGGCCATAGTAGATCTATCAGGGAAGTGGCAGGGTACTCCCCCCACTGGGATCCTTCTCTTCCCGCACCTGCAGTCAATAATCCTTACATCGTTATATTCCGAGAAATCCAACACTGCTCGCACTGGGGCAGAAGAGGCGACCGCAGCGAAAATAAGATGGGGGAACTAAGAGAGGAGAGGCTGTCAGTCCAGTAGCAGAGGTAATGGGACCAAGGTCATTCACCCTTGTGCTCTTGAGCCCTTGCAAAGTCATCTTGGATAGCTCTTCTGGAGTAGGTAGGAGAGGATGTGCCTATTATCTGAGGCTGGGACCCCAGAGTCCAAATATCCTCCCCCCCAACACACACTCCCAGCCCACCCAGAGGGGTTCCAGAGACCTTCAGCCGGGTCCAGGCTGCCAAAGAACCAGCATAGGAGCCTCCAAAACAGATCCAGGGGCTGGAGGAGGAGATGTTGAAAAGGCTGGAAAGGGCTTGGTGGGCAGAGACCACGTCAGCCAGCCTGGGGTCAAAGGCAAGACTCCATTAGTCCTCTGAAGATTTCTCCCACAATACCGGCCAGGGAACTGGCACCCAGACACAGGAATGGGCAGCCAGAAGGCAGGCTCTTTCCTCAGGGTATATTTCTGAGGGCTCTCCGTTACCACATACCAAGAGAGATTCTATATTTCCCCTTCAGAAAGCCTCCACACCCCCCCCTTCTCTTCAATTTTATGTAAGAAAGGAAAATCTTCCAAGGCAGTTTAGATGAAAAGTTGACATACACAGGAAGGAGATGGAGGCAATCAAGAAAGGTTATCAGGAGGAAGAGCTGTCATAACTGAATGGTTATAAGATATTGGGGAAGGGGAGTGCCATCTCCCCCTCCACCCCAATAAAAGGAAAGGGAAAGAGATATTGGGAGGCTTCTAAGATTCTCTTTTTTCCTTCCATGAGCTTTCTTTCTTCATCAGTCATTCTAAAACGGATTACAGTTAGTGCCATCTTGTTGCAGTTAGAAGCCAGGTTAGCTTGTAGAAACAATGAGAGTGACAGATGTTGGCACAGAGAAATGGAGTCAAGAATGAGACAGAGATTGAAATAGACACCAAATAAGAGAGGGTTAATTAAGTCCAGTAGAGAACAATAAAGCTGGTGAAAGCAACGATAAAGCAGTTGAAAGAAAGGTAGGTGGGAAGAAATGGTGGGGATTGATGATAGAAGTTGAATGCATAGGAGATGGAGTCATACAAATATCTTGAGGTAGGCAGCTTCTTGTAGAGGGTAAAGTTCAAAGGTTCAAGATCGGATTCACCTATCAGTATAGAGAGCAACAAGGACCTTGGAGTTTACAGTTAACTGAGGATGACCTGGGATATCTGTGACCACTATTAAAGCTAACTTTGCTCTAAGTAATATGAGAGCTATGAGGGTTTTGAGATAAGGGAGGGATCTAACAAGATCACTTCGGTTTTCACTCTGAAGTCAAGGCCAGACATTGAGAAGGGTTAGGATGCTGTGGCTAACTGAAATGCAGGTAAATGATATTGGTCAGAAACAATGACCACAGAGAGGCATAGCCTACTTGAGATGGTGAGACAAAAACAGAGACAAGAGCTGGCTATCGGTGGCTCATGCCTGTAATCCTAGCTCCTCAGGAGGCTGAGATCTGAGGATTGTGGTTCAAAGCCAGCCTGGGCAGGAAAGTCCATGTGACTCTTATCTTCAATAAACTGCTCCGAAAACCAGAAGTGGGCTGTGACTCAAGTGGTAGCCTTGAGATGAAGAGCTGAGGGACAGTGCCCAGGCCCAGAGTTCAAGCCCCAGGACCACACACACACACACACACACACACACACACACATGCACGCACACACCACAGAAAAAAAAAGAGACAAGAGTAGACAAGAAATATGGAGAGACAAGCAATATGGAGAAGTACTAAGACACTATGAAAGACAGGAATTAAAAACTAGGGAGCTAGTGGTTGACACTGGGTAGTGGTAGAGAAAGACATGATGCAGAGATGCTAAGACATAGATATACCCAATTCTGTAATCTCCGCTTTCCCTCTTCCAACTCACGCATGACGGCTGGACAAGTATCGAAGCTGGGCCATACTGAGGCCTCCAGTAGGTATGCTGAGACCATAAAATCTGTGTTCCAGGCTTATCACCAGAGCCCCCAAGGCAGGAGCCAGGGCTGCAGGATGTCCTGAGAAGAGCACATAGTGAGGAGCAGGATGTGAGCTGAATGTAAGGCCCGTGCACTTCTCAGGTCTCACAACATTGCTGTATACAGTTCCTGGTCCCCACCATGTTTTTCCTCATCCTTGCCTCTTACCTGACATCACTGAGCCTGGTCCAAGGCTGCCCTCTCCACCTAGGTGCAGGAATACAGGTCCACCGTAGCCAGTCCTGTGTTGGTCATTCACCCAGTAACGCTTAGAGATGTGAAGAGGGTGATGAGTTGACATTTTGAGACTCCTGACTTATTCATTATTCTTCATTTGTTCCAGTTTTTCTCTGTAATGGATCTTTCCTTGGTTGTATCTGAAATGGACTTGTTCATTCTATGTTCATTTATCTCCTGTTTATCTCTCCATAGATTGTTTTTTTCCTGCACTTTCACTGTTTTGTTTTTAAGACTCGGGGGGAATGGTTGGCATATGGTAGGCATCTGCAATTTCTTGAAGATAATAATTGTAGAACACTGAATGTGGCTGAATTTAGAACAGTGAGATGAGCTTTGATAATTATATAGAGGAGAAGCATTAGAAAAACTCAAGAGATTCCTTTGTTTTGGAAAAATTGGTTATGGATCAGGTCTCAGTTCCAAAGTTCAGATTTCTGCTGCAAGTGAAGATGGATGATGGGTTTTACATCTAATTTGAAGAACAGGGCAAAGAGGACATTGAGGGACAGTCAGAGGACAAAAGTGAGAGAGGAGAGATTGAAGGACCAAAAAAAAAAAGCGTGATACCAAAGAGTACCCTCTACAGTGTAGAGTAGAAGGGAGAAAGAAGGCTGTGGTGTAGACTGGGAGGAAAAACTCAGACTAAAGGACAGAGTAGGGAGACTGAGGAGAGGGCAGAGTAGCCAGTGGACGTCTCTCCTAGCCTTACCTGCAGGAAGGAGCGTGTGTCAGATGCATTGAAGGGGTCCAGTGGCTGCTGCAGCCACCCTACTTTTGGCATGGCCACAGCACCCAGGCTCCCTCCTAGGCCTACGTTCAGGCTGGTGCTCTCCTGATACCTCTGAATGTGTTCTCCCAGCTGCCTAAGAAGCAAAGCTTTTGAACATGGAAGAAAGGGAGTCAGACTAAGTCTCTTAGAAACCCATACTCAACCCTCAAGCCACTTTTACCTGGAAATGAGAGTTCCCAGAGAGAAACCAGGAGCAAAGGGCCCAGCCACAGGGCAGGTCTGATGGCCATGCTATGCACGGCTCTGTGCAAGAATTCTAAGGGCTCTGTATTGCTTGATTCAATGAGGACCTTTGTCATGTGCCCAAGACCCTGGCTTTAAATTCACTGTCTTTCATCAGGAGCTCAGGTTTCATTGGAAGCTTCAAGGGCCTCTTCTGGAGGACAAGCGTCTACAGGAATCGTTAAAGCGAAACAGGGAAGCTTGTGTGTTAGGGTCTGCTGATCAGACACTTGAATGTTCCACACTGGACTTTTGCCTTCTTCAGCCTCTCATTCTCCTCTCACTGTGCCTCAGAGCTGTTTAAAAAGGACAAAGAAGGCTGGATGCCCATGGTTCATGCCTGTAATCCTAACTACTCAGAAGGCTGAGTGAGATGTGAGGATCATGATCATGGCTGGAAGCCAGCCTAGGCAGAAACATCAGTTAGACTCTTATCTCTAATTAATCACACACACACACACACACACACACACACACACACACACACACACACACACACACACCAAACAAACCAACGAACAAAAACAGGATAAAGAAGCTAGACACACATGGCTCATGCCTCTAATCCTAGCTGCTTAGGAGGCTGATATATGAGGATTGCAGTTAAGCCAGCTTGGGCAAGAAAGTCCATGAGACTTTCATCATCAATTAGTGATTCCCACCTCCACCCCCCAAAAAAAAGAGCACCAAGAAAAGACTATTTAAAGATGGCAGTGTTGATAACAGATTTGGAAGACATGGAGAAAAAAGAAAGGTTATATAGGTCTAGTTAGGAGTTCCTACCTAGTAGTAAATCACTAGTAGTAAATAAATCAGTGCAAAAGTAAGCATGAGAGGTCCCTAAGTGCAATATAATAGAATTTCAGAAGTGAGAGATGGAGGAATACCTATGTCTCACACATCTGCTTCTGTAGGCATTCTATCATGCCTCAAGCTGTAGGCCTTATCTCCAAGATGCTTATCTCTTCTAACCATGAATCCAACCAGCAATTGGTCATTTTAGATTGGTTTCTATCAGTAAGTACCTACAAGCATGAAGTTTTAATCACTTCTAAAAGGCTGTAAGTAAGCTTCCTTCTACAAACAGAAGAACTTAGTAGTCCTTCCTTAATGTTCTTGCTGGAGTGTCTCAATAGTAATAGTAATATGGTTTGAAAAATCAAAGAATGTAAAGGATCTTTAAAGATGTTGAAGTCTACTTTTTCATAGTACCAGAAGCTAGATTTGCCCTCTTGTTTAAATATCAACATCTGAATTGAATATGTACCATAAGAACTCTGTAAGAAACCAATAATTTTTTAATTGTCAGAAAAAAAGGACCAAGAATTTAAAAAGGCATTTTATGAAACACTAACAGCCAATATGCATGTGAAAAGATTCTCAATATCCTTAGCCACAACTAAAATATAAATAAAAACCATAAGATGCCTCTTTATACTTGCCAGAATGGTTGTGACAAACAGGGCAATGCAAGCAAGCACTGGGATTGTAAAATGGAGCTACCATTAGAAAACTCTTGAACTTTTTATATTTTATTTCTTCTAATATTTTAAAGCTATAGTTAGTTGTAATTTACTATAAATTCTCTCTCTCTCTCTTTCTCTCTCTCTCACTCTTTCTCTGTTTTTTCCATTTAAGAAACAGAATCTTCCTATGTTACCCAGGGCCTGGACCTGTGTTGTTGCAGCCATATGGCCAAACACACCAAGAAGTTCAGCATTGTTGGTAAATATGGAACCTGCTATAGTGTATCCCTCCAGAAAACGGTGGAAAAAAAATTGAAATCAGCCAGCATGCAAAGTACACTTGCTCTTTCTGAGGCAAAACCAAGACGAAAAGGTGAGCTGTGGGCATCTGGTATTGTGGTCCTGCATGAAAACAGAGGCTGGTGGTGCCTGGACCTAAACACAACCCCTGCCCTCACAGTCAAGTCTGCCATTAGAAGACTAAAGGAATTAAAAGACCAGTGGAAGCTCTACCATTTGAGATATCCCTAGCTTACAATAAATAGGTTAATTTATATTTAAAAAAATTCAGGAACCTTTGGATTTGTATAACTTTCCAGGAGACCACTGATTTCTTCCCAGTTTATCTACTTTGTGCCTAGGGCTTGAATTCTAGGCCCAATACAAAGAAAGACGATACATTTGACTAAAAACCCTCTCAGAGGATGCAGTACCCCACTCCCTCCCCCCCTTTGCTCTGATCCTTAAATATATATTTCCTTATGTTATTGAGATTCTTTCTCTCTCTTTTTCTCTCTGTCCTTTCTTTGTCCCTCCCTCTTTACAAATTCAAATTTATCTTGATTTTGATTCCCAAAGGTAATGGACAGGGGTTATGCCTCAGCTGCTCATTAAACATGTGACTACAATCAATTTACTTAACCAACCATTCAGAGGTACTTAGGAGGCTGAGATATGAGGATCATGATTCAAAGCTAGCCCAGGCAGGAAAGTTTGTGAGACTCTTATCTCCAAATAATCAGCTGAGTTCAAGCACCACGACCAACACAC
The DNA here is from genome assembly GCF_000151885.1 of Dipodomys ordii. NCBI lineage: Eukaryota > Metazoa > Chordata > Mammalia > Rodentia > Heteromyidae > Dipodomys > Dipodomys ordii. The sequence continues at coordinate 2,781,254 of NW_012267354.1, forward strand.
ACACACACACACACACACACACACACACGCACGCACGCACGCACGCACGCACGCACACACGTAAGGAACATAATATGGTCTGTACTTTTTTTTCCTTCCTCACATTCCAAAAGAAACATTTTTTTTTCTCTTCTCAATCTAACCAATGTGCATTGATTCAAGATGCTACAAGCAGTCTTTTAGGGGATCCATTATGACCAAATTATAGAAATGCCCTTACAATATAATTTAACGATCACATTCATGCATACAATTTTCCCCTGAATGATTGTAGCAAAGTATTCACAATTTATAATCTGTCAAACAATTAAAAATTAGACAACACTTTATTTTCAATGTCAATAATTACAATACAAAGAAAAGCAGCTACTTAATTTGGGGATGAAAATAAATTAGTTGAGCCCATGGGCTCAACTTGGTTGAGGAAAAAAATGACCAAAATTTGTTAGTTCTTCAGTCTTTGTCTTTGTCTGGTTTCTGGAAATGGCCACCCAAATGTAAATAACAACGATAAAAACTGGGGGAACTCAGCTATTCCAAGACTCTCCCACAAATCTCTTTAATATACGAATAGCTGCAGGAGCATGGAGACCAGATCTCTCTTCTAAGAAATGTGGATGGTGCCTGAAAATCCAGGGAGCTTGCAAAGACCATTGTCCCTCAAGGAACCATCAGGATCCTTTTTCTCCACTGGAAATGGTCTTGGCCTTGGTCGCCACCAAACTGAGCCAATAGCTGAGTTCCGGGGAAATTGTCCAGAAGCTTAGAGTTGCTTGTCCCAGAACCTTTGCGAGGTCTGTAGAGCTCAGATCTGTCTCCTCCAACACCTGAGCTTCTTCCACTTTGCTTGCCTCGCCATCCTGATTGTTGCCTGTCTGAAAAGAATGGACCATTGTGAGTTTGGTGATGCCCCAGGAGCAGCGAGGGATTTTCAGGAGCGAGCAAGCCACAGTGCTCTCCATCACCACACTCCCCCAAACACAAGGTGAATTGATTTCGTTGGATAAATTTTCTGAAAGAAGAAAAGAAAATTGGGAACCTTGTTAATAATTCGCTGACACCAGGAGGATCCTCGCTGTCCACTTCCAAGACCAAATCTGCCAAAGGGCCCCTGATTTTCTTTTCCTTGTGGCACGGAGAGGAGCATGACTCCAGCCACGAAAGCGGGACAAGTCCAGGTTAATTTCAGCCCATCTGAGCTCCAGTGTCCAGCTTCTCCCTCTCCATCCTTGTGGATCTTTCCAGTCAGAAGCAGAGAAGCCTTTCTGGTGAACTTTCTTTTTTCTTTATTTTCTAAGCTTAGAGAAGGCGAGTTCGAGAAGTGTATTTTCTAAGCGAAAAGCACAATTTCTTTTTGATAGCGAGTAGAGCTGTTGTTTTGTCCTTCTTCCAACTACAGCTTGGTGGGAGGGAGGAAAGGGGAAGTGGAAAACGAGGAGAACTTTAAAGTCAGCTTTACTTGGTTGTAATTAAATTTAACCAAAAGATCTCTTTAGGTAGGGAGGGGGAAAAAGAATGTGAAGGAACTTTCATGAAACCAAAAAAATCTCCTTTGTTGTCTGGCCGGTTAGCTCAGTTGGTTAGAGCGTGGTGCTAATAACGCCAAGGTCGCGGGTTCGATCCCCGTACGGGCCAGGGAGTACCTCCCCTTTTCTTTCCTCACTAGTGAAAATAATTGCTGCTAACTATGTATATGGGGGGCCAACAGTAAAAGTATGTAAAACCTGTACAGGGTGGGGAGTCCATCAAAGGTCATGCTTTCAGTTACTGTACTTGTATATAAAGTATATACAGTATATACACTTGTATATAAAGTATATACAAGTGTCTTCCACTTACAGTTAGAACTCAGTTAATCTTCAGCTCACATTGTTATCACCTCATTTTCCTTTTTCCTTTACTTTCTTCTTGTTCCCTTTTCCATCTCTTCCTTTTCCCTTGACAATTTTTTTTTAGAACTATTATTTTTTTATCTTCAGGCCTCAGAGAATTCTGACAAGAGCATTATGAACTGACGGTATGAAGATTATCAGTGTGTTTTCAAACACTGGGGTTTTAGTTTGATAAACAAATTCACACATATAAGGAAAACAAAACCTGTCAAACTTGGCATTTATGGCAAGATGATGGGGGCCATTTTATAGAATACACAAGACTTCAGATATAAAAAATAAGTGACAAATATAATCTCAGAGGCAAATGAAATTTAGACATCCCAGATTTGTAAAAGGAATGTTTTCATGAGGATGAAACCACTGCTACATTAAAAAAAAATACAAGTCAAATCTCTTTTAGAGAGAATTATTTCTCTCAAGTATAGCCCTTTAGAACAGAACTGATTTTGTTCTTTTGGGGAGAAGAAGGGGTTTAGGGAAGCAGTTTGGGGACTGGGTGATGTTCAGTTGGTAAGTGGGTTGTATAATCGGTGGGAAACTATTTGAAGCAGACTTCTCCAGCATGGTTGACTGGCACTCCTAGATTTGACCTTCACTGAAATGAGTCCATCTTTGATTGGCTGAAGGAAATGAGGATCTTTGATAGATTAAGTTAGTTTGAAACAGAGCAATTTCTTTTCTTTTTTTTTTTGTCGGTCGTGGGGCTTGAACTCTGGGCTTGGGCGCTGTCCCTCAGCTCTTCAGCTCGAGGCGAGTGCTCTACCACTTGAGCTACAGCGCCACTTTCAGCAATTTATTTTCTTAAGTTTATGGTTATTTTGTGATAAGAATACTTTGCTTTTGGCCTGGGAACATAACTCATTAGTTGAGTGCTGGTCTAGCATGTACAAGGTTTCAAAATTTGCTTTGGCCTAAAAGTATATAATTATATAAACATGTATTTTTAATGTCTAAGTAATATATAGAATGATATTTTTGTTTTATATCTGCATCTTTCCGCACATTTTAGATACCCTTACTGACTTCCAATTCAGTAATGAGATGAAGAGCAGAAGTGGAGTTCAGTTGATAAGGATGGATGAAGTTTGGGGATGTAGCCATGATTATGGTTTTAGTGATGGTAAAATTAGGGTAAAAAATTCTGGAAAATGTATTGAGCACATACTGAGTAATAAAAATAATCATTTTCATTTTGATCTTTCTGTATCAAAGGAACCAGAAATAACTAGCTACATTCTGGTGGTCTTATTGAATTTATGACTCATTATTTTCTCTTCCTTCTATGTTCTCTCTACTGTCTGTTGAACATGAAACATCTTTCCATTTATTTATTTCCTTGATTTCTTTCATCAGAGTTTTATGGTTTTTCTATGCAGATCATACACATACTTTGTTAGATTTATTGCCCGGTATTTAACTTTTAGGGGTGCTAATGTGTTTTTAATTTCAAATTCCACTTGTTTATTGCTGGTGTATAGGAATGTGACTGATATTTGTAAAATAGCCTTTTAATTTACAACTCTGCTACAATTGTTTATTTGGTTTAGATGTTTTCTTCTCTTATTTTTGCCCTTAGGCCATTGTCAGATAATATGCCTGGATTGAACCTCTGAAGAAGAGATGTGTGAAAACCACTATTGCTCATCTGATATGTACATCAGTCCAAATGGGACTCAACTAGTTTGGTCAACTCCAACTTATCAGTATCACAAACTAATGAGCCAAACCAATTCTAATTGTTTTAAACTATTGAATTAAGATGGTTTGTAAAACAGTATTACTTTTCAGAAAATACAGGCACTTTCAAAGGGCATGCCATTAAAAAAAATAATAGGCTGAAGATGTAGCAGCATCTATTAAATGGCATTAGTGACAGAGGAAGCTGGTGGGTTGCCACATCTCTTACTCCACCATCGACTTCTCATGTCTGCCCACTGTTTTAAATTTTAGTATAGCTTTTTAGAATGAGTCTTCACATATTCTTATCCTGAAAAGGAAACATAACAGAGAAGTGATACATGGAATCAAAATCTACTGGTGAGAGGTTGCTATTAAGAGTTTTGGAAAAAAAGGTCCCAGACTCCTTAAAGAAATGTTGACCTCTTCTGTCAATGAATTACTAATGACGGTAAAAACTTTTTTGGGTTTTTTTTTGCCTGCTGTGGGGCTTGAACTCTGGGCCTGGGTGATGTCCCTGTGCTCTTCAGCTCAAGGTGAGTGCTCTACTGCTAGAGCCACAGCACCATTTCCAGTTTTCTCATGGTTTATTGGAGATAAGAGTCTCACTGATGTTCCTGCCCATGCAGGCTTTGAACTGAGATCTTCAGATCTCAGCCTCCTGAGTAGCTAGGATTACAGGCGTGAGCCGGCGCCCGGCAAGATTTTTTTTTTTAATCCTCCTTGAATTCAGCAATTTTTTCTTCATTCTGATTTTTCCAAACATTTTCTGGTAGGTAATTTCCTAGGATTTTTGGCACCACCATTTCAGGGCAAGATAACCAATGACCTCTACACGTGAATGATTAGCTCCAAATTCTTATTTTTCTTTACTTCTCAGAGCTTTATTATTTTTTTTCTTAAACATCAAGACATTGCTGTCCTGATTGTCTTTTTACCTCACTTGGCTCCCCCTCAATATATTTTTCCAGTTCCATTTCTTATGATAGAATTTCTCAGATGTTGGTCCTTGGACCCCCTTTCTACATACTTCCTCTCTAATGAGTTCATTTATTCTCATGTCTTAAATACTGTCTATCCCATTCCATTCAGAAATACAGTCCAGACCATTCCATTAAACTTCAGATTTGTGTACTCAACCAATTCAACCAATTCCTCAGCATTGCACATTAACACACACACACACACACACACACACACACCAAAACAAAACAAAACAACAAAAACTCAGTGGTTGTTTCTATTATTCTTTGGATGGAAAACAGATTTCCCAGTTTTTCCTTCATCATTTTGCTACATCCACTTGTCCCCAACCTCTTATTGTATCTGTGTAAATTTTATCAGAACAAAAGGTGAAATGAAGAAGAAAAAGAAGAGGGGGGGGGGAAGAAAGGCCTACAAGGCTCCACTTGGAAGATCCTGACCCTAGTTGCATCTCTGCCTACTCCTAATCTCCATCCACATATCAGCAGTTATTAATCTAGCAGATTAATCACCTTACTCCAGCCTTGGAGATTTTTACTCTTGGCAGATGGGCTGAACACAAAGGTCAGGTCCTCCTCCTAGGCACCGCCCACCGCAGCCTGAATCAGTTCTTGCTAAACTCCTTGTACGGAATAGCACGCGAAAACGAGTTGAAGGTAGTATGAAAAATACCTCTAGTGTATACTCTGATCCTATTATTATTTAAATCAAAGGTCTTGGTCTGCCCCAAAAAATGTAAAAAAAAACCCCAAAAATCTTGTTTCCGCCCGGTTTCGAACCGGGGACCTTTCGCGTGTTAGGCGAACGTGATAACCACTACACTACGGAAACCCCTCTGCAAGCGCAAACTTACATTACTAGTTAAGAAAAGGAACCAACAAATCCAAACTAAAATCTATCCTTTCCTTAGGGACTTCCGTGCCACTGCCCCCCCCTCACCCCACCCCCGCCCTTATTTTCTTTTCTGAGTTGCGACCTCCTTCACCTATACTTTCTGATTCTTAAAAACAGCAATACTATGTCTAGATTCCCAATTCCTTCTACACAAGCCTCAGGGAGAAAAACCCTCAGGCAGTCTCCTGGAAATTTCTATTTCCACGAATTTCTTGGCATGTTCTATGCCAAGACTTGGGTGAGATGTTTGGACTCCTTATCTCTTGCTGACTGAAAATTAGACTAGAAATCTCTTGATTCTTTTTTTCCCTTTGTTCAGGCAATCTGTCAGGACTTTGGTAGTGAGATTCATACAAACTTTCAATAAATCATAAAGGAAATTTAAAAAATGTTTTTCTAATATCAGAGGGATTAGTTACTGTTAGGTAATGAGTATATTTCTTTTTGGACAATGTCACCCCTTCCCTTGCTCTCTCCCAGTTTTGTCCTCCCTTCCCCACCCACAAGTTCATTTTCCACATGTCTAGTGGGTGCCACTGCTGCATTCGTTCACTCTTTGTCCCTCAATTTCTCTGCCCTCTCTTACCCTCCCAAAGACAGATAAAAGAACAAACAAGACAAAAAAAGAAAGAAAAGAAAAACAGCAATAAAAAAAACCCTCTTGTTTCGAATTCTTGGAGTTATGGAGATCCTTTCTTAAAGATTGGAAAGTTTTAGGTCCAAACAGGAAAAAATGATTAATTAGGACCAATTATTAGTGAACAAATATCTATGTACATGCACATTTATAATAAATACATATATGTATGAGTACATACATTTAAACACCCAAACACAAACCCCCAAACCTAAATAAATAATAACCATTAATATGTTTAACCTGAAATACCATTTCAACATGTAACCAATAAAATAAAAAAATTTAAGTAAAAAAAAAACCGGTACTAATTTTTTTTTGTTGGTCATGGGGCTTGAACTCTTGGCTTAGGCACTGTCCCCAAGTTCTTCAACTTAAGGCTAGTGTTCTACCACTTGAGCCATGGCACCACCTCCAGCTTTCTGGTGGTTAATTGTAGATCAGAGTCTCACAGACTTCACTGCCTGGGCTGGCTTTGAACCATGATCCTCAGATCATAGCCACCTGAGTAGCTAGGATTACCACTTGCACCCAGCTGTAGTATTTTTTTTTAACCATTAATATGTTTAACCTCAAATATTATTTCAACATGTAACCAGTAAAGCAAAACTTTAAAAGTAAAAACACTTCTTTTGGTACTCAAGCTTGTGTTAGTGGCTATGGTTTAAGACAGCTCAGCCCTAAAACATTCTAGAAAAAAAAGGAAAAAAAATTTTTTCTTCACTATATAATGCTGGTAGTTTTTGGAGTAAAGGTGTGAATCAGGCATGTGAGTGGAATTGTATTAAAAATCTTTTTGTTCGAGAGTGAGCTGGTATCTTTATTAAACAAACCACTGCCACCAAAACTAAGCTACTTGACAAAAACCACATGTTTATGATAGAAAATACAAAAGCAAGATCGCAAATCTTGAGAATAGGTCAGTTACCTCCGTTGAGTCAAGCCTTATGATAAGGATGTTAAGGTTGAATTTCACTCCCCAACCCCAACCGATGCTATATTTCCGGCCCTCTTCTAACAGTGGAAGTTCCTATTTGGTGCTGGGTGATAAGCATGACCAGCTAATATAATGGTGCTAAGGATACGGTGGACACACCAGCAGCACCTTGCTAAACATTAATGGGCCACATTCAAGAATCAGTGTAGCATCTCTGGGATGAGGCCCAGAAAACTGCACTTGATGCTCGGTCTTTCCCAGTGGTTCTCGGGTGTGCTAACTTTAGGGGAGCGTTTCCTTTTTGCAAGCTCCAAATCCTTTCCCATCCGCTTTCCCTCTCAGCAATACAAAGATGAAATCAAGGTCTGGGCTTGGGACAGGTTCATTGTTTTATTCCTTGATACCCCTTACGATGCACATTATTCAGCACCAATACGTCCTTTCGAGATAAATATGGTGCCTAACACAATTTTGTTGTTGTTTTGTTCTTGTTTTGAGTTCACCTTGACTTTCCTTCCAGGCTTTTCCACTCTCCTTCACAGATACAAGGACTCCCATTCGGAACTGTTTAATTAGACACTACGGCAAAGCTGTCACTTTCCGGGTGATGGATCTCTTTCCAATCTTACCTTTGCTCGTACCGGTCTTGGGCAGTGAAGCTTCCGCGCTCTTCTTGGTGATCGTGTGCAGAAGTGGATGGGGATGTGGCTGAAACGCGTTCGCAGTCACACAGGTCGAGTGTTTATCCATATCAATAATTTCTGTGTTCTGACCCCCCCCACGCGTGACACTATCTTTTCATTTACGCACAGCTGCGTTTTCTTGATCTACAGTGTGAACACTCCCTTCTCTTTTCCTCCAGGATGAATGCCCTAGAACGGAAACTTCGTAAGGAAATATTTCTCAATGCTTATTGTTTTTGTTCGATGGTTCCTTAATGTACCCTTGGCTTCCAGCTGCACGTGGTGCTGGGGTATTTATTCTTCACTAGGAATACAATTAAATCGGAGCAAAAAAAAAGAGACAGGTTGAGTAAAATTGCTTAAATTCAAACTGACTAAAGTGCACCGTATGCGAGGGTGGATTTCCCATGGCGCAATTGCTTGGAACGATTAATTGGAAGTTTAACAACACATTGGGAAACGGAAACATGTTTTGTCGGGACGGGGTAGTGAGGTTTAAGGGGATTGAGGTCCGACGACGATCAGCGGGAAGAATGAGGTGGAGGTGAATGCAGTCCTTATACTTAATGTACTTATGTGAAAATGGATCCTGGTAACCAGAGGGGATAGTGGAGTTGGGATAGATGGTCGGGGAGAATGACAGAAGGGGTGACTTTGATCCGTATTGTACACATAAATCAAGATCTTCAATTAAAACCCTTTGTGCAACTTAAAGACAATAAAAACAAATAAGTTAAGAAGTTCGTAAGTTACGTCCACTTAAAATATATAAAGGATTTTTTTCTGCTTTAGAGCATCATATAATTCATTCATTAATTTGTGCCTTCAATTTCACTGATCATTCACTAGAGAGTTTCATTTTTCTTCCACATTTACATTGGATACTGATGCTAGGTATGGATCAGTAATGAGTGATTGAAACTTTTAAAAACTGATTTACCTAAAAAAGGATGTGGAGTGCATTCTTGAAGTTTTAATCACTTTCTCTATCTCATTCTCAAAAAAAAAAGCATAATTCATTTTGGATAAATTAAAACTTCTTGCAGCAGAAAAGATATTGGTAAATTCCTTCTACTCCTCCTCTAAATTAGGCAAAATGGATACAAGAGTTCAATAAAGGCAAACATTTTAAGAACCAAACTCACTCAGGAACTTTGAAATCTGGAGTTACAATATCAAAGTTACCAATGAAATTTTTGCAAACAGTATTTAAGGGCTCAGTGTAGGTGAAAAGGCATGTGAAAAAAAGTTCTTTTTAATTCTTAAAAATGGGGGCAGTAGAAGAAGCAGTAGAGGTTTCCAGTGCACCCACAGAGTGGTGAAGATAGCCTTTATCCTTTGTTCCTTCCTGTAGATTTGTGGTCTTAGCCTCATTGCTCATCTTTTATTTTGTTTCATTTTTGCACAATGTTTTCAAGCATTCCTGGACCAAGTGCACATGAGCCCGCATGCACACACAGGCACATGGACCTGGACACACTGGTAATTGTGACCCTGGATATTTTAGGTTCCTGTTTATCAGTGTGGTTTTGTTTGTTCTTTTTTCATACCAGAAAATGGTTTAAGGAACCTACCTGAATTTCTACTGTCAGCATAATTTTTTTATTTTTTTTCATATCTTTTGAAACAATATTTTCTGCCTTTCTATGTCATTAAGATCTACCACTGCTTTCAGATTATAGCATTCTCAATATGGAAACCTACATGTATTCAACTGTGAATCATGGAGGGAAAACAACAACAACATTGCCAATAGAAATAGAAACAAAAACACCACTATCAACAGGAATAATCTGAAAAGACAGAAGGAAAGGGCCACCATGGCACCCTGTTTCCCTCCTCTTGCTTGGGGAAGGAGATGTAAAGCTGGAACTCAGGAAATGCTGGGAGCATTGGATTTTTCAGTCCAATGCCTTAACCACTCAGCCATCACACCTCAAAATACACACATTGAAAAAATATTTATAAAATAAAAAATACTCAAGGCCCTATGATGCTATAACATTTTGTTAAAATTTTGACACATTTCCTTAGTAATACACAAAGGAAAGTCTCATCAGATCTTTCTACACAGTCCCTTGCCATTCTTACCTAGTTTGACTCTATTCACCTTGTTGTAAAATCTCATTTCTTTTGAGAGAAGACAATATGTATAACTTCATCACACGAATCTCTGCTTCTAGTCCCTTGGGTGATCTGTTTTCTTATGTGGTAGAGAATTAAGTAAAGATCTGTATGTGTGCCCAGGATTCTGTTCAGTTGTGTTCTACACTTTGCTATCAAAGAGAACAATCTGAGGAGATCTACCAGAATTTCAAATGCATATGCCCTTTGAAGCAGCATTTCTACACTGTGCAAGATATACTTTTATACATGATCTATTTTACTGTGTTCAGGATTATTATCTGTAGCAAAATTTATAATTTTAAGATTCAGAAAACATCAATGTAATTTAGGTCTTAAAATTATTGTGCATTAACTTGCTAGTAGTAAAAATTTAGAATTATTTAATTAAATGAATTATGTAACAACTATGCAGTAAAGAACTATGCATATTTACATGAGAACGAGAGATATAACCATGCAATATAGTTATGTATATTTGTGCATATGCTTATTTCTATACATATATTTTGCATGTGTACATATGTGCATGAATATACACATATATTTATATTTATCACATATTTATATTTATATATTGAATATAGTACTATAAAAGCAAAGTTCAGAGCAGTGTATAAAATACTACAATGGGAGATATATTTGTGTAATATTGTACATGCATTTTTTTACAAAGTATCTCTCTAAGAATATATAATTAATGAACATGAGACACTTAGAGAATGGGTCCTTTGATGACTTTGAAGGTCTTTCAGACTAAATTAATAACCATATAGGTTTTTAGTGGAGATGAAACAGCACCTTCTAATGTAGTATCAGTTTAAAATAACTCAACAAAGTCCTTTAATAATTGGTTACATTATCATATTCAGTGTGTTTCAATATCACTACTTTGAAAAGTGTGGAAAGAAAAATATTTTTAGAAGAAAGGAAGGCAAGCCAGCTGATATAGCAAGGTACATTATAAAAATCTGAGTTTCGATTCTTTTCTGTGTCCTTGTGGTTTAGAGTATTCCCTTCCTTTAGGTACAGGGATGGTTATCTCTGGAATGAGGGTCTTACCACCTACCTGCCTCCAGGGGAATGAGTAGGGAGGAGATGAGAGTGATTACCTATTTTTGTAATTTTCTCAAATGTCAAGGTGCCATATTTAAAGGTAGTATGTCCTGAACATTATCATACCTGTACGATAAGAAATAGAAGTTTATAATCCTGAAATCAATACACTTTTGTTTGTATGTATCTGTGTGTGTGTGTGTGTGTGTGTGTGTGTGTGTGTGTGTGTGTATGTGATGGTTCTGGGGCTTGAACTCATGGTCCAGGGACTACCCCTGAGATGGTTTGCTTAAGACCACAGCTTTACTTCCAGCTTTTTGGTGGTTAATTGGAGTTAAGATTATTAAGGACTAAAAAAAAAGAAAAATTATTAGGGACTTCCCTACCTGTGCTGGCTTTGAACCATGATCCTCAAATCTCAGCCTCCCGAGTAGCCAGGGTTACAGGAGTCTGGTTAATACACTTTAAAAATAATTTTTGGAAGCCCGATGTTCAGTTTTAGTTTATCAGGAGTAACTGGCTGTTTATATCTAATAACCATATATTGATGATTCAATTGGAAAATATTTATTATATGAAGACTTGCTTTGATATCATGTTTCCAGAACAATTGTGCCAGGAAAAAAAAAAAAAAAGCAAAACTTGGAATTAATGAGTAAGGTTGTCTACAACTTTGGCTTGATTCTTGTTGGCACAAACTATAACTTTGGGTAGTAAAACTATCAAAAAACTGATATAATGATTTTATAGAGAAGACATTACTAGATACTGGTTTAAGAGCAAAGTTATGTCTTTCTGTATTTACATTGTTGTAGAGATTGTGATGTTTTTGGAATGTTTCTTTTGCTTCCTTTTATTTCCCAATTGACTGCCAAGGAAATAATGAAGGAAACTGACGCAGGACGTGTTGATGGCTTTGAACTCTCAGTGGCTCAGACTGCTCCTTCCTCATTCTCTGAGTTTTCTTTCTCCAAGAGATAAATATCAGAGCCTACTCCCTGCACAGAATTAACCCTGATGGATACAATAGAGGTCTTGGAAATAGTGTTCTACATATGGTTATCTTACTTTTTCATGTCTGGGGTTTGTGTAGGAGCCTTTTCTTGGTTGGGGTTAGTGGTCACGTATAGAGGAGGGAGAAAGCCACAATGGCGATAATTTCTGGAGTGGTGTGTCATTAATCTAGCTGGACAAGATAACCTATACCCTACAAGCAAAGCTTTCTCAGGGATGTGTACGAGGAGTAGGGCACGCAGTTGTTTCCGTAGTGTAGTGGTTATCACGTTCGCCTCACACGCGAAAGGTCCCCGGTTCGAAACCGGGCGGGAACACATAGCGTTTTCTGTTCCCGCTTGTTTGCATTTACAAAAAGTAAAACAACACATAGTAACTGTTGCTCTTTGCGTGAGGACGATTGGTTTTTTAAAAAGGCTCGGTCAGACAGTTGGTTGCACTTCCCGCTCTGAACCCAAAACAGCTAATCTCCCTCTTCCCCGCAGCCTCTTGCTAGCCTTCGGGGTCCGATGGTGCTGGGACACGTCATCCAACCTTGATCATTCGCCATATAAATATCATCAGCTCAATCAAGAGGTCGTAGACCCTTCCTCGGTGCCGTTACAGACGGTCCAGGACTTGACTGCGGGACTTTGTTCCAAAGCACGCGTTAAAGGCTCCCGGCTTACTCTTCCGGCGGCGCGGGGCGGGACAGGGCAGGGCAGGGCTGAGCTGGGCGGGGCGTAGCGTGGACGGGCTGATTCCCCTCCCGGGGCTTTCGGAATCCCAGCTACTGACCTCAGCTACTGACCCAGCTACTGATCTTAGCGGCTTAACGCGGTTTTCTTGGATCTCTCCCAGGGGCGGCAAAGCCCCGCGAAGGGGAGATTTGCCTGTGAGCATCAGTCTCCATTACAGGACATCAGGCTGTGCCCTGCTCCTGTTACCCCACCCAGCAGCTTTCAGGCTGTGGCTTGTCCTAAGTGCCTCCAATTGTAAAATAACCTGAGTGCAAAGGCCAAGGCAAAATAACTTGTCGGTGCAAACATTAGTAACCATTATCTGTCCAACACAAATCTTGAGACAGACTGGTAAATAACTTATTTGCATAAATAAAAGATTATTACTATGAACTTATCAGATTGAATCAGGAACACAAGGGCAACGAGTGTATCAAAGATCGTATCTGAAAAACCTATGAGCTTAGCCAACTTGCCAGACCAAGAAATGATACAACCTCTCATCTGGGTCATCATATAAAAGAAGGGGCGGTCTATCATGTACAGCATCGCCCACAACTGATGATCAGAGTGTCCATTGTATGTCTCAAGGATGGAATGGCAAAGGATGGACAGTTAGTTGATTCTACTTTGTCTTGAGGGCTTCAGCTCATCCATTCCCCTTGTTGATATGACCTATTGAAATTATTGTCTGTTCCTATCCTAGTAAGCTTGGAATGCCCTTCTAGCAGCCTGTGTTTGGATACTACCTGACTGCACAGGCTCAGTGACTGGGTTGATTATGCTAACAGCTTATCTCACCAGATAAAATGACTCTGAGTCTGTAGTCACTCTTTGCCTTCTGTGAGGCCTCTTTGACCAACCCCATAGCTAGCAGTAACCTTTTCTTGGTTTTCTGATGTATGTGTAGATGTGTATACACACATGTCACATACAAATAAAAACCCCCATAAGCACATCCATCACTGCTTTGATAAAATAGATGAAGGTTATAGACAAATCAAGAATATGAAATGAGGTATCTACAGGGAAATGGGTTTTGGTCACTATGAAGAAGAAAGAGGCTAAAAGAACTAGTAAAAAGAGTCGTTGACCTCAAAACTAAATGGAAACCAGTCTTGAGAAGGAATGACTACTAATGTCACACTCATAAATCTAAATATAAACAGCTCCTAATTGTTAAAAGATAAAATAGATATGTTAACATTTCAAAGATTTTATTTGAGCAGACAGCTGTTCACAAAGTGAGTGAATTCCCCAAAGAGAAAGCTTTCTTGATATGTTTATGGAAGCAAGACAAAGAAAACACATTTAACTGGTATAAGTGCGAAGTCCCTAGATAGCTAATAAACACCTGTATGTTATATTTATTGAATAAATAAAAGATATTTATCTCTGATGTTAGATAAAAGAATTCAGATACAGACATTTGCACAAAATAACATACCTTTAAAGAACTTGTGTTCAATCTCAGGTACTGCAAAAAGTAAAATAAAATGAAAAAAATATAAAGAACCATCAAGAGGGGCGGGGAAGGTGGCTCAGTGGTAGAGTGCTTGCCTTGTATGCATGAGGCCCTGGGGTTTGATTCCTCAGCACCACATAAGCAGACAAAAAAGCTAGAAGTGGTGCTGTGGCTCAAGTGGCAGAGTGCTAGCCTTGAGCTGAAGAGCTGAGGGACAGTGCCCAGGCCCAGAGTTCAGGCCCCACGACTGACAAAAGAAAAAAAAAAGAAAAAAAAAAGCACAGCTAGCAAAAGGTCTTTTCTCCACCAACCCGTAAAACAACAACGAAAGTCCCTAGTTAGACGTTGTTTGTTGGATTGATTGATTGAAATCAATACCAGCAAACTGAATTTACTATGTGTAAACTTAATATACCGTTTCCTGTGAGCTTTGGTTTTTTTTAGGAATTCTAATCACCCAGAGTGTCTCAGCTTAAAGGCTTATCAATTAATAACAACTAACATCCCCCAAACAAAGAAGAAACTAAGCCAAACCAAACTAAACAACAGACAAGACAAAACCCTATGAAGAAAGAAAAGTAAAAAGAGAGACAGACATCTAAAAAAATTTAAAGTTAAAAAAAATCTAAATAAAGCTGGGTGCCCATGGCTCATGCCTGTAATCCTAGCTACTCAGGAGGCTGAGATCTGAGGATCATGGTTTGAAGGTAGCCTCTGCAGGAAAGTCTTTAAGACTCCAATTAGCCACCAGAAAACCAGAAGTGGAACTGTGGCCCAAAGTGGTAAAATGCTCACCTCCCTATGACCAGAACAAACAAACAAAAAAACACCCTAAACCCCAAGAAACCCCCCTCCCCAAACAAAAAATCTAAATAAAGAATACATGATCAGATAAGGTAATGTAAGATACTGTGTTATGCCTTTGGCCCCAAGGACCCTAGCCTGTCTGCCTTTTTCTCTCTCGAATTCTCAGTCTTCTTATGTTTATTTCATATAAATATATGTGACATCAATAATGTAAGATACTTTTTCTTATATAACTCAGAGCACCAAAAATAAAAAGTTCACCTTTATTGTCTAAGCAGTTAAGGATCCTGCTTGTTTTTTTTCCCCCTCTGATAATAGGATTATAGTTCTTTCAGATAAATGTTGTTTGCATAGGGTACTGGAAGACAATAAAGAACTGAATATTTTATTTGTATTTTTATATTAATAATTTCTTATATTAGTGTAATTTCTTACACAATTTCTTATATAACTGTAATTTCTTGCATAATTTTTACATAATTTCTTACTTAACCATGCACATGTAGTTATAATAAATAAATATATGTATATAAATACATAATCAATAATAGTCAACAAATATCTGTGTCCATCATCAAGTCTAAGAAATAGTGTTAGCTGCAGTTTAGAGGAACCCTATAAATCCCTTTCAGGTAATTATTATTCTAAATTTTATGTTTGTTTTTTTATAGCTTTAAAACATGTGGAGGTACTATAAATGAAATATTATGTTATACAGGGTTTTACATTTTATGTAAATGACATAATGTAAAAAATGGTTATTCTTAGAACATGAGCATTATCTAAAGGGTTACTTGGGAATAGAAGGGAAAAGGGAAAGGGAAAAAGAAAGAGAGAGGGTGAATAATTTTGAAATACACTGCAACCATATGTGAAGACAACATTTGAAAAGCTGTTGATCAGTGGGGGTTTGTAAGGTGGAGAAAGAGAAATAGGCTCTTTTGGGGGAGGGTGGGCACTAGTGGGAGGAGGTGGGGTTGAGTATGAAAGGCAGGAATATGGTGAAAGTAGAATGGTTCATGTATGAAAATAGGATAATAAAGCCTGTTAAAATTGTTTTAGGAAGGGAGAAAGGGAGAATGATAGGGTGAGATGGACTAGAAAACATTGTAAACCTGCATGGAAATGTCACAAGAAAGGCTGTTCCGAATGTGAATACATAGTGTAACTAATATATGGTAAACATGGTTTGCTCTTGGTATTAACAATAATTTAATGGTTTGTGTGTGTGTGTGGGTGGCAGCACTGGGGTTTGTACTCAGGCTTTGCTCTTGCCCTTGCCACACTGCAGCCTTCTGTTAGTAATAGCAACTTTGATTTCTGCTTAAAAACCTCAGGCTTGCTTCGGATAGATACAATCTATGCAAACAGAATTTTAACATGCTTATAATATAAATGCTAATATATTACACTGTAATGCACATAGCACATATGTAACTATTCTATCTCAGTCTGCTATTAAAATATACGTATACAACAATAAATACATATTCAGTATTTTAGGAAGATGGATTAGATATACTTATCCCCCTCCTCTTGATAATTAGTCCAATGAAACAACTGGACATTGTATATAAAATAAAAACACAAGAAGACCGAGAGTTGGAGAGAGAGAAAGGCAGACTGGCTAGGATCTCTGGGACCAAAGGAATGACACGGTGGCAGAGTCCTCTGGCTGTCTATGTGCCCGATGTACCTTAGTCTTGAAGCTTATAAAAAGCTGAAATGCAATGGGTATGTAGAGGAGAGAAATGTTTGTTTCCTCTGCCTTTCTAGATTCTTGGGCTAGTGCAGGAGTGGTCATAAAACAGATGAAGATTTTAAATATGCATAGACACCGTGTGTTAGCTAACACAGTGGGTTAGCTTCCTACCACTTGAACAAATGCCAATCAACTCAAAAAAAGAAAGATACATTTTGCCTCCCAGTTTGGGAGATTTTCAGCTCACGACTGGGTCTAGAATGAAGTATGAGAAAATTATTTTCCACAAGGAGCAAAAGACAGGAAGAGGAAGGCCTGGGTCCCACTATTCCCAGTGACCTGTCATAACGTGTTCTGCCACCTCTCAACAGCACCCCGCTTAATACAAGATTCAAATTGTAAGATACAAACTACAGCAACAGTAAAACGAAGAGAAGTCAGTCTAGTGCACTTTTGCTGTTAAAACTGAGAGAGGGGGCAGGGAGGGAGAAAGCAATCCTTTCAATATTACAGAGATACAAACTTGTGTTTAGGAGATGGGCTTCTAACTTCAAATGAAACAAGAAATTAGAGAAGCAGCAAAGGAATCGGGGTTTCATAGAATTCAAAAGACCTTAAAGAAAAAGTAGAGGACTCCTTTGGTTCTTGCTTGAGTTGACCCTGCCTGCAGGGAGATCAGGACATGGCCCCAGGCAGAGAGCATCTCATTTAACCGTTCTTAATTGCGAGCTTCCTAACTGGGGCTCTTCCGTTTCCTCTGGATATCAGCATTTTCCCCTGGTCCATGAGATAGATAGCCGGTGCTTGATTGGTCATCGATTTTGGACGTCTTGATTCTTTCTGGAATGGAAAGAGGCTCTTGGGTGCTTTCTCCCCGGTGGGCCTCAGTCGGCCCTCGGGCGTCACCAAGCGCCCGTGAGCGGAACTGCAGCCGAGAGCCCGATTTTTTTCTAAGTTAGTTGCTGCCGGCTTAGTGGTGTTGGCCTTAGAAACCCTGCTAGGCCAGACAGAGAGGGCGCGGGTTCCCCGGGACCCCGGGAAGAGCAGGCCCGCCGGCCTGGGCTCAAAGAGCGGAGCGGAGTCCGCGCCCCGTGCGCAGGAGCCTAGTCCTCCGAGCCTGCGGCTCCGTGAACGATTCACCGTCTGGGGCTCGCTCCCGCTCCCCTCCTACGGGAGGAGGGCATCAGCTCCGGGACATCGTTCTAAGGGTTTTCGGATCAGAAATAGCAGTTTGGGAGAAAAATCGGTTTTCCTGGGAAAAGCAGGTTTTACTCGGGGGAGGGAGGGTGCTAGTGGGAAATTGTGTTTTTCCTTTTCTTAAAAAAGTTTTTATGAAAAAAAAGGCACAAATCCCAAGTATTAATTACATATCTCTTTAAAGTAGATGAGAGAAAAGGGAGGCCTTCGCAGAGCGGCCGGTTAGCTCAGTTGGTTAGAGCGTGGTGCTAATAACGCCAAGGTCGCGGGTTCGATCCCCGTACGGGCCACGGGTGAAACATTTTTCTCCAGACATTTACTATGTGGTAACTGATTATTTTCAAATACAGAGGGCTGTTTAATTAGAACCATACTTGTATTCGCTTAGAATTGTTTGATTTCCAAGTTAAAAATTTGTTTTGGAAAAAAATACAGCCTACTCTGTAAAGAAAATCAACTGTGCTGGGGTATTGTGCGTTTAAGGAAGGGAAAAATAGGAAGAATTAGTGGAACTCATTTCGGGAAAAAAGTTAAGGCAAAACTTTTGAAATAGTTTAAGCTTTTGAAAAACAACATTCTTTGTACTAATAGAAAGTTCAGATAAATAGATTATGTGGGTAGCATTGCAATAGGCTCTGCTTGTGTTTAGCTTTTGGTCATGTTCTTGGCATTGCTGTCCACTGAACTTCAGACCTGTAGCCACAAATGCTTCATAGCAAATGGATCAATGGTTCACCTGTCAGGTTATAGTTGAATGATATCTTCCACTCTACATTTAATGGACCATTTAAAATTTGGCTAATTTTTTTGAACAAAGATAAAAGCATTAAGTTTGGAATTTAGATGACGAAAAATGGGTGCATGGAAGGAGAATAGAAGAGAGCCTTTAGAATTAATTGCTTTGGGGTCTAAAGGCCTCAATGTCCTTGTTTTGCCTTGTCCTGTCCTGTCCTGTCTTTTTCTTGGAGTCTTGCTACTTGAATTTCCATAGTGCCTAACTTACATCTTCTCTACTATTTCCCTCTTTTATTTGGCCTCCTAACATGTTTTTACATTTCAAAAATAGTGACTGGCTCAAAGTCAATGTCTAAAACAAATAATACTAATAACAAAAAGGAATACTTCCATTATATACTTACAGATTTACAGGTATAATATAATACACTTACAGATTATAAGTAATGTATTATGCTATACCTATAGAGTTAAGGGATAGGAAGGATTTGACAGGCTGTTGCTGACTTTGACCAAAAAAGGGCCTTATTATTATTTTGGTGCTGAGACTAGAGAGTATACAAATAAATATTTTTAGAGATTAAAGCCATTCTAGTATTTTTAGTGTAAGAGCTATTTCCAAGATTGTGGACCCAATTAACTTTAGATAGGTAAATATGTGCCAACAGAATTGCTCAGGGTTCTCTTATATATGGGAAATTCCCATGAGGTATAAATCTGTGTTTTTTAAATACTTAAGGGAAGTTATTGCTCCTTTTCCTGCTTTGCTGTATAAGATGAATAAGATTTTGTTATTATTTAGTCATTTCCTTATATACATGTAAATATACAGCTTAAAGAAGCTATAAATAGGTGAATGCTAAGCCAGTAAGTTGTGCTGGTTTTTCTATTGATATATTCTTTTTGTTTGGCAGGCTTATTTTTATTTCCCCAGCATGTGCTTATTGAATAGAGTTCTGGAAATGCTGCATAAGTAGAATGGTATGGGCTTAAAGTCATTGAAGAGATCTGTGCCCCCCAAAACTTTGCATGATATTTTCCCATGAGGCTTGGAATTAAACTTTCTTTTTTGAGGACCAAGCACTGTGGTTGCAAGGACTTTCAGAGAAGCATCAACATAAACCAAATAACTATACTGGATGAAAAATAATTGAAAGGTTAATTATTATTATTAGTAGTAGTAAATTTTTATTGTTGTTGTAAGATGATGTACAGGCATTATAGTTACATAAGTCAGGTGATGAGTGCATTTCTTTTTGGACAATGTCACCCCTTCCCTTGCTCTCTCTCAGTTTTTACCTCTTGTTCCCACCCACAAGTTGTATAGTTCATTTTCAATGTAGGGTCTAGTAAGTACCACTGCTGCATTTGTTCACCCTTTGTCACTTCATTTTTTACTCTCCCAAAGAAAGATAAACAACCAAGACAAAAAGTTTAGTTATTGTTTATAATTGTCAAAAGCAAATGACCTAATGAAAATTCCTAACAAGAATAATGACACTACTTTGGGGCTTTTGGCTTTTCTATGGCATATAAAGCAACATAGTAAAACCAAACCAAAATTCTTAGGGTTTTCAAAACCAGAATGAAGAGGATTGAAATTTTACCAATCTTCTTTGTTCTAGAAAGTAAAAGAATCTATTCGAAAGCAAATGGCACAACATATATTCTTTGATACTGATGATGAAACCCATCATTTAGCTGATAATATTGACTATCAGGGGTTAAGATTGGAGTTTGAAATTTTAGGACAGAATTTGAAATGTTACTCTATCACATAATACAAGATAATTTTATGAAACCAACATAACTTTGTTATTAACTGCAGAAACTTGACCCATTTTACTTTCACTTTAACATTCAATAAGGTACATACCTAGCAAGAAAGTCTTCATAACTGAACAAGAGATTTTAGCCATTTTTAACTTTCTCCAAGTATCTTTGATATATTTAGTGATGATTTGATATTGAAAATACTAAAATCCCGAGGAGAAGGCCCCGCTGGGATTCGAACCCAGGATCTCCTGTTTACTAGACAGGCGCTTTGACCAGCTAAGCCACAGGGCCCCCTCTCATACTCATATTCAGTTATATCATATATAAATGTAACACTTAGGTAAAATGTACCAATTTGCTAGAACTTTACTTGATTTTGTGTCAAAGAAAATGCAATATGTTTTCAAATTTGTACCAAAAGTAAAAGAAGCCCCAGCATTTAAAAACCATTTCTTAAATACAAGGTTTAAAAGTGGTTTCAAATTAAAAGCGAAATTTCTGTTATGGTGACTATCGCCCCCTAGAGGAAATAATGTATATTGCCATATACTTTAAACGTAAAAATTCATTTTGTCTTCAAATGTTACTTCTGTGTTTTAGATACTTCTCTAGGTATTGGATATAAAACAGCAAGACAGAAAAGCTTTCCTCCACTATAGAGTTTTTGTTCTGCAAGGAAAGAAAAGGCAAGTCCAAACAAAGGGAAACATCCAAGACAAGCAAGGAATATAAAAACTCATGTCTTTACACTGGATTATAGAGTACATTGCCCATTTCCCAATTTTCTGTTCTTGAGAAATCTCATCATGCTTTCTTCTATTTTAACTGTTTCTCAAGAACGCAGGTCTAGACCCAGACTCAGGCCCAGGCCTGGACACACTGCTAAAGAGGCCATCCACAGTCACCCTGATTCCATTTATTCCCACCATGCTTTGTGAGACCCCATCTTTTAAGGACAGCTTTGGCTTCAACAGGAGATCTGCTGCTTAATTAAGCTTGGAGTTCCACAGCATAGAATATCTTTATTTTTGTCATAGTCTTGTTCTGTGCTTTGGCCCTCTGGGTTAAGTCATACTTCTTGTCAAAACTTGCAAAACTGAGTAAAAATGAAGAGAAAGAAATGAGTGAGGCAAAATGTGATTACTATTACAGCAAGCTGTCAGAACCCCTAATTTGGATATGGTGAAGGAGACATTTTGGGCAGTCACAAGACTGCTAACCTGAGGTTTCATTTTGATTTTATGAATGTAGAAAGGGTGGTGGTATGTTTAGAGGAATGCACTTTAGCTTGTTAGTAGATGAGACCAATATTTTGAAATGCTTAAGTACCTGGCTATGCTTTGATGGAGGAGAATGAAGGTGAATGTTTTTATTGAACACCTACAAAATGCAAGCAACATAATGAAAGAGGAAACATCACTTAGGAGTTCTTGTGAAAGGTTCTTGGTAGATATACTTCCCTCTGGTCACTGGCCAGCAATTTCTTCTTACTCTAAACCGTATGTAATCTACTTGCTGTTCATTCTTCCTGCTAACTACTATTAATTCCTCCAGTTATTCCTTTCCTTACTTTTCTAATTTGTTCATTGTCTATCACTTTGATTCTATGTAGTTTTGCAAAGTCAAGACTTGTGTATATATTTAAAATTTGTACAGATGGCATGTGATATATAACATCTCTTAAAAATACAAGTTGTCCTTGTTAGCATTATGCATAATGCTTATAGTCATTACCTGAGTTATGAAATGATAGGCCCTCTGCATAATACATTAATAACAATAAAATTATTCAAAAAATACATGTTGAGACCAAGTATGGTGGTCATACCTGTGGTCCCGGATACTTGGAAAGTGAAGTAGGAGGGTCACTGCTCAAGATCACCTTTGGCAAAGGTAGTGTGACACTCTGGAAAAACTAAAAGCAAAAGGATTCAGGGTGTGGTTCAACTAGAATGGTAGTGGTTTAGCACATTTGAGGATTCTATACCTCTTATCCTTGAGCCAGGGTGCCTAAGTTTCTGCCACTCAGCCAGTAATACCTAGGAAGAGCTGATCCTTTAGGCTTAATACATGTTTGGTTTCTGTCCCTTTGTTTCATGTAAAACCAAACTGAGATTAGACTGTACATCAGAGAAAAGCCTGGGCTAGAATGGGATACAAATGAATGTGAATAATTACTATGGGTGCTGTAAAGCACTGGGAAGCTGTCTTGAGCTTGAGCAACAGTACAAGACATCTCAGATCACTAACAACATTTTGGAAGCTTTGCTGGCACACATCATGTAAAGCAGACTGTTAGAGAAGATATTGGGGCTATTTTAGTCCCCCAAAGGGAAGAAACCTTCAGGTTAAAACTTCTAATAAGTGACTATAAACAAAAACAGAAGCTAGCATTTTTGGAACCCTAACGATCCCCAAGGTTGACAATTGATGAGGCCCCACTTAGGTGTTGTCCGGGTGTTATATCGCAGAACTGGATTCATGCAAGCTCCTTTGGGATGTTTGTTCTTCCAGCCTCACAGTGGTCCCCAGGTAGCACCAACTGTCTACTAGTATTTTCTAGCCACCCCAGGCGGTCTCTCCTCTCTGCCCTCCTCACAGTCTGCTTGTTTGAAACTGAAGGTTCTAAAAATAGGTGCTATTCTTCTCAGTCATGGTGACCCTAACTGCTCCCCCCCAAAAAAAGTCCTCCAACTTTTTTCCAGGTTTAAGTTTATAATTCCTTCCTTCTCTCTCCTTTCTTTCCTTCCCCCCTTTTCTCTCTTTCTTTCTCTTTCTCCTCGTTCTCTCTCTCCTTCCTTCCTTTCTTCCTTCCTTTCTCTTTCTCTCCTTCCTTCCTTCTTTCTTCCTTCCTTTCTTCCTTTTCTTTCCTTCTTTCTTAGGCCAGCCCAGTAATGGGTGACTAATAATCTATCCTCTAGAGCTGGGGGTGTGCTCAAGTAGTAGAACACCCAGCTGGCAAGCATCGGCTCTCTGTGATCATCTATTTCCCAGGAAAATGTACTTAAAACAACCCAAAAGTATTTCTTGTGTTTTAAGAACAATGCTATGTAAATCTAAATCTGCTTTTGAACAGCCTTTTTTTTTTTCTTCACGTTCATAGTGTTTAAAGGGAAAATCTCAGCTTTCTTGTTTTGTGCCACCTTGAAATCAGGACCTTGTTTTTGCTTTCACTTCATTGCTTACAGTTGGTGCTGGAGTCATGTCACCAGCTCTGGTAAATTGCTGGTTGATTGAATTGCTAGTTGATTGAAGTGTCGCTCTCTTCTCAAAACAGAAAAGCTCCAGTAGGCTGATGCTACTGCCGTGACTCGGATTCGAACCGAGGTTGCTGCGGCCACAACGCAGAGTACTAACCACTATACGATCACGGCACGCCACCGGGAGCTACCTGCCTCTGGGACCTTCCTTGGCTTACTTCACAAGAATGCGTCCCGTGTCATTCAAAGAACGGCGCTTTGTCTTCGTCAATGACCCCACCACGGCGCTCCAGCCCCCCTCCTCCCCTCGGGAGTTTGCAGGTGAAAGGGCACAAGAGTTCAATTGTTACAAGGAATTTTCCGAACCTGCCTGGCTGCTGTCTGATTTGGGAACATTTGAAAACTCCCTGCTCTCCTTTCGGGCACACACTGCGCATGTCTCTTGCTCTGACTTACAAAGTTACATCTTATACATATCCAATGATTTCTGATCGCTTTCCTTAAAGTATACTAGAATGAAAATTTTTAGAATTAAGTTTTTGTATAGTTCTTTTACAAATTAAAATGAGCAAATGTCTGAATTTCATGTCCACATTATGCAGAGGAACAGGAACAGGAAACAGGGAAACAATCACAGAAATAAAACATTATTTTTGGTTAAAAAAACAAAGAAGAATTTTGGTAGCGTAATGGAGGGCTTGGTGTGTGTGTGTGTGTGTGTGTGTGATTTTAGCCAAACTGGTTAGAATCTCCAGTAGCTTGGCGTGAATCTGGCATCTCAACACGAACTAGAAGTGTCTTTGTTTTCAGGACACGGAGGCTGCCTCCTGGCCAAGAGATCGGTGAGGTGCGGATATGGGGCATCCGGACTCAGAGGCCAGAAAGTGCACGACATCTAGGGGCGCCCAGACCTTGAATTTTCCTTCTCTCTCTTCATCTAGGTTGGTATAAAAGATGTGAAAACATTCTGTTACCGTGGCCCCCAGAGCTCTGCGGGTGTATCGACACACCTTCTAGGGCTAAGGTGAGGAACGTCCTTTGCTCTCAATTCAGGACCATTTTGTAAATGCGCGTTACCAGGTGAAACTTGGTTCTGCTTCAGACTCTTGCTCATCAGGGAGGCCTTGTCCGATTCCTTCCCTCCCCATAAAATCCTTTCCGTTCTAGGTCATATTTCTTTCGTTTCTATCCTTCTCTGCTTACTCTTCTCCCCTCCCCTTAGGTCTTGGGGGCGTGACTTGGTGGAGCTTAAATGCAAAGCCCTGAAAACTAAGAAGAAAAAACAAGGAAACCTTTCAGACCACAGAGAAAAGAAATGTTGCAAGAAGTAAGAAAATGTAAGCTGCTTCTCTGTCTCACGTCTGTTCGAAACAGATCTCTTTCCTTCTCTGGCTCCATTTAGAAGGCTTCTATAGGGCTGAGGATATAGAGATGAATGTTAGAGTGCTTGCCTCCCACAGATAAGGCTCTAGGTTCAGTCCCCAAGCCTCCTGTGAATAAACTGTTTTTGGCAGTTGGGTTGATCTCCATGAACTTCTCTTTAAGAGAGAAAAGCTGCATCTTTGGTGTTCCACAGGCCTAGAAATAACCTTTTGTGCTTATTTTTGAAGGCCTGAGAATTTTCTCTGACACACTCACTACAGTGATTTTGAGAAGGATGAGAGGTTTCAAACCCCGCCCCCCATGGATTTCTATTTTCAAAATGGTGGAGATTCAAGGAATGAGACAAAAGATGAATATAGTTGTAAGGGGTATTTTCATTGCCTTAAATAGAGTGTTTTTTATTTTTTATTTTTTAAAGCAATAGAAGAACAGCACTTCATGTGGGGGCAATTTTCTGTTCCTACCCAGCTAATGGTGACAGCTATTGTAAAAAACGAATTTTTTCTATCCAAGAAATTGTAAAGAAGGAATGATGCTGTAGCATTGCTGTAGCATCTCACACTGCAAAAGTGAATGGGCACAGTGTATAACATATACTTTGTTAATACGGAACAGGCATTAAGTGTCAGGGCCATTTCAGGTATCCACAGATGGCATATTGAAATATATGCCCTGTGAATCAGGGAGTGACTACTGCATTTTCATAATTGTAACAAGTTTAAGAACCTGATTTATAAAAGTAAATGGCAAGTTTGGGTTGTGGTGGGGTAGATCTGTAATCCAAGCACTGCTTAGGCAGGGACAGGAACATTGTAAATTTGAGGCCAGCCTTAGTTATGTAATGAGAGGCTTTCTCACCTTCTAAATCACGCTATTCAGCCCCCCCATCAGAAAAAAAAAAGGTAAATGACATTGGATGGTATAATGGAGGTTAGAAATAAAGGAATATGCTATTGGTAGAAATGAATTATAGAAACTGATGAATGAATAGGGATTAATCAAGGAATGATTGGCCAAACAATGTGGGCCAAGGAAATAGCAAATATAAAGTCACTGGAGTACCAGATCAAATCAAGCAAGCTAATTCCTGTATACACTTTGTTGTTCTAATCTAATTTTTATTAATACATGTTGCAGCCTGCTGTGTGCCCCTTAATCTGCTCCGACAGAGACCAGACCTTGGAATTGAGGTTTTCAGTACCAGGGGACCTGTAGCCTTCTGGCAGCTTTAGATCCTAAGGTTCCATTCATCAAGGTTTTTAGTGGTTGCATGTAGGGAAGTATGGGCAGAAAGTAAGGTACAAGCTTCAACAAGTAACAATATTTTGTGTACAAGTGGTAGATGACTTCCTCATCTTGAGATCTAGAGCTAAACAATAAACAGGTCACAATTTGCATAAATCTTAGCATACCGCCAGGCTCTGTGGCAGTTTAGGGTGGAATTAGCCCACACCCAGTTTAGAAATCCAAATTCCTGTTGGGTCAGGACTGATTGACCTTTCCAGGAAACTCTCAGCAATTTGAGAATATGTTGGGGGAAGGCCTTCCAAGTTCCCAATCCTTTTGGGTCTCACAGCTTGGCTTTTCAGGCCCTCACAAAGTTTCAAATAAAATGTAAAACAGTACTTTGTTTTAAAATATAAATTCAATAGTTCTACTATGAATGTAGTAAGATTAAAATTTTTTTTGGGGGGGGACCAGTAAAGTACTGGGGTTTGAATTCAGGGCCTGGGCACTATCCCTTAACTATTTCTCTTAAGGCAGATACAAAATTATATTCTTTTGTCATTAGCCAAGTAAGTACCTCATTGTCATAACCACATATATTTCCCATATTGTCATTACTAAGTACTATAATCTTTTTTTTAACATAACACTTTTTACTTTATAATAAGTACTATAATCTTGAATTTTTCTGGCGTATAAACCTTTACATATTTTTTATTGACATTTTTAATGAGTTTATTTTCCTTTTCCTTTTTGTTTATGTAGTACTGAGGAATTGAACCTTGGGCCTTGTGTATGCAAGGCAAGCACTCTACCACTAGGCCACATTTCCTCCCTAAACTTTCACATATCATATTTTATTTTCATTTGTTTTCTACAACCAATGCATGACAGTGACTCCATCTAGCAATAAATACGAAGATGAGCCTATAAAGGGAGAAAAAGCATGTATGCATTTTAAAATGTGTACATAAAAATTTTTGTGTTGCTAAACATCTCTATTCTAAGAAATCTTTGGTTGCATTTAGTTATTTTCTACTATTGTAAACAGTTCTTGAATAATTAAATCTAATGTTCTTTCTCACTTGCTATCCTTTAATGCAAATATAATGTGGGAGTGTCCTGCTAAAATTTTATCTGCCTTTAACATTTCCACCCAAGTTCTTATACATCTTAGACCAAAATATGAAACCA
The DNA here is from genome assembly GCF_000151885.1 of Dipodomys ordii. Lineage (NCBI taxonomy): Eukaryota > Metazoa > Chordata > Mammalia > Rodentia > Heteromyidae > Dipodomys > Dipodomys ordii. Next base: position 2,808,560 of record NW_012267354.1, read on the forward strand.
GGTAGTTAAGAGGAGAATTATATATGGGATCTATGTTAAGGTAGATTATAACCGTTGTATAGGTTTGTCTCGTACACATTTAGGGTCAGACTGAATAAATAGCACCATATTCCCCCCACCCCCCAAGTTAGAACTGGAACAATATGTACAGAAACTGTGGGAATAGATACTCATGTTATAAATGTAGCACATAAATAGTAGGAATTTAATATCATTTTCATACTTTGTTTAAAGGCTCACTGTCTTTGAAGTTTAGAGTATGATGTAGAGTATGTTCTGGAGCAGGAAGTGAAACTTAGTTGGAAGAGCTTTCCTTTCCTGTTCCTTATAATAGTTTCATACTACTTTGCATTATCAGTGCTTGAGGAATCTAAAACTTTTTCAGTAATAACATATTAAAACTTTTTAGAAAGCTTTGTAGGTTTTCTCTGAAAACACATCTTGTTTATTTAAATCCTCAGATAGAAGCAATATTATCTATATATGTTAAGTTCAGTCTCACAGACATCATCATAGACAGGACTCAGAGACAGGACAGTGTTGAATCTATGATGTAGATGTGAAAGTTCACTGTTCAGTTCTCCAAGAAAGAACTTGAGGCCCAGTTGAGAGCAACTTTGCAGATAGATAGGCAACAGCTGTTAGTTCTTTCAGTGTTTGGTTCAGCTGCTAAGCTCCATCTCACCATTACCTTGTTCCCCAGGGCTGTTTTAAAGTCAGTGACCCAGACAAATGGGAACCAGCAAAAGGAGTCCAGAACATCTTTGCCTGCCAATACAGAGTTGAACATGTATGGCTGGTCTGTAGCAGTTTTGCATTTTCTGCCCAATCCTTGTCCTACCTCTCACCTCCCAAACTCTGTCTCAGCATCTACTTATAGAGAACCCAACACATGTCACTACACGTGTTTTCCCCAAGGTAGATAACCAAGGGATAGACTTATCATGTATAGGTATCTCCCTCCAAATTGAGACTCGACTGGGCAACAGCAAGTGCCTTCTCTTTCAAATTAGAATTGAAGTACCTACTTCAAAGGCTATGAAAGTGTAATACATTTTATTCAACTGAATATGCCTTTGCAAAGATGGAAATAAACCCGTGTATAGAAGACAAAGCCTTAATAAGTAGCTTGCAAATTGCTTAAATGTAGCTTGAACTTCTTAAACTTCAGAGATCTGGATGGTTACTTTCCCATATCTTACAGAACTGTTATGCCTGACCCTCGCTATGATTATAATCTTGCAGGCCTTTCAATACTGCTAATCCTATCCAGTTGGCTCCAGCTAGAGCTTCCCCACTGGGAAGCTTGCATTTACCCTTTCCTTCCTTCACCTGAAACCAATTCTCTAGGCTGTTTTAACCTGAGGCACTGGGGAACACCTTACCCAAATGTAAAGCATTTACTATAATGTAACAACTCTTTTCCTGGGTTGTAAGTGGCTCTGAAAAGAGCCTTTGTTTCCTCAGTATTTCTAACCTTGCTACTTATTTAGCCTTGTGGTGGCTCTCGGTCTTCTTGGGCAGCAGCACGGCCTGGATGTTGGGCAGGACACCGCCCTGGGCAATCGTCACCCCGCCCAACAGCTTGTTGAGCTCCTCGTCGTTGCGGATGGCCAGCTGCAGGTGTCGCGGGATGATGCGGGTCTTCTTGTTGTCGCGGGCCGCGTTGCCAGCCAGCTCGAGGATCTCGGCCGTCAGGTACTCCAGCACGGCCGCCAGGTACACCGGGGCGCCGGCGCCGACGCGCTCGGCATAGTTACCCTTACGGAGCAGCCGGTGAACTCGGCCGACGGGGAACTGGAGACCGGCCCGGGAGGAGCGGGTCTTAGCCTTGGCGCGAGCCTTGCCGCCCTGCTTCCCACGTCCAGACATAATTGACAAGAGTCCACAAAAAGCAGCAGCTGAGAAAGGTTTAAGGACCGCAGTCTTTATAGCCTTTCTTGGGCGCGAAAAAGAATGCCTGTTATTGGCTAAAGCTTTAGCTTAATTTTAACCAATAGAAATACGTCTTTGGCCTCTACGCATTTTGATTGGATAAAGCGAACCCGCTTTGACTAACCACCAATCGGACAGAGACTTCACCCTATTTACATACAGAGCTCTATGTATGGACTGTGCTTTGCTGGTAGTTATTTTTTTTGCCCGCGTTCCTCTTCTTGTCCTCAACATTGTTGTTTTTCACCATGCCTGATCCAGCCAAGTCCGCTCCAGCGCCCAAGAAGGGGTCGAAGAAGGCGGTGACCAAGGCGCAGAAGAAGGACGGCAAGAAGCGCAAGCGCAGCCGCAAGGAGAGCTACTCGGTGTACGTGTACAAGGTGCTGAAGCAGGTCCACCCGGACACCGGCATCTCATCCAAGGCCATGGGCATCATGAACTCGTTCGTGAACGACATCTTCGAGCGCATCGCGGGCGAGGCGTCGCGCCTGGCGCACTACAACAAGCGCTCGACCATCACGTCTCGGGAGATCCAGACGGCCGTGCGCCTGCTGCTGCCCGGGGAGCTGGCCAAGCACGCCGTGTCCGAGGGCACCAAGGCCGTCACCAAGTACACCAGCGCCAAGTAAGCCTAAGTGATGGAGCAGAACGACTAACCCCAAAGGCTCTTTTGAGAGCCACTTACTTTGTCAGTACTAGAGCTGTACACTACCATTTGAGTCCTTTTAGGCTGTAGAAATTGCACAAGGAGCAGGCTGCTGTGTCTTGGTTCAGAGGCCGGAAATGCTAGCGTCCGGGTGGACACAAGTGTAAAGTTAAGATTTGGGCAGGTATTTTTGAGCAGTGGGTTGGATTCCTGTCTCTGTCACACCTTTTCTCCTTTGGTGCTTTAATGGGCCTTTGTCAGTGAAGTTTGTCTTCATTGACTTCCCAAAGTGCATCCCTGCAACCTGCAATTAGTCTCAGCTTTCTATAAAGAATGCTGTGTTTAAACAAAGGCCTAGAGTCGTGGCTCAAGTGGTAGGGCACAAGCCAAGCAAGCAAACTGAGCGTGAGGCCCTGAGCTCAAATAGAAACAAAACAAAGAAAAAAGCCTTGGGAAAAGGCGTGAAGTGGGCCAAATTAGGACGCTGTTAGGTCTGGGGGATTCTTGGCAGGTGAAAGAATACCGAATCAGAATGGCAACCAAGGACGCAAAGGTTTATTTGCTTTCTGTTTAGGCGAGGAAAGGGAGCAGACACTAAACACAGGCTTGGTGGGATAACGGATCAAGATGGTGGGGCTTGTGGGCTTCTCGTGTATCCCGGTAAGACCTGCATGCATAACAGGGTATGGTTTGGCCTAGAGACAAGAATGTCAAAGATTTTAGATATTGGAGGTTCTCAGAAAGGAGCAGGCGAGTTACTAGCCGGGTGTGAGAAAGCTAAGCAAGGTTAGGCTGGAAACTACACAGAACAGAATTATAGTAGATACCAAATGAAGTTATTTAGGACTGCTTGTTGGCTTTATATGTAGCCATTTTGCTAGTGTGTCCCCGTCTCCCCTACTTCTCTGCAGCCTTCTGGGTTCAGAAGACGCTAGACTGAAAGTCTAGATAAAAGTCTGCAAGAGAGAAACATTTCTCTTGTAGAGAAATGGAAACCGAGGATCACAAAGACTCTGACCAGTTCAATTTATCTTTAGTGTGCTTTAGTTCAGTGACTTCATATGACAAGCATGGAGTTTATAGGACTTTTAATAGTGGGAGATGTAGATTGCAAATAAAAGACTACCATAACACCCTCCACCCAAACAGACAACCATAACATTTATGGATTACATTTTTTTTCTTTTTTTGCCAATCCTGGGACTTGAACTCAGGTCTGGGCACTGTCCCAGAGCTTCTTTTGCTCAAGGCTAGCACTCTACCACATGAGCCACAGTACCACTTCTGATTTTTTTCTATGTGGTACTGAGGAATTGAACTCAGGGCTTCATGTATACTAGGCAAGCACTCTACCACTAAGCCACATTCTCAGCCCTATATTAATATTTTAAGGAATACAGCAACAACTTATTTTTAACACAGCACTTACCAATATACCAAGCAGTGTTCTATATAGCTGGAATATTGCTATATGTCAAATCACAAAGGTAATTTATAATGCATATTTTCAAATATGGAAAGGAGCCTAGAAATGGGTAGAAGACATTTTAATAGTTACTTTTTGAAGAAAACAGAGCAAGGAAGGGCATAGGCAATGGGAGAAACACTACTAAAGCAGAAGTGAAGAGAGGGGAGTGTATTATTTGAGCTTCCTGTAGTTATTTCCTAAGCAGTACAACTTTAACTTACCTGACCATTAAAATATTTTTAATTATAAAGGTGATATACAGAGGAATTATAGTTACATAATTTACGTAGAGTACATTTCTTTTTGGATGTCACCCCTTCCTTTGCTCTCCCAGTTTTTCTCTCCTGTCTTAACTATAGTTCATTTTCAACATAGTGTGTAGTTAGTACCACTGCTCCAATTGCTCACCCTGACTTCATTTGTTATATAGAGCAAAATCTATATAACCCATAGGCTGATCTCACATAAACAGTAGTAGAAATTTGTTCCAGTATAGTACCACTGCCTATTTAAATTTCTTGGGAAATGAGACGCTTAAGAAAAATACACTTAGCATGCTCTCTCAAATAATTCTAGTATTCCATATGCAAGACTGTATTAATTTGGCTAAAATAAAATATACCACACTAATAACAGATTCTACCTGATGTATCATTAATCTTCGCCCTTTTTATTTTGCTGCCTCACCTGAACCATAGTAAGTCTTGGAAACCGCTTGTCTCCAGGTGTTAACACACAGGTAATTGATTATAAGCCACTGCTGGCAGCCATTGTAGCTCTTTCCTGGACAGAATGGGGGGCCCTGAAAAGGACCTTTTTGGTTGTTTACAAGATTTCCAAAAGGAAATTAGCCGCCGAAGCCGTACAGGGTACGCCCTTGCCGCTTGAGCGCGTAGACCACGTCCATAGCGGTGACAGTCTTGCGCTTGGCGTGCTCGGTGTAGGTGACAGCGTCACGGATCACATTTTCCAGGAACACTTTCAGCACCCCACGGGTCTCCTCGTAGATCAGGCCGGAGATGCGCTTGACTCCTCCACGTCGGGCCAAGCGCCTAATGGCTGGCTTAGTAATGCCTTGAATGTTGTCGCGCAAAACCTTGCGGTGGCGCTTAGCACCTCCTTTCCCCAAGCCTTTTCCCCCTTTGCCGCGGCCAGACATGTTTAGAGATTGAAGAGCGAAGAACAACTGTCTGGGAGCCACTAACAGCTTCCTCTTATATAGGTAGTCTCTGCGGACCGGAGTGAAGACCGCAAGAGCTGCGGCGGGAAGTCTGTATGCTGGGGGAGGGGCCCTAAAAGGGAAAGAAGCCTGCTGCGCGGAATTAACTTCTTCCAGTTTTTTAAAATTAAGATCCAAGGCTGTTGTCTTTTCTCATTTAATGTGATTTCTGCCCCAACCACCGTCATTAAACAGAAATGTAATATTATTGGAGATACATAATGAGAATATTCTGCACATATTCACATGCTTATTTAGCTGTTTTGTTTTTAAAAGTATTAAGGACAGGACGTTGAGACCAGAAATACATCCAAATAGATCTAATAATTCTTTTCGTTTTCCCAGTTGTGATATTTTCCCACAATTGTTTAACCTAGTATAAAATGTACATTTTGTAAGTTGAGTCAAGTCCTTATGTCACACAAAACAGTTGAGACAGGCCTACTGCTGCACACTTGTAATCCCAACATTCAGAAGGCAGAGGTTTGGAAGAAGGCCAGGCTGGGCAACAGTCAATTTGTTCTTCCCTTGTTAATCTGCCTTATAATTATTTGGCTCAGTCAAAAACCCTAGGTTGGTAGAATAAAACATTATCCTTTTCCACACTGGCTGTTTTGTCATTCATTCTTGAAATCCATAGTGCTTTAAAAAACACAAAGTGGGGCTGGGAGGTGGCTCAGTGGTAGAGCTCTTGCCTTGCATGCATGAGGCCCTGGGTTTGATTCCTCAGCACCACATAAGCAAAAAGAAAAAAACCGGAAGTGGTGCTGTGGCTCAAATGGTAGAGCACTAGCCTTGAGCTGAAGAGCTGAGGCCCAGGCCAAATTCAGGCCCCACGACCGGATACCCCCCCCCCCCAAAAAAAAAAAAGAAAATTAAAAAAAATAAACAATGTGATGAATTAAGGCTCTCCGAACTTTTAGGCTTTGTCCAGGTCAAGCTATTTCACTTAACTGCTGTTATGCTTGCAGAATATATCCTGTATTGATACTTGCATTTAGATTTATTGAGCTAAATTGGAAGACGTTAAGGACAGAACAATTTATCAACCACCTACCAAAATAAACTACTAGGATCATTATAGTTAGTATATACCAGTTGCACTAGGATGCCAAGTAGCTGTACTCAGTACAAGAAACAGGAAGATGTGAACAACTGTAACTATTAAGCTTACACTGCAGGGAGGAATCGCAAACACTTCATTGTGTATGCCCTATTTAGTGGCTGTGCACTTGAACAATTTTGGCAAGTGTTTCCACAGCAGCTTAGTGGCTAACCTCCAGAATTCACTGGAGCTTTCCCTTCTAATTATCCCACTTGAGCTTCAGAAGCTTTTCAGCCAGTACTTTTGGCCTACTGCACACTAGGCAATCGTTGGACTCTTTTAAGAGAAGATAGGTGGCCCTGAAAAGAGCCTTTGGTTTCTTGTTATGGTTGCAAATAAATTTGCTCATTTGCCCTTGGCCTTGTGGTGGCTCTCGGTCTTCTTGGGCAGCAGCACGGCCTGGATGTTGGGCAGGACGCCGCCCTGGGCAATGGTGACTTTGCCCAGCAGTTTGTTGAGCTCCTCGTCGTTGCGGATGGCCAGCTGCAGGTGTCGCGGGATGATGCGCGTCTTCTTGTTGTCGCGGGCCGCGTTTCCAGCCAGCTCGAGGATCTCGGCCGTCAGGTACTCCAGCACGGCCGCCAGGTACACCGGGGCGCCGGCGCCGACGCGCTCGGCATAGTTGCCCTTACGGAGCAGCCGGTGAACACGGCCGACGGGGAACTGGAGACCGGCCCGGGAGGAGCGGGTCTTAGCCTTGGCACGAGCTTTGCCGCCCTGCTTGCCACGTCCAGACATAGTAATGACTGAGAATGCACTACACCAAGCTTTCAAAAACAGCTGTCTTTATATTCATTGCTGGGCGCGAAAAAGAGTACGTGTTATTGGTTAAGACTTTATCTTCGTTTTAACCAATGGAAACATAATCTTGGGAGATACACATTTTGATTGGCTCTGAAAAAAACATCGTCAGAGACAGGCCTCACTCGACCTTATTTGCAATTGAGGTTCTATAAATACACGGTACGTTGCTGCGATGTGTTCCACAATCTCTTCCACAATGCCTGAGCCAGCTAGATCTGCCCCGGCCCCGAAGAAGGGCTCCAAGAAGGCGGTGACCAAGGCGCAGAAGAAGGACGGCAAGAAGCGCAAGCGCAGCCGCAAGGAGAGCTACTCGGTGTACGTGTACAAGGTGCTGAAGCAGGTCCACCCGGACACCGGCATCTCGTCCAAGGCCATGGGCATCATGAACTCGTTCGTGAACGACATCTTCGAGCGCATCGCGGGCGAGGCGTCGCGCCTGGCGCACTACAACAAGCGCTCGACCATCACGTCTCGGGAGATCCAGACGGCCGTGCGCCTGCTGCTGCCCGGGGAGCTGGCCAAGCACGCCGTGTCCGAGGGCACCAAGGCCGTCACCAAGTACACCAGCTCCAAGTAAGCCTCGACTTCGTATCCCAAAGGCTCTTTTCAGAGCCACCTATCTTCTCAAGAGAGAGCGGGCCTGCTTGTGGTTTTCTTTTCACAGCGTCCTTAAGCTTCCAGAGCGTCTTTTTAACACTTAGAAGTATATATGTCCAGTACTGATGACTTTGTTGCATCAGCAATAACTAAAATCACCTGTTGGAGTAAGTGGGTTGCTAGGTGAAGCTCCAGTGCGGAGGTTGCGCGGGCAGTTTGAAATTTCCGCCCAACCGCCATCCCGCGCCCTGATTGGTTGCTGTGATCCGGAAGCGTAGGCAGTGGGTGGTGTCTGGGGACGGATTCCAGGCCTGGGTGGGTTGGCGGCACTCGCTGCCCGAGGAAAGCGTCCGACACTTGTATTTCATATTTCCTTTATTTAGGACTTTAACTCACCTAGGAATGGATTTGGTCCTTTGAGAAATTCTCATTGGAGAGAAAGCAATTCAAGGGACCTGGTTTTGAGTTTGAAACTAATAAGCAATTTCTAACTAGGACAGTTTTTCCTTTGTGTATCTGTATGATCCAATTACAAAATAACTTCAGTCCCACACCTGAAAGGAATTTATTCCAGACCTTACGTGACAACCAGTCACTACATTTTGAGGTTATAACTTTGCGAGGTTATGTGTCTGTGGTAAAGGAAAACAACATTTATATAGCGTTTGCAATCTTCCTTTGATTTCTTTTTAAAAGGCAGTCTTCCAAGCCACGGGGTCACGTCTGTAATCCTACCTACTTAGGAGGCTCATTAAATGAGGTACCAGAGTTTAGTAATATTGACAGTCAAGCAGAACACATTTCTGAATCACAGGAGGAAATCCATTAGGAGTTTCATTAAATGGATCAAATGAGGTACCAGAGTTTAGTAATATTGGCAGTCAAGCAGAACACATTTCTGAGTCAAGAGATTGCATGGAAGGAAACAAATTGTCTATTAAAAGACGAATCGACGAAGGTGGGATTCGAACCCACGCGTGCAGAGCACAATGGATTAGCAGTCCATCGCCTTAACCACTCGGCCACCTCGTCTCCACGTAATTGTGCTTATGTGCGTCCCAATTCATAGTCAATATGCACTCTAGCACCCAGGTTGAAGATGTAGAGATGACTGATCTCCACACAAGTGAGTACCTACAGTGCGGGGAAAACGTTTATTTTGTTTTCTTTTTCGGTACTTTTGTAAGTGGTCGCGACTGGATCCATCAGTGCTTGAAGAACGCTCCCTCCCCTGCCAGGTGCGTCTCCGGAAGCGCTGTGGCAGGCGGGGGTGGGGCCACACTCAGACCCCGCTCTTAGTACTTTGCTGACACCTTCTGGCGACGGGCGAGAATGTCGAGCAAGCCGCTAAAAGCGGCTCCCAAACTGGTCCATGCGTGGGTCCATCTGGCCTCAATTTGTGGCTAATAAAACAATATGGAGGAAAAAATGTAGATCTGGGTAAGGCAATAACTATTCAGTGCTACTTTTAATTTAATGAAATAGCAGAGAATGAATTCCTCAATTCGTGCGACTTATTCCAGATCACGGGCCCTGGAGGAATCATAAGTTCAGAGTTCATGTATCTCCCAACGTGATTTTCTAGAGAATTTACTGAACTTGCACTCGCTTTTCCAGAAACATGCGGTGCTAAAAATATTAAAATTTTTTTACAATCTAGAAAACGAGTAGGTAAACACAGGGGGGAGGGTAAATTGCTGTGCGGCTGCTTCATTTGACTATTTTTGCTTGGTTTGTTTCACAGGATTAATAAAATATACCGATGAATGAACATGAGTAGGAATTCTAGGTGAGCAATAATGCTTGGGAAGAGAAGGTGAAACTTGAAAAGCAAGTTTTCCAGAGATGGGAAAGAGAGACAGGATGAGGAAAAGTGCTGAGCAAAGGTGAGCAGGCCCGGTGCTGTCTAGAACAGTGGTGAGCAGGCAGTGTTTAGATAAATTAGCTGATCAATAAATATCCTTAATAAACCTGAAAGTGGAATAAGAGATGGTCAAGTAGGTTTCTTTCCGGAAGTTCAGGCCAACCAACCATGTGATAAACAACAGGGAACAGGAGGAATGATGATGGTGATGATGACGATGATGATGATATCCTAGTTGTATAAAGAGGTTACAGTCTCACAAATCAGGATATGAGTACAATGCATCTTGATCAGTGTCACCCCATCATTCTCTTCCATTTCCCCATCCCATCCTTACTCAAGGTACATAGTTCAATTTTTACATAATGTACATTATATATGACTGTATACATTTTGAAGCAACAGATACGGGTTGCATCTATGTCAAGATACTTTTAGATTGCATTAACATTCCTTTGCTTGCTTTTGTGAATTTAAGAGTCACAAAACTAATTCTTTTCTTCTTTGAAAGAGGCCTTAGACTGTACAGTTTGTTCTATGACCTGCCTGCCTGATTCATGTCATCATGAAGGATCTGTCTGTTTTGTCTTCCAAAAAGTAATCTTTTTCATACGTGGGATGGAGGATGGACATTCTTGTTTTTTCTTGCTTTAATCTGGATGAATTATTTAGCATACTCTGTTTCTTAGTTTTAAGCTTTTTTTTCTTTTAAAGGTAACCATTTTAAAGATTCAACTACTTAAAAAATATGTGCAAAGCAAAATAGTGATCCTTTCTGCTCCAATTTGGTAGAAGTAAAGATTTTCAGCCATTTGGGGGTGGTGTTGTGATTTTATTTATTTTTTTATTTTTGAGACAAGGGTTCACCAGCACAGGCTGGCCTGGGACTACATAGAGATCCTCCTACTTCACGTTTTACAGTGCTGGGACTACAGGCAAATACTACCACACCAGCTCCTATTTTGTTTTTTGTTATCCCTATCTTAAATAACACATCTGCAAATACTGTGCTATGCCAAAGATCTCTAGCTGTCCATTTTTTTTTTTCCCTCCCAAGAAATGGAAATTTAGCTGGGCATTTGTCAAAGGTGCATGTCTATAATCCTAGCTATTCAGGAGGCTGAGACATGAGGATGGCAGTTCAAAGCCAGCCTGGGAAGGAAAGTCTGTGACTCTTATCTTCAATTAACTACCAAAAAACTGGAAGTAGAGCTGTGGTTCAAAGTAGCTCAAAGCTGTTGGTCAAAGCACTAGCCTTGAGCAGAAAAGCTCAGGGACAGTGCCCAGGCCCTGAGTACAAGTCCTAGGACTATCCCTCTCTACTTCCCCGCCCCCCTGCAAAAAAAAAAAAAGAAATGGAAATTTATCTGATATCATAGCTATTCATAAAAAGATCATGCTCAGCTTTCTTTAATAGTAAGGTTGGTCAAAGCATAACAGAAAGTATATGTGAACTTTCCAGGTAATCTCACTGGTGTTGACCTCCTGAGCCACTAGTGCCTGGCTAACAGTACACTTCTGTTTCCTCCATGTCTTTTTGTGTTGTTTTTAAAGTTTTTATATATTTGGTTACTTTTTACTAGTCCTGGGTCTTGAACTCAGGGCTTGAGCACTGTCTCTATTGCTTCTTTTTGCTCAAGGCTAGCACTCTAACACTAGCCACAGCACTACTTCTGGCTTTTTCTGTTGATGTGGTACTGAGGAATTGAAGCCAGGGCTTCATGTATGCTAGACAAGCACTCTAGCACCAAGCCACATTCCAACTCTTTTTGTGTGTTTTTGATAGGTGATTAAAAAAAAATTCATTGTACCAGTTTGTTTATCCACCCACCTATTTAAGTACATCTTGATTACTTCCAAGCTGTGGCAAATAATACAGATGTGATAAACATTTGAGTACAAGTTTTTATGTGGACATGGGTTTTCAACTTTTGGGTATATACTAAGAAGTGCTATTGCTGCAGTTTTTCCTTTATATTTTTACTCCACACTTATTGTAATTATTCTATTCTTTTTTCATTTCTATGTTTTCAATTTCAAGAGATTTTGTACAACATTCTTGCTGTGTTGTTTAAAAACACATGTAGTAACTTTCCTGAGGCTTTGCCCATTCACTTCCTTCTATGATGCTTTTCTGGTTTGTTTTCATCTCAGTTGCTAAAATGTACTTCAGGTGTTTACTCACCTTCCATTGCTAGTCCATAATTATAAATTAAGCTATAAAAATAACTGGACACAGACTATTAGTCTAGTTCATTGACTTTGGGTTTCATTGTAGAATGATCTGCCTGTGCTATTGGCTATAAGATCTTTATATATCAAAATACTCAATGCATCCCTTTTAGGATCCTAAATTTCCTTGAAGAAGGAAGGATCAATCTCCTGCCTAGATGGCATAAAACATAAAACTGACTGTTTGAATTCTGAGAAATTCTTAAAGGAAAGAAGTTCCTTTTGAATCTTAAGAGTAAATGAATAATATGTCATCTACTGCAAATTATAAAATTATATTACAAATAATTCATATTACAACAACTTACATCTTCATGCTCAATGGGCTTTCAAAGTTGAGAATAAGTGACAAAGTTGCACCCTTTCAGAGTACCAAGATGAGCAGGCAAGTTGAGCCTCAGCGGTACCCATGAATCAGGAAGAAGGGGCACATTTTGTGTAAAACCAATCTCTGTTGTTCTGAAATGTCTTAGTAAGTTAGCATGAACATTATCTTCACATTTTCTTCCCCCTCAAATTCCGGTTTCAACAATTGTGTTAACAGTTCACCAGAGTGTTTCAACGATTCTGAAGTTAAAGTATTTCCTGTGACAGAGGAGACAGTACCCTGAAGTTTCTAGGACACGGAGAGGAAAAACCTTAAGCTTCCAGGTTCACTTTATGATAGTCTAAGTTCTGCTTAAGTGCTAGAAACTCAGGGGACACAGTACTCATTGAATATTAATTTATTTAATCACGCGGTGTTTGTAGCAGTAAATGCTGAGGGAGAAGTCACAATTCGAATTGAAAGAATGAAAGTCTTTACTCACAATTGGAATTCTAAGAATCTCAAATTTCAGCAGTTGTAGCAGTAACCTTCCCCCACCTCCCCCAACACTCAGAAAAGGTACGCGTGCAAAGCTGGGCGTGCAAAGCTGGGAAGGGACGGACTGAGAGGAGAGCTGTAGAGAGTAGGAGGGAAGGAGAAAACATAGTGGGCTCGTCCGGGATTTGAACCCGGGACCTCTCGCACCCGAAGCGAGAATCATACCCCTAGACCAACGAGCCGCCTGCCAAATAAGAAGACCCTCAAGTAATATAAGAGTAATGATCATTTTTGTTCGGGGATTTTTTTTTTTTTTCCCCTGACACTACTTAATACTTTGTGAATCCTATACTTAGAATGGTTGGTTCTGCAGATAGTCTGTTGTTGGTTTAAATTATTGCGTTGTCATTCACGGATCAAGATTGGTAATAGGAAAGTTTTTTCTTTGTTTACTTTGTTAAGCTATAAATAATCTAACTCATTTTCATTTAACAAAATTTCCTCAGAAGGAATATCCCTAATCCCAGAAAATTTCTACTGATAGGATTTAGATTTCTTAACATTATCCCTCTACTCCAGAGGTACCTAGAAGTTAGTATTTGGTTATTTGGTTAGCTTTTCTTATTTAAAAGCTTCCTGAATTTACCAACATTCCTGGTTAACATCAACATTGTCACAGTAGGCTATTAGTTGACACACTTAAACTACATTTTAAATTTATGCTAAGATCTGTGTATTTTAATTTATCTTTACTGAATTCAATGCCTTAAAAAAGTGAAGTTCATTTCATTCTTCAATTACTCAATTATTACTTGAAGAATGCCTGCTTATTTATCACCAGAATGGAATTCTTTTGCAAGCACAAGTAGAAATAATTACTTTCTTGAACATGTGTGAAGAAAAACTAATCCTTTATGAGACAATAGAACTAAGCTAAATTAGGGTTTTGACATGAGGTCACTGGGCAGATGCAAGTAATTTTGGAGTTATTACTGTTGTCTATATCCTGCCTACTTTATTATGTTAGAATGAGATTCTTGTAGTTCAAGAGCTTGCTTTGCACTTTGAAAATTAAAAAAAACCAAAACAATACTTGATTGATACTTCTGAAATACACACACAGGAGTAGTAATAATTGGGCTCAGACTCAGTAATCCACTCCCATGAACACGTATTCTTTTCCTCAAGAAGTAGTATCTTATATTCCTAGGACTATAACTTAGATTTAAATCACAAGTTAAATACTTCACTTAAATGCTTCAGTGTGGAAAAGAATTGTCCAGCCTTAATCCAAAGACTTTTCAAAGAATCAGTCCATGATACACAGCTTGGAACACTTTTATTTTGAAATCAACTGATAGATGAGTAATTTCTGAATTTAACCCAAGGGTCTTGGAGTTTACACACTTTACAGAGCTTATTTCTTTAGTACTCTTTCATTTGCATATTCATAAGAAAACTCTTATGAGGATTTCTCAGCAGGCAGGAATGAAGATCTGTAATGAACTAGGAAACTGCTGCTTGTGCTGAAGATATGGGCCTCTAGATGCTATTTTTACAGTGTTAGATCATTGTAGAATTCCCTGCTTAGTTTTAGCAGAGATTTTGCTTATAAAAACAGTAACGATGAACTGTTATTAGGAGTACAATCCTGTTTTAGAAGATCTCATTGAAATTAATCTCTTTAATTTGGCTTTTTAACATGTATGTTTGAGGTACATGACATGATGCTTTGATAAACGTAGTAAAATGCTTGTTATTGTCAGGCTGTTTAGTATATCCATTATTTCACAGTCATTGTTTTGTGTGTGTGTGTGTGTGTGTGTGTGTGTATTCTTAAGGATTGAACTTATATGACTAAGAATTTCTTGTCTCAAGAGCAGGTCTTGGTCCTTATAATCTATGTAAGTTTCCCTGAATAATTGGTAAGTCTATGGGAGCATAACATTAATCAGTTTGGTGAGTAGTTAACTAGGTGATTCTCTCCATTTATACCTTTCTTTCTCTTGTATAAAGGATGTTTAGGAAAGCCTGTTCCTTGAGTCACCTTCTCCATTCTTATTCTCTACTTTTTGTTACAAGTTTACAATGGAAAGATAAAATACTATTATTAAAGTACAGGTATTTGGTAACAATGAGCTGATAATTTACACAATTATGAAATTACGAGTACATTATAAAATTATGATGAATCTCTCTTCTTCCTAAAATCTAGCCCGTAGAATAGGGCTCTTGGAGAAAGAAAGTGTGCTTTGCCCTGTGTATACTCTAACTCACTTACATTGTAAAGTGGTCTGAGGTGCTTCTACCTAACCTCCTTCCTTCTGCCCTTCACTCAGGAACACAATTGAATTAATTGTTCTCTGATTAATTATTCTCTCAGCCTTGCTTCCACAGGTATCTGACATAATAACATTGAATCTGGTCCTTGTATTATTAGTTTCGCAAAACTCAAACCAGCATCCTCTTAGAAGATACTACTAATTTATGATAGACTTTTTTGGAAGGATAAAAATATAGCTAAATGATAAACTTTTAGTTAATAAAGGAGTTAGAGTAAGAAATAGCTTTCCCAGCTTTTCTGTGAGTATATCAACATCTGACCAGATGGACATTTCGTCTGATCAACACAATGGGACTTAGACTGGCATAACCAAGTTCTAGAAATACTTTAATATTTATAATCATGGAATCATGTTTTAAGGTGGAACCTATATAGAAGGAGAACATGAAATCTGCCCAATAAAAGACAAGGAAACAGGTCATGAGAACAAGAGTACTTAGAGTGGCTCTGATTTCTGGGCTGGAATTGTTTGTAAACCTGGAGCTATGAAGGTAGAGGACTTGCTTGTGATGGTTATACAGATAGAAAGCCATGTACCCACTGCTCCAGCCCATGAGACTCTGAAAGATCACCTCCCGGAGAGTCAAGAGGGAGAGGAAAAGCCATTTAATTATTTGCTTAGATGGTAACATATAACAATATGGATAAGATATTTCAATCCGAGAGCTGTTTCTGCTTCTGACTGCTGTGATGTAGTATGGCAGGTTTGAGCTTATCAGAGAATTAGAGATCCAAAAGAGGAGCAGATAGGGAAGAACTTGCCATGCAGCCTTTGGTTTGAGCTTTTCCCATAAGGTGGTTCTGGGACTGATGGTGATGGCCTGGACCATGCTGAGGAGACAGGTGGTACAGATGGAAAGCCCTTGAGCCACTCTTCCCAGATAAACTACAATTTTACAACCCACATCACCTAGAAAATTTAGGTAATTAAGGTCTGTGGCTATATCTGTGATCTCTCTGCTACAAATAAGTAATGTATTTGAGAAAACCAAGTGAATAAGGACTATGTCTGAGTGTTTTTTCTCAGGGCCCATGGAAAAAATATATACAGTTCTCACAAGAACAAAGATGTTCCCCATAATTCCTTGTCCAGCCAGAGACAGCAGAAGTACTTTCTGGATGAAGTTACTCCAAATCATCTTCTGATTTCATGGACAGTACTAGGTAAATCATTTTGAAAAACACAAATAAGTAAACACAGGATATTTTAGGTCTCTGAATTTTCTCTGTGTTTAGTAAAAGAAAAGTTTTTGAAATATGAAAATTGCATGGTTGTTTGCTAGCACGGACATGACTACATATTTTTTCTTCTGATTTTATTGCTTCCACTGACAAAGAAGTGATGATAAGTGCAATTTGGACCTGAATTTCATGCTCATACATCACCTACCTTTCCAAAAGTTCTCTTTTTGTCCTCCATATCTAAAATTTACATGACTATGCCTCTGGCCAATGTGTAAAGAGCAGCTCCAGGCACAGTGTATCAGACACACTCTTACATAAGGCCCCTTCATAGAGTAAGATGGAGAGGTTTCTACCTGGCTGTATAACACCAAATTCACTGTTTCAGTGCATTTTGAATCCCTTTATTTTTGCCTTACTCTTTTATTAAAAGATACAACTTTGTCTCCTATACCTTCTTGGCTTGGATAGAAATTTTGAACTCATCATTTTATAAATTCTGTAAAATCCCTTTGTATAGATGGATACTTATGGATATTTTCAAGTAGCCAAAAAAGGGCCTCTTTTGCTAGTATTTGTGTTTAGGAATAGTGAACACTGAATGTATTTTTTTTTCTTATTGGAATTCCCAAAGAGCAAATATAACTGGAGGATCAGGTCCCAAAATGGAACTCCTGAGTAACAAAGTTAAATACTTAGGTAATTTTAATGACATCTAACAAATTGTGGTCCCACTTTCTAATACTGGAATATGTATAGTAACAGTCTACTCTAAAAAATACTAGAATTATATCTTTTTTTTGTGGTACTGGAGTTTTTATTCAGGACTTGTGTCTTACCGTTGATCCATGCTTCCAGCTATTTTTTTGCTATAATAAAATTTCAGATATATTCTCATGTTTTTGCCCAGGAGGCCAATCTTTCTACCATTGACTCACCCTATATGGCTGGGATTATATACTTGCCATTGCATGCAACTTATTAGGTGAAGTAGGATTTTCCTCTAATGTATTTGCCTATGCTGGCCTCAGATTAAATGCCTTTCTTAAGTGCACCAGAATGGAGACTGAGATTTCTGTGTCAGCTCCAGGCTGCAGATGGGTCATCAGGATTGTTGTTTGAGAATAAACTCTTCTATGTTGAAGCTACTTTGACATGGTTTTCTTTTGTATAGCAAAATTTACTTATTAGAAGACAAATAAACAGGCATTCTCTCAATGTCTTTCTTTGCCAGGGAGCATGCCAACATTCAGCCAGGTGTCCTTCTCTGTGGGTCAATACAATGGGATCAGAATCAAATACCAAGCAGCAGAAAGTGTTGATTATGTTATATCTTGGAGTTGCTCTCTAAGAAGGAGCTTAAAAGTAGTGAAATAAAACAATCTGACCAATGTAATTAGTGAAGTTAACTTACATGTGTGATTATAATGTTATATGTGAATAAATACATATTTGAGTTGTTTACAGTTTGGGCCTATTACAAAATTGCTACTCTGAGTATTTGTGTTGAAAAAAATAGTATTACATGTAAGTGCAGGGAGATTTTAAGGATGAGACAGAATATTTTTGGTTTTTATTTAAGACTAGGACTTGAATTCTTTATCTGATGCTTTTGCTCATTGGCTGGTGTGATACCACGTAAGACATAACTACAACTCCCAGAATACTTACAGAATAAATACAATAAATGAGAAGCCTAGCAAGATAGCAGGAAAACAAAAGATAACCACTAGAAGCTATAATTTACCAACAATTCAGTAAAATTTTTGGATGTTAGTTCTGAAGTCATGATATGGATTGAAATGGAAGCTGAAGAGAAATGAATTTCACTTAAAAACTCGAGCATCCCTTCTTTCTATACCATATAAGAAAGCAAAGTGGGAATCTTATGCCATGTCTAATGATACTGGGGCTTTTTGATGACACTAGGTCCTGAATGCAGTGACAAAAGACACTTAAGCATTTCATAAGTGTTGACTTCTTTATATGGTCCCCTTCATTTTTCGGGCCCTTAGTATCTAACTTTAGACATAGGTACAAGGGTAAAGACATTATTATGTCTTATAGATCCCCTAATCAACTCCCTTACTTATTCAAGGAGAGATTAATATTTACACTACTGAGGAAAATTTATACAGAACTTGTAAGGAAATCAAGGAAATGTTAGGTCTACTCACCTTGGTAGCTGTGAGGCAAACAGGTCTGGGTTAGTCCTTCTGGACAGAAGCCTTTCTGTTCCACTTGTACTGTCAAGGTATATAGAACTCCTGACTGCCATAAACTACCACTAAAACTTCAGTTTTAATCTTGTTTATCTCTCAAGAAGAAGGAAACCCTCTGTAGAATCTCAGTCCCTGAAGTACAACATTTCTTCTCCCTTTCCAATTACTACATTTGCTTGTCTCAGAAGTTATCTCAGGCTTAATTAAGTTTTAATTATTTTCATAGTAGGATGTTCACTGAGAAAGTGAACAATAATGTTTCTATATCTAGAGATTTCTATTTCTCCAGACCTGTCTTCTCCTTCCAAAAATTCCAAGTTAGTATGGGGACTACCTTCTGACACATAAAAAAGTCACTTCCTTTTTTCTTTCTCTCTTTTTCTTTTCTTTTTCTTTCTTTTCTTCCTGCCTGTTCTGGGGCTTGAACTCAGGGCCTGGGCATGGTCCCTAAGGGTTTATTTATTAATTTTTTTTTCCTTCAGGCTAGTGTTTACCACTTGAGCCTTAGCCTTAGCTCCACTTCTGGCTCTTTTGGTGCTTGATTGGAGACAAGAATCTCATATACTTTCTTTCCCTGGCTGGCTTCACACCATGATTCGCAGATCTCAGTCTCCTGAGCAGCTATGATTACAAGTGTGAGCAACTGGAGCCTGACTCCTTTACTTTCTTAATTCAGAAATATAATAAGTGTTGGTCATCACTGGGGATTATACTTTTTGAGGAAGACTCAACCATGGACTTGCGCAGGCTGTGATTCGCCTTGTTCTACCTATATACATTAACAGTTCAGGGTCCTTGATATATATAGCTGTTTTAGTTCTTGTATAAACAGCAACAACAACAACAACAACAAAAAGAGATTTAAAACTGGATCCAGGATTCAGTTGCTCACACCTGTAATCCTAGCTACTCAGGAGGCTGAGTTCTGAGGATCATGTCCATGAGACTGCTATCTCCAAATAATTGCCAAAGAGCTGGAAGTGGAGCTGTGGCTCAAGTGGTAGATTGCTATTTTTAAGCCTTGGCCCTGAGTTCCAGTTCCAGAACTGGCACACACACACACACACACACACACACACACACACACACACAAAACAACAACAACATTAACAACAACAACAACAAATCAAGCTAGTTGGATCCACTCCTCCCCTTCGAAAGACTTAATCTGTCATGAAATTCAAAGACAATTCTTCCATTTACCCATATACAAGTGTAATCCTTCTTTATTCTACTGATGAGTTCCTTTCTACTCTCTGACTCAAAAGAACATACATAAATATGGGCACAGGATTGAGAGTGAGAATCACATCAGTTTTGCAGAAGTGATGGTAGCACTGGGTACTAGGTTGGTTCCTGGTCACTGCCCTTCCCACTGTTTCCTGAGTTTTTGTGTGCCTGGCATGCAAAAGAGGCTGCGAATATTTGTGCCATAAACAAAAGAATACCCATTTCCTGATAATGAATGACAAAATTAAAGAGAGAATAAGTTGTATATAATTGAAAACTAGAAATAAATATTACACAATTTTTTTTTTTTTGCCAGTCATGGGGCTTGAACTCTGGGCTGTCCCTGAGCTTGTCAGCTCAAGGCAAGCACTCTACCACTTGAGTCACAGCACTACTGTGGTTTTCTGGTGGTTAATTGGAAATAAGAGTCTCCTTTCCTGCCCTGTCTGGCCACCAGCGCCCAGCCTGATTGCTAGAACCTTACATTTTAACAGATACCTTATTGTGTGGTTCTAATTTAGGAAAATAAGGACAGAGTTCCCTTAAACAAAGAGAATCAGATTATTTTGTGGCCCTTTGATGATAAGCAGATAGCATCTTGGAGAAGGGCATAAAAAAAGGATATCTAGAAATAAGCCACCAACTTTTTTCAAGCATAGTTTATTTTTTTTTCATTTTGGAAAAAGTATGTATTCCTCCCCTGTGTACTGCCCCCCCCCACTTTTGCCAGTCTTGAACTCATACCTTGAGTACTGTTCATGAGCTTAGTTTGAGCCCCACCTCCAATTCCAGTTTTCTGGTGGTTAACTGGAGATAAGAGTCTCACAGATGTTCCTGCCCAGGCTGGCTTTCTCAGATCTCAGCCTCTTGAGTAGCTAGGATTACAGGTGTGAGCCACCAGTGCCCCACTGAATTCCCCCTTTTTTCAACAATAGAAAGTATAGAAATAGGGCTGGGAAGATGGCTCAGTGGTAGAGCACTTGCCTTGCATGCCTGAGGCCCTGGGTTCGATTCCTCAGCACCACATAAGCCAAAATGAAAATAGAGCACTAGCCTTGAGCTGAAGAGCTCAGGGACAGCACCCATGCCCAGAGTTCAGGCCCCACGACCGGACCCAAAAAAAAAAAAAACCAAACAAATGAAAATATAGAAAGATATAAAGTGAAGTTTGATCTACTATGTTTTATTAACTTGCCTAGTTATTCTCAAATTTCATAGTTTCCCAGATATTTCACCAGAGATTCTTCATAAATATAATATCAAATTATAGGTATTTCATTGCATTTGAATCCCATTACTATAGCACTGATTCAAGTTACATATTATGTCATTCCATACAAATACATTTAAACTCATCATTGCTTAACAAATCCCATAAAATCCCTTTCTATATGTGGATATTTACAGATATTTCAAATAATTAAAAATGGATTTCTTGTGTTAATATTTAAGATTTTGTATTTAGGGAATAATGACCTATTTTTGCTATTGTAACTGTGAAAGAGTAAGTTTATCTGTAGGATCAGATTTAAGAAGAGATCCCTAGGCAAAAAGAAGTAGGGGCACTTGTAATTCTGACAAAATTGACCAAATTGTTTTCATGCTCCCTGCTACTGAGTGTCATAACATAAAACAAGATTCACAAATACAGAATTAAAATCACTTCTTGAGGGTAGGCAACAGTAGAATGAGATCTTTCACTCCGGTTTGCTAAGATGTCTGTGTCAGCTCAGGACTATAGGTCACCAGATCCTTATCTGAGTAAACTCTTAAATACTTTGACTCTATTTTATTTTACACAAAGTATACCAGTACTAAGAGTTCTTTCAAACTTAACAAGAATAAATTTAAGGAGACAAACATGCTCTCCATGTCTTTCTCTTCCACTGAGCATACAAATCTTTACCCAGATGGCCATCTCTGTGAATTAGTACAACTGGGCTGAAGATGGCGTAACCAAGAGTCAGAAATTCTCGAGTATTTAACATGAAGTTATTCTTTAGGGAAAAACTCAAAAAGACAGATAAAAGACAATCTATCCAATAAAAGAAAAGAAAACAGAACATCAGGAGGAGAACACTTTCAGCAGCTTTCATCTCAGGGGGAGTTTTGTAGAGAAACTTGGAATTGTGAAGGTAGAGAACACGCTGGTGGTGCTTGTAGAGAAGAAATACCATGTAGCCGCTGGCTGCACCCATGATACCCTGAAACACAGCATCTCTCAAGACCATGAAAGTAAGAAAGATCCATCTCCTTATTAAGTTGTCGGGTAGAAAATAGCAACTATAATAAGTATTGTTAGGTTGTGATATGTTCAGACTTTTACTTGTGACAGAATAGAGCAAGTTAATACATACTAAGGAATTGAGTATCCAAAAGAAGAAAATAAATGGGAAGATGTGCCATGCAGACCTTGGCTTGAACCTTTTCCACTTGGAGGCATTAGGACTGACCGAGATGGCTTGAATCACTGTGAGGTGACTGCTGGTACAGACAGAAAGGCCATGGGCCATTCTTTCCAGGAAAGCAATCATCTTACAGCCTATGTCATCTAGGAAATTTTGCATACCAAAAGCTGCTATTGTTTTTGGCATCCCTTTTGAAAGAAGTGTTATGATATTTGCCAAAGCCAAATGGATGAGAATAGGGTATATATATTTTTTCTCAGTGGGTTTTTGGAAACACCACATGTAATTCACAGAAACAAGAATGTTCCCCACAATGCCAAATGCAGTTTCAAAGAGGAAAATTATCCCCTTAATGGATTTCAAAACCATTTCTTACTTAATAGGTAGACAATCTTAGATCCAACAGGTACCTTTTTGAAAACCTCTATTTCCTTTTCTGTGACACTTTTCGTCACTTTTTTAAATTAAGGCACTTGACAATTCACACTTAAAAATAAAAATTTCCATTGCAATGTTTTTGAGCTCTATACTAGCAAAATCAACCTACTTATTCACTTTGTTATATAATTCAATCTCAACATGGCAGGCCTAAACCAAAAAGTCCATCACCCAGAATTTTCTGTTTGTCATTCCATTTCATCATATTGTTATCATTCCAACAAAGCCTTGAGCTCAGGCTTAAAGTCTCTGCCCTTCTCATACCTCATGTAGAGACATTTGTGAAATCTTCTTGCATCAAATTCTTTAACATCTCTTAAAGCTAACCATAGTTTAATTTTCATACTACCTCTTATTTTGTTTACCTCTTATCTTGATCAGTATAAGAATGTTCGTGTTTGTATTTGGCTTGAAAGTTTTAAATCTTTGGTACCTATACCTTAATATTTCTGTATTTCTTACTTATAACTATATGTGTGATTGAACTGCTCATAAATATCTTGTAGTTACCCGGTAGTTTCTCAGTGTCAAGTCAAAATGTAGAGCCTTCCCAGATATGATGTAGCAAGATATTCAGGAAGATGTCTCTAGTCTGAAAAAAAATCAGATATCCTAGTTTGTTCTCAGGGATTGTGTCTTAAGAGAAGAACCCTTGAATGTCCCTTTGGAAGGACGTTAGGAGATACTGAATTCCCACTGAATGACTTTAGGGCTCTAAGGAAAGCCTGGATCACCTTTGGATTAACTGATGTTTATCAAGGTGGGCTTGGGGAAAATGATTAAGTGTGTGTTATGTTCTGTCATGTGATGACTGTACACTGTGAATTGTGAATTCAGAGTGTTAGCTGTATGCAGTGATGTAGGTTGAACATCATTGATAAAACAAGGGATCACACATAATGGCATTTTGCAGATGCTATATGGCTTTGGGAGGAGCATTGTTTCATTTATTTTGCAGCCTGTTTTACTAGGTCCTTTCCTCCAACCTGATTGTTAATCATACTACTTTGATCTTTCTCAATCCAAGCTGATTTTCAGAATTCAGACTTGGACAGAATTTTACTATTTCATATCTAAGAACTCAAATTTCCTTCCTTCCTTCCTTATCATCATCATCATCATCATCATCATCATCATCATCATCGTCGTCATCATCATACTTATTACCATCATCAAACTAAGGGGCAAAAATAAAATGAATCATGATGCTTGGCCCAATCTATGGGGTTTGCTTATGTTTTGTATACTTGATATGTTTTCTGTTAGCTTTCACTCTTTACTAAATGATACAGGATTTTTTTTATCCTGTTAAGGTTTCAGATAGTATTAAGTGGATATACCAAGGCTTGCTCTCAGGTTTGGGTCCAGATAGTATTATGACTCTGTGAATATTAGTATTAGTATTGCCTTCTAACCGCTGACAAATAGGGTAATTTTCATCTATACTAATGTATGCAGTAGGCATAATGAATATGTTACAAGCATTAATGTTACAAGCATCAGTATCCCCTAATAATGTTTATTATATATTTAGTCAGGGATTTGAATCTCTTGAAAATGACTGCAGTCAATACTTAACCAATGTTTGAATGGACTTATCAAATATTTTTCTGTTTGTATTTTTCTTTTTGTCTAGACTGGCCCATTTTTTTCCTGCCCTGCCCTATTGCCAGACTCGAAAGCTCTGAGTCATATTTTGAACCCAATTCTGAGAAATCTAATAAGTGACTTATTTTTCTTTGTGATAGAAGTAAAAAATGTCAGAGAATAGAGAGTGACTGATCTATATTGTCTCAGCAAATGTTACTTCAAAAGCATTTTGCAGCCTGTAGCCGGTGGCTCATGCCTGTAATCCTAGTTACTCAGGAGGTTGAGATCTGAGGATTGTGGTTCAAAGCCAGTCTGGACAGGAGAGTCTGTGAGACTCTTATCTCCAATAAACCAGCAGAAAATCGGAAGTGGTGCTATGGCTCAAGTGCTAGAGTACTAGCCTTGAGCTGAAGAGCTCAGGGACAACGCCCAGGCCCTGAGTTCAGGCCCCATGACTGACAAAAACAAACAATAAAAGCATTTTGCATTCAGCAAGATGGATACTACCCCATCTTGCTGAGGTAGGCACATGCATCCACAAGGTCCAGTGTTCTCACACAGAAAATGTAAGATTATTTCTCCTTGCCTCATAGTAATAAGATACAATTGAAATGATTTAGTTTACAATACTTCATGGACTGGCACTTTCATAGAAGGAATTATCAAAAGAGCAACTATAAAATTCAGTCTTACTAGTGTTAAAAGTCCTTCCATTAAGTAAAAATATAACAAATAAGAATATAATAAGTGAAGTTGACTTATAAGTACGGTGTCATATTGTGTGTTGGGATAGGGAGATTTTTAAGGATGAATACTAAATGAAAACCTTCAAATTCATCCTATGGTGCACTCAGAAAATAGCAACACAATGTAAGAGACAATATTGGTCCATATTTGAAATGTAAAAATGCTTCAAAAATGACCTGTACAAATATTATCAATATCAATGATGCTGATAGGGTAAAAATATGAAGGTGAAAGTGGAAGCTGGAAAAAATGGCACTTTTGTCTTGGACTTTTATTTGCCTGTGTTTGTTTCTGAGATAGTTTCTCTGTGTAGCCCAGCTTGACCTCCAATATGCAATCAGGAGGCTGAGGCTCTTGATATTACTAATATGTACCACCATGTCTATCTGGAAGACAGAATTTTTGAAAGAACACTTAAAAAATTCCGTGTCTTACTAATTCCTTTTGAAAAGCAAGGAGGTCACTTCATGCAAAGCTCTGTGAGTTGTCAGATGCTGAGCCTCAAAAGGTGCCTACACATTTCTACAGAATGATTTCCTAGACTAGTTGCTTCCATCTATCTGTATGGCCTCAAATATTCTGTGTAAAGTTTAAGAGAAGAGGGAAAACCCTAAAGATCTTAGACTCTTTCATCTATCTACTACTCCCTGGCTAAATCAAAGAGAGATCTATGCTTTTGCTAAAAATCTACATAGCATATACTAACCAAGTAATTGTGTGGTCTACTCACCTTGATATAGCTGTGGTGCAAAGGAGCTCGGGTTATTTCTTCTGGTAAGGGAAGTTTCTCAGGACTTATTTATACCTTTAGGATTTGTAGAGTTCTTCAATACTATCAAGTATCACCAACATTTCAGTTTTAATTGCTGTCATCCTGTCAGGGAGAAGGAAATCCTCTGCAGAACCTCTGTCCCTGGAGCCTTTCCCCTTTCACAATTAGTACATTAGTTTGACTCAGAAGTTATCTTAGGCTTAATTAGGAGTTACATATTTCAATGGGAGATATGTGAAATGAAAAAGTGAACAACAAATTAGGCATCTGTATCTAGAGATACACCTTTCTCCTGGACATTTTTCACCCTCCAGAGTTCCAAGCTGTGATGGGACCATCTTTCAAGACATAAAATAATCCTCCCCTCCACCTCCTTCTCTCCTCTCTCCTTTGCCCTTCCCATCCCCATTCCTTTTCTTTCTTTCTTCCTACCTTTCTTCTTCTTTTTTTTCTTTTTTGGTGATACTGGGGTTTGAATTTATTTATTAGGGAGGTGTGATAGCATTTGAACCAGACCATTTATTGCTTTAGTTATTTATTGTTTAGGGATAGATTTTGTCTTTTTTGCCCAGGGCTAGCTTCAGATGCTGATTCATATCTATGAATTCTGTGTGGCTAAGATTATAGGTATCTACTACCACTCTTAGCCACCATTTCCCTTTCTTTTTTTTTTTTTTTTTGGGTCCAGTCGTGGGGCCTGGACTCTGGGCCTGGGCGCTGTCCCTCAGCTCTTCAGCTCAAGGCTAGCGCTCTACCACTTGAGCCACAGTGCCACTTCTGGCTTTTTTCTTTTTGCTTATGTGGTGCTGAGGAATTGAACCCAGGGCCTCAGGCATGCAAGTCAAGTGCTCTACCACTGAGCCACCTTCCCAACCCCAGACCATTTCCCTTTCTGGGCAGGAAAACTTTGAAACTAAGTTACCTAGAATACTTTGATCTTTAAGCAAGCCACAGTGACATGAACAAAAGAAACTCATTAATGTCCTAGGGTATGACATAATAATAGTAACTGCAAGTCTATATGGACATGGTAAAATCAAACAAAAAGAACAGCCGTTTACTATTGTTTGACAGGAAAACCACCGAAGTATATCCATGACCATTAGGGAAATATAGAAGAGCTGTTTGTCAAAACACAGTGTCAATTCCTCTGCATCAGTTTTTATTTGATTGATTGATTGATTTTTGCCAGTCCAGGGGCTTGGACTCAGGGCCTGGACACTGTCTCTGAGTTTCTTTTGGTCCAGGCTAGCACTCTACCACTTGAGCCACAGAGCCACTTCTGGATTTTCTGTTTATGTGGTACTGAGGAATTGAACCCAGGGTTTCATGCATGGTAGGCAAACACTCTATCACTAAGCCACATCCCCAGCCTCCATATCTGTTAATATTTTGTACCATAAAATCAGGAAAGTGGTGACATATTGTTAAAAGCCATTTGATCAAACACCTAATTACAGAGCTACTCAACTCAAATAAATAATCTGGTTCCAATTTATAAAAAAATTAACAAATTCTTCACCAGGACCTTCCTAGTAAGCAGGAAGTCCTGAGTTCAAACCTCAGTATTGGCAATGAATGTGTGTGTGCATATGGTGTGAAAATCTCACAAATTAGCAAAAATGACAACTATCATTACTGTCTTTCTACTAGAAAGCTGGGAGATAAATGGGTTTTCTTATTCTTTTTTTTTTGGTATTCAGGTAAGGGGTAGGTTTATTCAGTAGACCTGCTGGGACCAGGCAAGGTTGGCGCTCCACGTGTCTGGGAAAGAGGAAAGAGAGAGGAAAGAGCTAGAGCAGAGAGAGAGCAGAGAGAGCTAGAAAAGAAGAGCAAGAGCAAGAGAGCATCTGGGCCTGGGCTAGGCCTTATGTAGGGTATGGGCGGAGAAAGGTGTGGCCACATCAAATTCAGATGTGACCTCAGCGGATGCAGATGTGACCTCTTCCAGGTGTCCCAGTTGCCTAGGTAACGCAGGTACTGGGTGGAGACTTTGCTGCGAGGAGGGTGGAGTCTGCTTGCCATCCAGGGGTGGACCTTACATTCCAGCCTTTTAATAATCATGAAATAGGTCGAGGATTCTCTCTGGCTACTTCCTGCTGACAAGGGGCGTCGACAATAGGGGTAAAAAGGCTGGAATTTGGTCCCCTCCCAGAGAAGGCAGTGGGCAGTAGCTGTCCCTTGGTGGCGTTGAATCCTTAGATGAAGTCAGGAGAAGTCTCATGAGCATTGAGGGGCTGGAAAAAAATACTAGAAGGCAAATAAATGGCAAGAGGAAGGACTTGTGCTGAAAATGTTGTTAGAAATGTCCCTAGCTACTTCTGACATCTGGCTACTAGATAGAGAAGTCAGGTGACAAAGGCAAGAATATAAATTCCTGTTCAGTTAATAGGTACACAGGTATAGATATTAGATGGGCAGGCTTCTTACTTCCACTGACCTCCCGGCTCTGGTTAATTTTGAAAGGGCAAGCACAAAGTAGCTGATGTGACATCATCTCCTCTTACTCCTCTCCATGTTCCCTTGTTCTCCAGACTGGCTGAGTCTAGGTGCTCGTTGCTGGGATGGCTTGTCCCAGTTGGTATTCAAGGAGGATTGAACTCAAGGCCTGGACACTATCCCTGAGCACTTCTGCTCAAGGCTAGCACTGAACCACTTTGAGTTATAGTACCACTAGTATTCAAGGAGGTTTGAACTCAAGGCCTGGGCACTGTCCCTGAGCACTTCTGCTCAAGGCTAGCACTGAACCACTTTGAGTTATAGTACCAATAGTATTCAAGGAGGTTTGAACTCAAGGCCTGGGCACTGTTCCTGAGCACTTCTGCTCAAGGCTAGCACTGAACCACTTTGAGTTATAGTACCACTTGCAGAGTTTAGCTGGGAGATAGAGTCTTAGGGATTTTTCAGCCCGGGCAGGCTTTGAACTGCAATCTTTGCCACAAAAGCCCTTTATTATTTCCAATTAAGGCAACAAGGAGATCAAGTAGAATAAGTAGAGCTTACCTGGTTCTTATCAAGAATTGCCAACAAATATTCTGAAATGACAAAACTCATTAGATGTGATGAGAATTTTAGCATAGATATGCCCAGTATTTTAGAACCATGTAGTCAGTAGTAGAATACACAACACAAAACAAAAAAGGCAAAACTCAAAACCTAAAATTTTGACAACGTTTAGACATCTTTGCTAACAAAGCACATCAGGTGGTTGGGCCTCAGTTACTAGGGCCTGTGAAAAGAGCAACTTGTTAGCAAGGCACCTTAGAATAGATGGAGTAGTAAACTTAGTGGAAGGTTAAGGGTCACATGGGGCCAAACCCTTAACCCACCACGTGGCCAAGATGGCGAATTCAAGATGGCGAATTTCTGAAAAAATGCAAAGAAAGCCTGAACAAATAGATCAAGCCTACATTAGCTAGCCTTTGAGAGGGAACCTAGAGGGGGGTCCCTGGGACCCAGCCTGCCGTCACACTCTTCAGGGCACAAGCCAAAATGTAGAAAAGAGAAAGGGAGAGATAGGGAAAGTTGGACATGAATGGCAGAGAGAGAGCAAAGAGAGCCCGAAAGTAAACAGACTTCCGATCATTTACCATTGCAGTAGCAAAAACTGTGTACTTCTGAGAATGGCATAAAATTAGGCTCTCTGGCTTTCCAGGGAGCGCAGGAGGCATTTCAAAGGGGTTTCACGGCTCAGGCGTGATTTGCAGCACCCCATTAAATGAGTAGAGTCAGTCTGGTGAGTGAAGGAGAGCTGACCAGGCAGAAGCGGCGTCCCGACTTCCCCCAGAGCCCTCTAGAGAGAAATGGCCAAGCCCCCAAAGCCAAGCGTCCTCGGCTTCAGAGGTGACTGGCCTTTCAGCTAAAGGCCGTAGGAGCTCTCTGGCGTGGCGCCACGTCTGGACAGAGACTGAGCAACAGAGAGCCATAGAGTAGTTTCACTCACCAGAGTAGAGAAGTGGTGTGGACGTGGATGTGAAGGCAGCAATGGTATCGATGCGCTGATTCCGCTGCAGACAGACCGGTTCGCAAAAGGCCGTCAGAAGTGGTATTCAGGTAAGGGGTAGGCTTATTCAGTAGACCTGCTGGGACTAGGCAAGGTTGGCACTCCACGTGGCTGGGAATGAGAGAGAGCTGGAAAAGAGAGGAAAGAGCTAGAGCAGAGAGAGCTAGAAAAGAACAGAGAGAGAGAGGTAAGAACAGAGAGAGAGCTAGAATAGAACAGAGAGAGAGGGAGAGAGCTAGAAATGAACAGAGAGAGAGAGCTAGAAATGAACAGAGAGAGCAGAGAGCTAGAAACGAACCTGGGTTTTCTTATTCTTATGGTTCAAGTAATGCCATGTTTCAAAGTGCCTGGATTAGTCACAAGAAAGGGAATTTTGATTTTTTTGCCATATTTTCTAACTTGTAAATGACTTAGATTTATATCTTAACAAAAATTAATGAGAAATTAATATTTGGTATAACATGTGACTTGAGGCCATTGTTTATTAGTTCTTTTACACTGCCTGATACTATCAGTTTCTCCATCTTTTAGAAATTTACAAGACATGGGCAGGGAAGGTGGCTCAGTGATAGAGAGCTTGCTTTGCGTGACTGAGGCCCAGGGTTTGATTCCTCAGCACCACATAAGCAAAAAGCAAAAAGATGGAAGTGGCACTGTGGCTCAAATGGTAGAGTGCTAGCCTTGAGCTGAAGAGCTGAGGGACAGCGCCCAGGTCCAGAGTTCAGGCCCCATGACCAGACCAAAAATAAAAAAGAAATTTAGAAGACACTCTGGCTGATGGCAAGACCTGAACTGCTGTAAGAAGACTGTTAGTTGTTAGGTTTTTAAAAAAGAGGTAGCTGAGTAAGAACAGCACCACGCATGTCGTATTCAGGTAAGGTGTAGGTTTATTTATTAGAACTGCTGGGACCAGGCAAGGTTGACATTCCATGCGGCTGGCAAAAGGGAGCGTCTGGCCCTGAGTTAGGCCTTATATAGGGTAGGGGGCGGGGAAAGGTGTGCCCAGGTAAAGGGAAGTGGGACCAGGTAAGAGGTGGGAGCAGGTGGGAGAAAGGTGTGGCCACATCAGATTCAGATGTGACCTCTTCCAGGTGTCCCAGTTGCCTAGGTAACGCAGGTACTGGGCGGGGTCTGCTCCCCATCCAGGAATGGACCTTACATTAGTGAAGACTGGTAAACAGCATTCTGAAAGCCTCTATTGTCTAGAACTTTCCCAAATAAAAAGCAACTATTGTATTTGGCATTCCATTTGAAATAATTATAACATTTGTAGAGGCCAAAAATACGAGAATAATGTGTATAGATTTTTTTCCCCATCACCTCCAAAAATATACATGTAATTCACAAAAATGCTCTCCACAGTGACGAGTATAGTTTGGAAGATAATTCCATTTGCATGATTTAAAACCATTTCTACTTTACTGGCAGAAAACATGTGGATTGAGCTAAAATCTTTTTGAATAAGGAACCAATGATGATGATATATATCTGCACACAATTTCATATGGCGATTCTCTGGAAAGTAAGAAGAAATCATGACATAGACACTGTTACAGCATTTTGCCCTCTGTGGAGCTTTAGCTTATTCTAGAAAGTCCCAAATGCCAAGCCGGGTGCCAGTGGCTTATGCCTGTAATCCTAGCTACTCAGGAGGCTGAGATCTAAGGATCAAAGCCAGCCAGGGCAGGAATTTCCACAAGACTATTATCTCCAATAAATCACTAGAAAACCAGAAGTGGTGCTGTGTAGAGTGCTCACCTTGAGCTGAAGAGCTGAGGGACAGTGGCCAAGCCCAGTGTTCAAGCCCCATGACTGACCAAAAAAAAAAAAAAGTCCCAAATGCCATTCTTTGTGTTTATATCCGTCTTGGGGTTCGAACTCAAGGCTTGGGCACTCTCCCTGAGCTTTTATACTCAAGGCTAACACTCTACCATTTGAGTCGCAGCTCCACTTCTGGTTTTTTAGGTAGTTAATTGTAGATAGGAGTGTCATGGGCTTTTTTGCCCTGGCTGGCTTTGAACTTCCATCTCAGCCTCCCAAGTAGCTAGGACTATAGGCACGAGTCAACAGCATTCAGCAACAAGTTTTTCTTTTTAAAATTTTATTTATTGTAAAGAAGCTGTACAGAGGTGTTACAGTACACGAATAAGGGAATGAGTACATATAGTTTGTCCAGCGTTGTTACCCCTTCCCCTGTTGTTCTCCCACTTCTCTCACTCCTCCCACCCCCAAAGTTGTAAAGTTGAATTCCAATATGATGTCTTGTATCATTGTTGCAATGTGTCATCCTGTGTCCTTGTTTCAGCATTTTGTTATTCTCCTTTTCCTCCCCAAATCAGACAAATGTATGTACAAGATGCAGGATTCCAAAATCAAGTACAGTGACAGCAGGGGATATATACCATATGGAGAAGAACATACAAAGGAAACAAAAAAACATCACACAGTACGTTTAAAACCACCACAACAAGGAAAGACCTTGTGTCCATATCTTGGGGTTCATTTCATTTAGCATCATCTTATATGGTCATATGTACATAGCTTTTGAGCTTTTTCTGCTATATGTCTATCCTAGACATATACTAGTTAGTGCAAATGAGGGAAACCATAGGGCCTATATTTCTTTGGGTCTTGCTTACTTTACTTAATATGATTTTTTCCATCTTTCCATTTCCTAACAAATGGGATGGTGTCATTCTGATGGAAGCATAGAATTCATAGATATATATATATATATGTATATATATATATACACACACATATACCACATTTTCTTTTTTTATACATTTTTTATTGTAAAAATAGTGACAGGGGTTACAGTTACATGAGTAAGGTAATGAGTACATTTCCTATCGAGCATTGTTACCTCCTTCTTTGTTTTTCTCCTACCATCCCTCCTTCCCTTCCCCCCTTTCCAACTCCTCCCTTCCCCCCACAACACGTTGTGGTTTGTTTTCAACACAGTGTCTTATACATCTCATTGTTACAACATGTCAACCTGTATCCCTACTTAAGCATTTAGTTTTTTCCATTCCCCTCCCCAAATTAGAAAACTTAAATCACATTTTCTTGATCCATTCATCTACTGAGGGGCATCTGTTTTGATTTCATATCTTAGCTATGGTGAGTAATGCTGTGATAAACATAATTGCAGCAACAAGTTTTGAATGGATATTCTTTAAAAAAAAATCCCTTTCCTGTTTTCCCCTCCCTTCTCCCATTCTTCCATGTGAAGATACTCAAGAATTCTTTTCAGTTCTAATCAAGGATACCATGCTTCTCTCCTTACTTCAGTGATCACAGGAATTAATTAATCTTCAGAACAGCAAGATAAAACTCTGGAGATGAAGACTGGTACATTGGGGCATTAGCAAACCCAAGGCAAGTTTAGTGGATCTGTCCCCAAATCACACCTCTCAGCACATAATCCAGAAGCTCAAAGTCCTTGGTTTTTTTTCCTTTAAAAATCTATACTCCTCACTTGAGAGTAAGAGTATAGTTTTTGAGATAGAAACTCATTGCTGTCTCCATTTTGCCTGGAAAATAGATAAACCTTTATTTCTTTTTCTCAGAAACTCTGTTCTCATTATTTATGAACTGGCATCATAGAATCCAGAGAACTAAATTCAAAATAATTACTGCAAAGCTATATTAATTAAAATAACAAGGTACTACAGTATATAGACCAATGGATAAGAATAGGCCTACAAATAAACCCAAGTGTAAATGGTCAGTTAATTTTATGGGACCTTAGAGAGACCGCAGGATTATATCTGGGCACAGGAAGGATGAATATATGGTGTGTGTGTGGAGAAAGCTTGACACCAGGGAAAAACTTCTGGTTGTGTGTGTGTGTGTGTGTGTGTGTGTGTGTGTGTGTGTTTGCCTTCTTTTATGTTTGAGTAAAAACCCTGGAGTGTTTGACTTTGTACAGTGATCCTAGTACTTTCTGATACCTGTCACCCACACTTTGCCATGTGTCCTTTGATGTGTAAAGAAAATTGCTTCAAGCTAACATACAGTCACTGACCCATGAGATGGACAGAGAACAGAGGGGATTCTGTTGAATCTCTGGTTGAATTCATTCTTCACTTTCATGGCAGTACAAAAATATAATCATATATATGTATATAAATATTGCTGCATATGTAATTTTTTCTGCCATCATAATGTCTGCTGGATGGAAACAGATGATTTTCCACAAGAAGTCTAGGAATTCCTTTTTTCTTTGGTTTAATCCCTTTTGTTGCTATTTTTGACTTCCTCTAACCCTTTGTCTTGTATATAAGTTTATCTGATTTGGGGAGGGGACCGGAAGCACAGAAATGGTGGGATATACCATGTTGGAAATGAACTATACAATTTGTGGGGGAAGGAAGTTAGGAGGGGAAAAACTGGGAGAAAGTAAGGGAGGAGGTGACAGTGTCCAAATGGAAATGTACTCATTACCTGACTGTAACCCCTCTGTTCATCATCTTTACAATAAAATTTTAAAAGATTAACCAAAAAAAGGTCAGGAATACACAATGGGGAAAGGACAGTTTCTTCAATAAATGGTGTTAAGAAAACTTGGCATTGACATACAAAAAAAAATGAAGTCAGACACCTACCTCACACCTCCTCACACATAAATGGACACCTACTTCATACATAAATCAACTCAAAATATTGATTATTGTTAAATGCTCATTACATGTTAAATATTGAAACATGAGATCTGAAATCTAAAACTAATAGAAGAATGAAAACAGAACAGCTCCTCAAAATCAGCTTTGGCAATGATAAATTTAAAGACAGTAAAAGCTTAGGCATTAAAGCACACATAGTGTTGCATCTAATTCTCCCCAGAAAGAGAGCCAATTCATAATGTAAAACAACATGGGAGAAAAATATTTTCAAACTATACCTTATATATACAACTATTTAGCAAAATAAATCTCATTAAAAAATGGGCAAAGAACCTAAAGACATTTTACAAAGAAGATCTACAAATGGCCAAGCAGTATAGAGTTTTAAAAAATTCAGTACAACTACTTGAAGATAATTAAACAATTTACTTTTTTAGGTTAGTTGTGGGCTTGAATTCAGGGCCAAGGCACTGTCCCTGAACACTTTTGGTCAAGGCTAGCATACTACCACTTGGAGGTACAGCTACACTTTTGGTTTTTCTGATTGTTAATTGGAGATAAGAGTCTCACATAGTTCATACCTGTAATCCTAGCTACTCAGGAGGCTGAGATCTGAGGATTGTGGTTCAAAGCCAGACCGGGCAGGAAAGTCCATAAGGCTCTTATCTCCAATAAACCAGCACAAAACCGGAAGTGGTGCTGTGGCTCAAAAAGTAGAGTGCTCGCCTTGAGCTGAAGAGCTGAGGGACAGCGCCCAGGCACAGAATTCAAGCCCCATGACTGACCAAAAAAAAAGAAAAAGAGTCTCACAGACTTTCTTTCCTGGGCAGGCTTCCAACAGTGACCCTCAGATCTAAGCCTCCTGAGTAGCTAGGATTACAGGCATGAGCCACAGCTCCTGGCTATAATAAAACAATTTT
Organism: Dipodomys ordii; assembly: GCF_000151885.1. Taxonomy (NCBI): domain Eukaryota; kingdom Metazoa; phylum Chordata; class Mammalia; order Rodentia; family Heteromyidae; genus Dipodomys; species Dipodomys ordii. Next base: position 2,843,719 of record NW_012267354.1, read on the forward strand.
AAAAATGAATATTTCTAATAATGTTAGCATTACTAATGATCACAGAAATGCAAATCAGAACCACAGAAGGTTTTACTTCATATTTGTGCCTGTGATAAAATGATTTAAAAAATGGTTTGGTGAGGGTATAGAGAAAAAGAAACCCTTGTACCTTGTTGAGGGAATGTAAGTTAGTACAGCTTTTATGGGGGAAACATACTAGGAATTCATACAAAATTAAAGGTAGAGCTATACCATCTAGAGTACACAACTAAATAAAAGAAACTTAGGATCTTTGAAATATTAATACCAAGTTCAAGATTGAGAAACAATTCAAGCGTCAACTGATGAAAGACTAAGCAGTTATGCAATTAATATTATTCATCCTTAGACACAAAGAGCTCTGACATTTGCAACAGCATGTGTGATGCTGGATATCATAATGCTAAGATAAATGGACCATTTGTGAAAGGAAAATACTTCATTATCTTCCCTATATAGAATAGAACTTTGGTTAGCAGGAGTTGGGGAAATTATAGTGAGATGTTGGTCAAAGGATACAAAGTTGTAATTAAATACAATGAGTATTCTAGAGATAGAATATACAGTGTTATGACAATAGTTAATACTGTATTGCATATTGGAAATTCATTAAGAATAGATTCAGATGCTGTTAGCACATGTATCAAATAAAAACTGTGTGAAGACAAGAGTGTATTAATTTAGCTTGAGTAAAGAACTCACTTTATAGTACATTTATGTATCAAAACATAATTTAATTATATATAAATAAAGTTAACGTTAATTATATTTCAGGTTAATTTATTGATTTATTGCTGTACCAGGCTTGAACTGAGGGTTGTAAGCTCTCAGTGATTTTTTTTTCTCATAGCTGGCACTTTACCATTTGAGTAAGTCTTCCAATCCAGCTTTTTTGCTGGTTAGTTGGAAATAATCTCACAGACTTTTTTCCTAGGGCTGATTTCAGACTGCAATCTTAAAATCTTCCCATTGTGGGGCTGGGAAGGTGGCTCAATGGTGGAGCGCTTGCCTTGCATGCATGAGGCCCTGGATTCCGATTGCTCAGCACCACATAAGCAAAAAGAAAAAAGCCGGAAGTGGCGCTGTGGTTCAAGTGGTAGAGTGCTAGACTTGAGCTGAAGAGCTGAGGGACAGTGCCCAGGCCCAGAGTTCAGGCTCCACGACTGGACTCCCCCCTCCATCCCCCCCCCAAAAAAATCTTTGCATTGTAAAGTGCTAGGATGTATAGGCATGAGACACCATTGCCCAGATCTGCTTTTAATTTTTTAATTGCAAGACAAACAAAAAACAACAAGGAACATAAACAGTGCTGATGCAACAACGAGAAGTACAAGTTGTCATGTCCAAAAGGAGCTTTACAAAGTCGGTTGGGGGGGGGAAGAGGGGGGAGGAGAAGGGTTGGGATTGGGGGGGAAGGGGGAGGCTGGGAAGGGATGTGAAGGGTAAACCAAAGGAGGAGGCTGCAATGCTTGGTAAGAAATGTACGCATTATCCTGCCCATGTAATTGTAACCCCTCTGTACAGTATGTTCACAAATAAAAAAAAAACAAAAACAAAAAAAACCAGTGCTGAATAGAAAAGTCAGCTAATTTTGCTTAATCTCTTATTCTCATATTGCATGAGAATAAGTTTCTTACAGACACATTTAGATTTTCAGAGACCAGTGCTGGGCCCATTACTGTTCCTCTAGAAAGTTTCCCAACTCAGAAGCTCAGGAGATGACTTATGGGAACAAATAGAGTTCTGGCTTCCATTCCATTAACTGCTTTCTACACCACCAAGTCTCAGAAAATACAGAGAGGGCCCACTCCCTCTTTGCTTATAGAAACGCTTTTTCTGCTTCAAACTCATTTGTTAGGGGAGATCTGCAGCCAGCAGAAGGACATAGCTTTACTAAAACACAGCTGAAAAGATTTTGTGCTCCTTCTAGATGAACCTGAGATGTAATGGACTGTGGTCTCCCCAGAGCATTGATGAGCTGAGATTCTTTCTGGGAATTGGAGAGGCGGTGGGAGTTTCTTCCACTTTCTCTAATCTCCTTGGAAATGTCCACACTCCTGCCTTCAGGACTGGTGGTCACATGGACTGTTAACTCAGCCCACATTTGCATCCAAGAGAGGAGAGAATACTCAGGCTTTTGACTGGAGCAAAGACTTAGAGTGTTCCTGTGCAGGCCATGTCATGAGTGCCTAGAAGTGGAAACTGTGTTCTCCAAAGGTGCAATCTCTTGGCCTGTGAAATTTACAGTAGAGCTGTAAGTGCCAGAGATGCCCCAACTATACATTGGAGCACCATCTGGAGCATTGTTTTCAAACCAAGATAGCATCCTTTGTAAAAGAATATTCCTAGGTATTTTCTGACCATTATGGTCTTGGATGTGTTTCTAATCAGCATACAGTGTTTCTCATGATCAATTTCTTTAATGTTTTTGAAGCCAAACATCATCTGACTATATGTACAGGTCTAAGCGAGACACTGAAATGGACAAAGAAACAAAGATGACACATTTCAGGCATGTGGATTTTTTCTTTACCCTCATGAAAGAAAATGTTTCTGAGCCATGTAAATGCTCATAGTTCTTCCTTAGAAGGTGACTGAGCTCTTTCTTTGCTTCCCCCCCTTTCCTTTCCTCCAATCTCATGGAGATGATGATAACTACAAATTAGACATAAATCCCATGGTAAAGTATCCATCTGTATCTTGTGATTAACTTGGATTTAGAATGTACAGCAGAAATATATTCTTAGCTTTGTATAAAGGACTTTACTCCTGATAAGTGTCAAACACTTGCTAGCAGAATCCCTTGTGTTGCAGTGTTTTTTTCTTGTGGGTAATGGGGTTTAAACTCAGGGTCTGGGAGCCATTCCTGAGCTCTTTTTGCTCAAGGCTACCACTTTGAACCACAGTGCCACTTCCAATTTTCTGGTAGTTAATTGGAGGTAAGAGTCTCACAGACTTTTTGCCTGGGGTTGGCTTTGAATCTCACTTCTTAGATCTCAGCCTCCACAGTCACTAGAATTACAGGTATGACCCACCAGCTCCCAGCTGCCGCTTCTTCCTTTTATTTTTATTTTTTTCCTACTGATCATCTCTCTTGGTCCTATAAACCAACTCAGATAAAGGATAGTTTCTAACATTTTTCTTCCTCATTTTTCTTTTATGGTCATTGTTGTTTAGGGAGCTCCTGGTACATACTTAGAAGGTAGTAAATAACTTGCCTGAGATTATGAGCACTGAAGCTTATTTGATGGCACAGTAATGCAAGAAACGGGGAAGTGGCATGGTGGCTCAAGCGATAGAGTGTTTGCCTAGAGGTGAAGAGTGCAGAGACAGCTCCCAGGTCCAGAGTTCAAACCCCACGACTGACCAAAAAAAAAAAGAAGGAAAGAAAGAAAGAAACAAAAAAGAAACAGTTTGATTAAAAGTGAGGGTTTGGGGAAAAATAAACTCATTTGAGGGAGCAGAAATATTTTCTTCCACTTAGGCAAGGAATGGGAAATTAGGCAAGGGATGGGAATTGGAAGTGGGTAAGGATCTGTTCTGCCGATATCCTGGATTCTGAATCTATGTCAGATTTTTCTAGAACTAGATTTCTTCAAAATAAAAAGAAATCCATGAAAATAAAGTCTTGATTAATTTAATGATTTGCTGTAGTAGAATGTTAGGACAAGCAATTGTTCATGCATTACACCTTTGGCTCATGGAAGAATCGATGTAGAAAGTAACTTTTGCACTTTTCAGTGAACATTCCAGTATTTAGTGACATGTGCATCCCTGATGATCAGGATAAAGGGGCTGAAACAAGCATACCCAAGGACTATAAATACATTGATCTTTATTATTGTACAGTTGTGTTCCATAGCAGAACTTAGGTAGATGGAGGAGATTAAATTTGTCCAATAAAAACAAAGAAAACAGACCATGAGAATGAGAGTACTTAGAACCACTCTGATTTCTGGGGTGGAATTGTTTTTACATTTGGAGCTATGAAGGTAGTGGACTCGCTTGTAATGTTTATACAGATAGAAAACCATGTACCCACTGCTCCAGCCCATGAGACTCTGAAAGATCACATCCCGGAGAGCCATGAGGGAGAGGCAAAGCCACCTAAATACATGGCTAGATTGATGCATATGACAATACCCAGTTCTGGAGCTGTTCATGCTTTTGAATGCTGTCATGAAGTAGAGCAAATAGGAGCTTATCAGAGCATTCAAGACCCAAAAGAAGAGGAGATAGGGAAGAACTTGCCATGCAGTCTGTGGTTTGAGCTTTCTCCACTGGGTGGTTCTGGGACTGATGGTAATGACCTGGAACATGGTGAGGAGACAGGTGTTGCAGACAGAAAGGCCTCGAGCTAGTTTTTCCATATAAAGCACAGTTTTGCAACCAACATCACTTAGGAAGTTTATGAAACAAAGATCTGTAGTTAATATACTTTTGATCCCTAAGTTACAAATAATTAGTGTATTTGAGAAAACCAAGTGAATGAGGATAATGTATATGGGTTTTTGTTTCTCAAGACCCATAATTAAAATATATACATATTTCACAAGTACAAGGATGTTTCCTAAAATTCCAGGACCGGTAAGCATATAGAGGATTATCCTTTGGATGAGGTTACTCCAAATCATCGGATTTCATGCACAGGACCAGGAAAAGCCTTTTGAGAAGCACAAACATGTAAAAATGACATATTTCAGGTCTATTGACTTTCCCTGTTTACATAGTAAAGCAATGGCTTATGAATTATGTAAATGTACAAGTTTATTTCCTGGAAGGTGCCTAATCTTTCTTTCCTCATTTCCTTCTTCCATTCCTTCCTCCTTTCTTCTCTCCTTTATTCCCTCATCTCTTTCCTTCCTTTCTTTCTTACTTTCCTTCCTTCCTCTTCCCTCTTCTCCCCACCCCTTCCCCCTTTTCTCTGTCCTTAGTCTTGAACCCAGGGGCTAGGTGATGTCTTTGAGCTTTTTACCTCATGGCTGCCACTCAACCACTTGAAACACAGCTCCACTTCTACTTCCATCTTTTTTTTTTTTTTTAATTGGAGATAAGTTTCTAATGGACTTTCCTATCTAGGCTGTCTTGAAACAGTGATCCTCAGACCTCAATTTCCTCAGTAGCTAGGAATACAGGCATGAGTTACCAGTGGCCAGCACTTTCTTCCTTTCTTGATTCCTGTGACTTGGAGATCATGATGACTACAAATTAGACACAAACTCCATGTTCATACATTCCCCTGATTTTTCCTTCTTTGTACTCCTTTGTGAATTCACATTTTCTGCAATCATTTTTTTTAATGAAATGTAAACAAAATCAAGAAATATTATGCAATTTTCAATCTGTACTCCTTAGCAATACTAGCTTAAATGCTTCCTTCTCTTTCACTTGTTATACCCAGAAAAGATCATTATGGTTTTTTTTTCCTTTCTGTCTTGGGGCTTGAATTCAGGGCCTGGAACTGTACCTGAGCTTCTGTTGCTCAAGGCCAGCATTCTACCATTTGAGCCATAGCATTACTTCCAGCTTTTTCTGTGTATGTGGTACTGAGGAATCAAACTCAGTACATGCTAGGCAACCACTCTACCCTTAAGCCACATTCCCAACCAGTACGATGTTTGTTTGTTTGTATTTTGATACTTGTCCTTCCCCAGATTATCTGTATGATCCTGTGTTTTTAGCAGGAATCTGAGGCAGCATGATGGGATACCAGGCAGAAGAAAATTAGAAAACACTGTAGACATAGATAGAAAAAAGGGGGCTGGGAAGGTAGCTTAGTGGTATAGTGCTTGCCTTGCATGCATGAGCCCCTGTGTTCGATTCCTCAGCACCACATAATCAAAAAAAAAAAAGCTGGAAATGGCGCTGTGGCTCAAGTGGTAGAGTGCTAGCCTTGAGCTGAAGAGCTGAGGGACAGCGCCTAGACCCAGAGTTCAGGCCCCATGACTGGACCGCCCCCGCTCCCTCCCCATAAAAAGGAGAGACCAGAGGATTCAAGGCTGTACTTAGGCCCAAAGTTCCCACAAGCAAGCATATGTGTTTACACAAGAAAGGTTACCATCGATACATGCAAAAAGTAAAGTATCTATATTAATATTACAATCGGAGCTAAAACAGAGTTTGTGAGAGACACTGGTTCCCTTATTTTTTTGAGACAAGAGACTGTAGGCCAGGGGAAGTCCAGACACATTTAGCCCAAGGTTAAATTGTGGGTAGGGATGGGAGGGTGATGACAGTCCAGTCTCTAACCCACTCCAAACTGCCTGTTTTAACCCTTCCATAGCCAGTTCTCAGGGTTCTGAGTGCTGTCAAGGTGGCTTGTCTATACCAAATTGCTCCAACCTCTTAAGCCTTTTTCAGGTTTCATTGTTCAGCTTCAGAGTTCCCTTTTATTAATTTGGAAAAATCATTACTTTTTGTTTTGTTAGAGTTAACACACATTGAATGTTAGAGAGAAACACTGAAAGACACCAAGGGGCCAACAAAATATCCCCAAGATTGTGGTTACTGGTCCCCCCAAAAAGTCAAAATCAAGATAGCCAGCCTGAAAGTTTCCAGTTATCGCTATTTATTTTATCTTGTTTAATTTTCTTTGTGCTATTCCAACTGGTTTTGAATTTTTTGAGAATTGTCACTTATATTAAAACAACATAATCCTATAAACAGTTTATATCCTAAATGATTCTTATCAACAAATAATCTATGGCAGTTGGATTTTGTAAAATTTTCATTTTTAATTTTTTCTTTCTTGATTTATTTTTTCAGCATTATAGCTGTAATATTTGTTACTTTGTGAAAAATACAAGCGAGCTGATTCATTTTTTTGGGGGTACACCTACTACAAGTGTGGGGACAGGTAGAATAAAAGCTGTTGCTACAGCTGTATAAGCGGTATCTAGCAAGACAAGATGGTCATCACAACTGGAGGGAGATCACATTTAGTTTTTTGGATACTTTTCTAACAGAGTGCTTGAATAATATTTTTTTTTAAAAGCATGATATATATTTGGTTTTACAAAAGAAAGACCAGAGAGCACCAAGTATTTTTCTTTAGACAAAGTGAGTTTTGATACAGAACAGTTGCTAAGATCATCTATACAACTAAAGCATAAACATTTATACTGGGCTATAAAAGTAAAGTTTTATAATTAATTTATTTTTTAAGATTTTATCTTCATGTTCAGTAGTTTTATCCTTAGTTACATTTTTGTATCCTTTACCGCTAACAAGTTTAATTAAATTTTGTGATAGGATATATTGTACAGAGGAATTTTCTTAATACAAAAGGAAGTTTCATTTATGATATTAACTGCCAATTGAAGCCAAATATTTGGAGTATCAGTAAATTTTGATTTAGGAACCAAATATACAGTAACATGCATTTTTGTAAGAATACTGTCTTGCATATAACACATTTGTAATTTGGAGCAATAATATTTTCCTTTATCGTTGAGGGAGGCCATAGGCTTGACTACATCTAATTGGATATTATCTCTTTTAGATTGATTAGTTGCATTTGTCCAAGGTCCCTTAGATTTGTTTTGGCCAAATATTTTAACTCCATCTTTAAACCAATGAATAGTTGCCACTTTTGAATTATTGCACATCACAGAACAATTTAAGTACAATATACCTAACACAGGAACCCCCCAGACAGAGGCGTGCACCATGCATGAGGCACTAGCAGTATGAATAAGTGCCATCATTATTACAAACAAAGATACTGTGTTAATCTTATGTCCATTGTTTTTTAAACACCTGCTAACTTTTTGGGAAAGCTTTTTTATCTGTCTCCAGGTGGGAATGGTCACCATTTTGGTTGGTGCTGTTTTACTGGTGCCTTTAGTCACCTTCATCCTCTTGAAGGACTCCTCCAAAGGTTTTTGGGTGTCAGATGATTTTGTTTTTATTTTTGGGTTTTGGTTTTTGGGTTGGCAGCTAAACATCTGTTGAGCCTGTGGAGACACAAGCATAACCATGGCCCCATACTTTAACAGTTCCGAGTTTCCAGTTACTGTCAGTATCATCCTTCCACCATATAGGTTGACATGAAATTTTTAATTAAAAAATCCTTTTAATGTTTGTTTACTACTGACGTATTGGATAGAAAAATCAAATTTTTAAAATTTCCAGTATATGTCATTTTTATTTGCTCTTTGAAGGTCTTGTGACCTGTAGACCTTTTACCTCTTTGTGTTTAATTAACTGATATTTGAGCATATGGTTGTAACCTATCACTACAGCTTGACCTTTGATAAAATATGGTATTTCTGTAAGTTTATACTTTAGCACTAGTAGAAGCAGGTGTTTTAATAGCACAGGGAACACTCATCACAGTAAAAAAGAAAGAAAATGAGTGATTACATGCTTAGAAGTTTTTCTGGTTAAAGATGTGGTTCTGTATTGAAAATCAGTACTGAGATAAAAGAAACATCTGTTTTTGAACAGTTGGATGACAGTAAATTGTTCATTTTGCTGAGTAGACTGATAAAGGGAGTACTTCTTTTTATTTTTGCATCTGAACAAGTTATTTTTCCTTTTTTGTTTATGTCTATAAAGAGGTGCCTCTGAAATAGGATAATTAAAAATTACATCTTGTATATTTTAGAAATAAGAACATGTTACCTTTTGGATAGTGACATCTTAGATGTCCTAGGTATTTAGAAAGAGGTATTTGCCATAATATTTTTTGGTAACTATTTCTAATCTCTTTGTATGACGTAAGAATAGTAATGCATAGGCAGAAACGCTTTGAACTCCCCCCCTCCCAAAAGTCCTGAGGATGACAACTTTTTCTGCAGCTCTGTAAAAGGTTTAACATATTTTTTTCAGGCAAAGTCAACAGTATGTCATCTATATGATGAGTAATATTTGTATTTGGAAAAGAGTCCCACACAGATTGTAAAACAGATTCTATATAATACTGTTCTATTATTGGGTTACCAAACATTTTTTGAGGCAGCACTTTTCATTGGTAGCGTTTTATAGGGTTTTAAAATTTATCCATGGAAATGTAAAGGTGAAATTTTCTTATCTTGTTTTGTTAAAGGAGTAGTGAAATACAATCTTTTAAATCAGTTACTATGAATTTTTAATCTTTAGGTAGCAGAACACCAAGTAATTACTTTCTATTATTTTAGCTTCCTTGACATAGATTCATTTCTTATATGGTTGCTGGCTAGAACAGTACAGATAATAGTAAAAAAGCAAGTAATTTCAGGAAATATCAACACTAGAAAATATCACCATATAAAACAGAAACACTTTAGTTTTCATACTATGAGGAAAATTTATATGCACTAAAATATTAGATCAGCTTGAATATGTTCACACACACATACATGTATATGTAATTCTGAACAAAACTTTAAGGTGCACTTAGGTTTTAAAATTGAAGACCATCTTTAGGTTTATAAGCATTCCAGTGGCAAATGACATTTTTGCCCATTATATAATAAAATCATATGATTATTGTGAGAAAAACAAGCACTAACCAACACAGAGCACAAGACAAAACACAAAGCACAAAACTTTCACCAGATAAATAGAATTTAAAAACGAAACTCTTAATGGGATAACTTCTCCCTGTTTATAGGCCTTTTCATTTCAGAAGCCAGATTATTTCCCTCCATTGCTACATTTGCAGCAATTTTTGTGGTGGAAATCTTCTCCCCTTTGTTATCCTGGCAGACCTGAACTGTGTTCTAGCGTGCATTTTCCAGATCATGAACTCTTTTTAAAATTTTAATATATATATTTTTTACTGTAAAGGTATTGTACAGAGGGGTTACAGTTACATGAATAAGGTGATGAGTAAACTTCCCCTCCAGCATTGTTACCCCCTCCTTTGATTTTCCCCCAACCACCTCTTCCCTCATCACCTCCCTTTTGGCTCAGAATTGCTCGTGCCCCATGTTGGGCAACACATGTTGCTAACCCCAACCTGAGGCAGAGCAATGGGATACGGGGAGGAAGAAAATTAGGAAACGCTGTAGACATAGACAGACGGAAAAAGTGGGGAGACCCGGGGTTCCAAGGCTCTGCTGCAGAGAGAGAGCATGAGTTTACAGGGCCTGAGTCTACACATGCAAGCATATTTATTTGAGTTTACACAAGTTAGAGTGCCATAGATACATGCAAAAAGTGAAGCATCTATATTAATATTACTATCAGAGCTAAAACAGAGTTTGTGAGAGACACTGGTTCCCTTATGTTTTTGGGACAGGAGTCTTCAGGGAAAGTCCAGACATGGTGTCCATCCACATGTTTAAGCCAATGGTTAAGTTGTCAAGGTGTCTGGCAGAGCTGCCAGCACAAGGAAAAGGTATGTGTGTGTGTGGGGGGGGGTGGGCAATTCAATCCAGTTTCTAACCCTCTCCAGAGCTGTCTGTTATAACCCTTCATGGACAGCTCTCAGCTTTCTGAGTGCTGTCAAGGTGGCTTTCCAACTGCTGGAACCTTTTCAAATTTTCACAGCTTAGTTTCAGAGTTCCCTACAATGCTGTACACATTCATCCTTCAAGTGAGGAAAAAATCTGTTACCGGCCATCATCCTCCCCTATACAGTGAGAACACCTTGGAAATGTTGCTTTTGAGTCTAGTTATATATGTTTCCTAACATGCTTGAAAAATAGCTTAC
>NW_012267354.1:2856933-2889990 GCF_000151885.1 Dipodomys ordii
AAAAATATCATGCTAATGTCAATTGTGGTGTCACATGCTTGTGATCCCTGCTACTAAGAAGGGAGGTGAACAACAGGAGGACCACAATGTGAGGCTACTCTAGAGAATAAGTTAATGAGCCTCAATCTTCATAAGTTGGTCATGGTGGTTCATATTTGAAAACCAGCTATGTGGCAAGCATATTTAGGAGGATCATAGTATGAAACAGGCACTAAAAAAGGGTTTAGTGGCCTGGCTGAAGTGGTAGTAAGTATAGGGCTCTACCTTCTAATACACATGCATACACACACACACACACACAAACACACACACAGAGTCAAACAACTTAATATCTGAGGAAATCAGGGTAATTTCTACAACTGATTTTGCACATGTAAATCTGTCCCATTTCATTCTGTCATGAAACATGCTATTAACTCTCATATCCTGTAATTACATTAGTTTTATAGGTTTGATAGGATTATATATGAAGATTTGGTTTCCTATTTCTCAATTTTTCAATACAGGAATATGAAAAAAGTAAAGAACTGTTGGAAAAGTCTCTAGATGGCTCCTATTTTTATTTAGCAATAGTATATGGGTATATATTTCCATATAGTTGATAGTACATAGAAAGCTGGGGATGTATCCTAGTGGTAGATTGCTTGTCCATGTAGGAATAAGGCCCTAGATTCAATCCTTATCATTTCAAAGAAAACAAGGATATCGCTACATCAAATGTAAAGAAATGTAATGCTGGACCAAACTGATGATATGGGAATATTACATAAAGATTATGAATGAACAATGAAGGACATTGGAATTGCTTCTAGTGTTGCTAATTGTTTGACCTAAATTGGTCTCATTAAATGCAGTTGAAATATCAAGACTTCCTTAGTATATGCATGCTAGAAGAAATTATCCATATCACTAGGGAGATTGGAAATTTATAGATGATATTTTTAAAATATTCTGGATCATGTTAGGAGTGTCCAAACAACCTGCATTTCTGTGAAAACAACTTCATGGCGATAGATTGCGGAGGCATCCTAGGATAGCTCTTTGATCTACACTACCTAGTGAACTGGAATCTGTGAATATGATGTGTTGATCTGCTTCTAAAGTAACAGGAACAGTTGTAGCACTTAGTCACCATAGAGACGGTGGGTGTGGCTATGGCAATGATCATAATCAGAATACTTTGAGTCACAGAGATCTTTGGCAGTGACTGGTTGGTTATGTTTTGTGGTATCTTTCAACGATGAATCCAGAGCCTCATCATAGTGACACTACTCCAAAGGTATGCTGCTAATCTACCCCACAGATCTGAACAAAAACAACCAGATTCATTCACTAGTATACTATGTAACAGGAGATTTACTCAGATTTCTTAGAAATGGATGAATACCAGCCCAGAATAGAAATTATTTTCTGGAGACTCACAGTATTCCTATGAACCATAAGAATATGGCTTTAATAAAGAAACAATTACTGGAATTTTGTCTCAGGTTTATGTTTTCTTATAAGAAATATTTGAGGATCTTTGTTCCCTTGAGGTAAATCTTTTATTTCTCTGTGAATATATTCACAATTTTTCCATTGTTTCAACTTCTGAAATCTTGTTTTAAGTGATGAGTGTGTGGATCTCAAAAAATTAAATTGATATCATAAATGTGATATGCAAAGGGCTTACAGTTATGTATATCAGGTAAAGAGCACATTTCTTTAAAAATTATTTTATTGTCAGTGTGAATATTTTGAGTTTTATCTTCTTAGGGTTTTCTGAACCTCTTGAATTTGAAAGTTCTTTTTGCCATTTGAAGTTTTCAGTCATTTTTTTCAACTCTTACATAAGATTTTACAGGCAAAATCAATGCAGAGTTCATGTCTAGTATACGGGGAAAAAATCCCTGTGAATGTATGAGAGGTGAAAGATGATGTGACTTCTATCCAATGTGGACAAGCTATGAAATTCTATGGTTCTGTGCTGTTTGCTACCTTCCACCATTTTGATATATAAAAATTTTAATATTGTGTTAATTTTTAGTAATTTTCTGCTGAATATTTAGATTTATTTTAACACTTGTTAACTTAGTTCTGGAATATAAAAGTGGAGCTGAAAACAGCAGGGTTTTAGGAAATTCAAATTCCAGGCTTGTAATTCATAATATCAGGCAGGAATTATATCTTCCCTTTGTAACCCATCCCCCCTTTTTTCCTTGAGATAGAGTCTCTCTGTTCAGAATAAGCTGAACTTGACTTTTGAACCCTTAACCCCAGACTGTCTTGACAGCTGTAAACCACCACACCCAGCCTTCCTGTCTATTCTTAATACTCAATAATATGTTCTTCATGATTCAAACTTAATATGCTAGCAGTTCATTTCCAGGTTCTAACATACTTTGTTTGAATTTAATTCAACAAATGATTCAGAATATGTTTGCCTTGTTTTGTTCTTTATGTTGAATGCAAGGGAAAAACCTTGGCAAACAGCTGTGAAAGAAAGATAAATTACTGCTTGCCAGGTCGAATTGTTCGTGAAGGCTGGCAGTGATGGGGCCAAGATCGGGAACTGTCCCTTCTCCCAGAGACTTTTCCAGGTACTATGGCTCAAAGGAATCACCTTCAAGGTCACCACGGATGATACCAAAAGGCGGACAGAGACCATGCAGAATCTGTCCAGGAGGGCAGTTCCCGATCCTGCTGTATGGCACCGAAGTACACAAAGACACCAAGATGGACGAGCTTCTGGAGGCAGTGCTGTGCCCTCCCAGGTATTGGGATAGTTGGAAAGGAGGAGAGGAGCCTGGGAGGTTGGCAAACAGAGAAATTGAAGGAGTGATAGAGATGGGGGAGGGGGTTGGGGATGGGACAGGAGAGCTAGCTGCTGTTCCATTCCTGTTGGGAAAGAATCTTAACCGTATTCCTTCCACTGGCTTTCAGCTACCCGAAGCTGGCAGCTCTGAACCCTGAGTCCAACACAGCTGGACTGGATGTATTTGCCAAATTTTCTGCCTACATCAAGAATTCAAATCCAGCACTCAATGACAATCTGGAGAAGGGACTGCTGAAAGCCTTGAAGATCTTAGACAATTCCTGACATCCCTCCTCCCCCCAAAAGATGATGAGACCAGTATGGAAGATGAGGGCATCTCTCAAAGAAAATTTCTGGACTGCCCTGAGCTCACCCTGGCTGACTGCAAACTGTTGGCAAAGCTCCACATAGTCCAGGTGATATGTAAGAAGTACAGGGGATTCGCCATCCCTGAAACTTTTTGAGGAGTGCATCTATACTTAAGCAATGCCTATGTTTAGGAAGAATCTGCCTCTACCTGTCCAGATGACAAAGTGATTGAGTTGGTCTATGAGCAAGTGGCCAATGCTCTCTAATAAGTTCCTCATGCTCTGCATAGAGCCCCAAATGGACACACTCTAAAACTGCCAGGAGGCAGAGAAACCTGGGGCACTTGTGTAGAGGTAGTGGCATAGGAGTTAGGAGAAAAAGGGGATAAGGGTAAGATTTTTATTGTGGGGTGGGGTGGGTAAGACAATGGATTTCAATAATAAAATACAGAATGAAAATACAAAAAATTACTATTTGCATTCAAGTAAGTCACAGAAAGATTGTACTTACAGTAGAATATTATAAGTAATTTAAGAGTTGTTTATTTATAGTACAACTAACTCAAAGGAACAGGCATTTATTACTGCTAAGTAGGGCAATGTTTACATGGACAATAATGATATATAGTAGAAACCTTTTTTATGCCAGTCCTGTAACTTGAACTCAGGCTTGTTCAAGGTTAGTATTCTACACTTGAGCCACAGCTCTATGACTAACTTTTTGGTGGCTAATTGGAGAAAAGTATCTCATAGACTTTCCTGATTGGGCTACCTTTGAAAACATGATCCTCAGATGTCAGCCTCCTGAGTAGCTAGGCTTACAGGTGTGAGTCAGCAGCACCTGGCTTGGTAGATACATTCTAAAAGCATACATTTGTAAGCCTATCTCTATAAAATCTGGCATTTTTCTGTGCCTACAATAACTGTCATCAATATTTTTTAACATCTTTATCAGCTGTTTTGCTGCTAAAACTACTTATTCTATGCGTATACCTGTATTGAATGGTCCATTTTAAGAAACTAACTGCAACCCTTGCTTAAATTAATAGAGAATCAGATTAATTTATAGCTCTTTGAAGATAAAGACATTGATAGCATGACAGAGCATGTCAGGGCCCTAATGAATGACGTCTAGAACACTCCATAAGTTTTTTCCACCAATATTACTTATTGATTCATTTGAAAAAGAGATTAAGGGGACTGGGAAGGTGGCTCAGTGGTAGAGCGCTTGCCTTGCATGCATGAGGCCCTGGGTTCGATTCCTCAGCACCACATAAGCAAAAAGAAAAAAACCGGAAGTGGTTCTGTGGTTCAAGTGGTAGAGTGCTAACCTTGAACTGAAGAGCTGAGAGACAGTACCCAGGCCAAGAATTCAGGCCCTATGACCAGACCCCCCCCCAAAAAAAGAGATTAATTCATATTGTTAACTACAGTGGAAAACATAAAAAGGAGTAAACTGAATTTCAGCTGCTATGCCCAATTTCTCTCACAATGTATAGTTTCTCTTGTTTGTGCAGAGACTCTTCCTGCATATCACATAAAACCAGTATGTTTCTCTGAATTATCAGTTCCATTACTGACTTTGCTTGTTAGTGATTAGAATTATATGTCAAATATCATTTAATATGAGAAGATAGTGAACTTATTCTTTCATCATCTGCATACAGTCAATCCTATTCTATGGGTGAATATTTATGGCTATTTTCAAGTAAAAATTTACATCTGCCACCACTTAAATAGTGTTTTTGAAATAATGAATTCCACAATAAACAATATTTTTATTGTAATTCTCAAATATCAAGTATACATGTAGGACCAAGTCTTAGACAAGAAATTCCTGGCACAAAGAATAAATAAACTAGCAATATTGATAAAACTTGCCATATTTTCCTGCTTCTTAATAAAGGTACTATGGTAGCAAAAGACTAGGCTCATGAAAACTGAAATTAGAGTCAGTTCTTGAGGGGGTCAGAATAGTAAATGAGATTCTGTGTCACTCTGGTAGGCTAAAATCTCAGAGTCAGCTCAGCGCTGCAGGTCTCTAATATTGGTATTGGGGAATCAACCTTTACCTGTTTAAGCTAACAGAACAAGACTAAGGTTTATTTCTAACATTGACAAATCATTGAAACAACTTGGAACAGGTCAGAACTCCATTTCTCTGAATCAGCACAAAGAGACTGAGAAATGCATACCCAATGGTCAAAATTTCTCGAGTGTCTAACATTGCAGAACTATTTTCTAAGAAAGAATTTAAAAGTAGAGAGAGAACACAGTCTGTCCAATAGAAGAAAAGAAAACAGAACATCAGAAGGCGAACACTGTGAGAAGCTCTGATTTCAGGAAGAGTTTTGTGGAGGTGAGAGGTCTGAAGGTAGAGAACATGCTGGTGATGCTTGTGGAGAAGAAATAGCATGTAGCCACTGGCCCCACCCATGACACCCTGAAACATGGCACTGTGTATGGCCATTAGAATAAGAACTACCCATTTGGCTTTCTCACTTTCTGATTGAAAAGAACTTTTCTAAAAGAAAAGTTTTAGCAGCTTCTGATGTGTTTTCTCTGACATTTGTGATGTAATGAAGTAAGCTGATGCTTTTCAAGGAAATGAGGATCCAAAAGAAGAGAAACAGGGGAAGAATTTTGCTTGGAGTCTTCGGCTTGAATCTCCAGCAGAGAGAGCTTCTGGGACTGATGGTGATGGCCTGGACCACAGAGAGGAGAGTGATGGTGCAGATGGAAAAGTCCCAGGCCACCCTCTCCAGATAAACAACTATCTTACAGACTATATCATCCAGGAAGTGTCTCAAAGGAAAAGCTGCTATTGCCTTTGATAATCCTTTTGAAAGAAGTATTATTGTATTTGCAAAAGCCAAATGGATGAGAATATGGTGTGTAGAATTCTTCTGAGCTCCTCTCCAAAATCTATATATAAAATCCAGAAAACCATGATGTTTCCCACAGTGCCAAGTACAGTTACAAAGAGGAAGACAGTTCCTCTGATAAAATTCAGCATCATTTCTTGTGTCATGAGCAGAAGAAGTTGGATCCAACAAACACCTGTCTGAAAGAAATCATCAGTAATGATGGTATAAACCTGTGAAAGTATTTCATAACTTAGTACCTTTCTGGAGTATAAGGGACAAGTATAATATGTGTAATTGTTCAGGTATTATTGATACAAAATGATTTTTTTCTATACAAAAATGATTGTTTTCCCTTTCAAACTCTTTGTGAATTATTTTTATTATTCTCAATTACCATTTGGACTACTAATATTCACACATCCAAATTTGCAGTTTAGATTTTTTTTTGCCCAAGGATTCATACTTTTAAAATGAATCTTCATTTTTCCAACTCATTTTCACTATTACCATGGCTACATTAAACTCAAAATACTCACAAATAGAATTTCTCCCTCTATTTTTAATTGTGTTTCATATTATTTTCATAATATGATTTCAAAAGCTTGGGGCTTATGCTTAATGTGTCTGCCCTCCCCCAACTTCATATAGGCATACTTTTTCAAGGTGTTTTTATTCTTGGTCCAATTTCGATTTCCATAATGTTTGTTATTGTTTTTTATTTTTAATTATTTATTTTTTTGTGTCTGGTCATGGAGCCTGAACTCTGGGCCTGGGCGCTGTCCCTCAGCTCTTCAGCTCAAGGCTAGCGCTCTACCACTTGAGCCACAGCACCACTTCCGGCTTTTTACTTTTTGCTTATGTCGTGCTGAAAAATGGAACCCAGAGCTTCATGCATGCAAGCAAGCGCTCTATCACTCAGCCAGCTTCCCAGCCCATGTCTGTTATTTTGTATACTATTCCTTCCTCTGTCATTTTGGTGAGTATAACAGGTTTGTTTCTCTATTTCATACTTTGATATCTTTGACTGTCATATTCTATCACTTTCTGAGATGTCTTTGTAAACTCCAGTTCCTGTGATTTCAATGCTTACAAATATTCCATGGCATTTTGTAATCCTCAATATGATGTTAAACCTATTGCATTCTATCTCATGATAGAATCTAATATTAGAAGCTAATGCCTAAGACACCTAGGAACAAGTGTGGTATGAAAAGTGATATTATTAACGACCTGCTGTCAGCCAGGGTGCCCACAGGACCCACATTGTTGTTTGACTTTGGGTGAAATAATGATTTCTTTTTTTGGGGGGGTCCAGTTGTGGGGCCCGAACTCTGGGTGGGCGTTGTCCCTCAGCTCTTCAGCTCAAAGCTAGCACTCTACCATTTGAGCCACAGCAGCTTTTTTTCTTTTTGCATATGTGGTGCTGAGGAATCGAACCCAGGCCCTCCGGCATGCAAGGCTAGCACTCTAACACTGAGCCACCTTCCCAGCCCCCTGAAATAATGATTTCTTAATTTACTTGTGCCTGTTTCCTACTCAAGCTGGGCAAATAATTGGACTGTTTTGATCTTTACCAGTTCAAGCTGATTTCCAGACTTCAGGGTTAGATAAATTCACTTTTCCACATCCAGGAAGTCAGCTCTCAAATCTCATCTAATAGCTTATGACAAATTATGGACAGTTTCTCTCAAATAAGGCAAACTAGGATCCAGTCTCCAGGATTTGATAAGCTTTTCTCCTGTGTGTTGTACTAAATATGAAGGGAACTCTTACCTAATTTTGTCTTGAATGTCTCTGTTAGTATGTATTATGTAAACATAAGATAGCACCTAATGTTTGAACCAGACACCACAATGATCCTAGGAACATCTTTTACTAATGCCAGACATTCACTTTCTTTTCTTACACATGGGGAAATGAATGCATGGCTTTAGACCTTAAAGGAAGCACTACAGGCTTCTGACTACCATATAATGATTTACACTACAAGACTCAGTAATCTGTTCAGCAGTTTTATATATTAAATCTGGAATACCCAATCATTAAAATAGTTTGTCAGCTATTAGACTTGCTTAAAATGACTGCAATCTCTATTCCTCAATGACTTGCTGCATTTGTCAAAGATTTTTTTGCTTATGTTTTTCTTGTAGTTTCCCAGTGAAATGCATTTTTAGCCCTTTCTCACATGCTCCACATTCTATGGCTCTGAATCAGATTTGAAATAACCTTCTGAAGCATCTAATAAATCAATCTTTCATTCTGTCTGAGTGAAACGTAAATATTGTTCAATATTGCTTTTTGGAACAGTATAGAGGAAACTATTTCAAATTACAAGCTTTGCATTCAAATAGATGCATAATGCCCCATCTAGATCTCCTCTCCCACCCATAACAGGTTGTTCACATGAGTGCTTCCATCTCAGATCCCTTTTTCTTAAAGAAAATATGAGATCAGTATCTCTTGCTACAAATCCTGGGCTAAATATAAAGTGAGTCAAATAAAATCAAGCCAACAAACAGCCTGGAAGTAACTGAAGTCTGTGAAGACAAATTATATTATATTACCATTTCTAGGAATAGGGCTTCCAATAAATGGGATAAAAAAATTAAGTTGACATGCATGTGTAGTACAATATTGTGTGTGAAGACAGGAAGGTTTTCAGAATGGATGCAGAATATCACCTTCAAATCAAATGTTATGCATTAATGCCTTAGTTTTATATTGAAGAAAAAAACCCCACAAAAGATGGCCCACTGGAAGCATGCAACATGCTAAAAATTAGTCACAAGGAATTTTATGAAAGCTAATAATGGTGATAGTGATACTCTATATGAAAATGGGAGCTGAAGAAGACTTGAGATTTTCCTAGAAATCTAAACAGCTCTTTTACATTTCTAATTGCTAATTGTGAGCAAGCTAAATTAGCATCAGGTCTACTCACCTTGGTAGTGTGGTGCGGACAAAGCGGGCTCATCTTTCTGTTAAAGGCAGGCTCCCCAGGCCTCATATTTGTACTTTCAGAAGTTGCAGAGTTCTTAGTATCATAAGGTGTCACCAAGACTTCAATGTTCACAGTTGTCTCCCTGTCAGGAGAAAGAAACCCTCTGCAGAATCTCAGTCTCTGAAGTACAAAGTACAACTTTCCCTTTCTGGACATAATTACTACATTTGAATAATTGGCTAAGGAGATAGTTCAAGCTTAATTAGAGCTAATTATCTTAATACTAACTGATGTTCCACTAACCATGAGAGAGTATACTGATTTTCATATTATATCTTCTCTGTCCAGTCTGTTATGTGTGTAAAAGTTTTAATTATAGTGAAATTATAAGTTAAGACTACCACACCCAGTCTTCATTCTTTCAATTTTTAATTTATATTTTCCATGCTTAATCATGTCATCTTTATTATCGAACATTTCTATGTCAATTTCTATATAATTTCTAGGACTCTATACTCCTTCTTTGGAGTTAATTACCGTAGCCCTACTTAAGGCCTCATATTTTATTTTACTCTCTCTGCTAGATAGAAGGAATAATCTGTCACAGGAAAACCATCTGTTTAGTATGATCCTCATTTTCAAGAAAGTCACATTTTTATAATAGAATAGATTGATAAACATACTAGAGTATGAAAGAATAACATTAATAATTTACTGAAAATTTGTATGGACATGATATAATCAAATAAGTAACCATTGTTGCTACTGAAGTAAAATATAAATATATACAGATCCATAAAACTGATAATATAGTAGATAGACTGAGGTTGTAGAACAGTGTACAGTGTGTAGTATATACAAGGTCATGAGTTCAATCCCCAGCAACCTCTCTTCTATGGAAAAAAATCACCAAGTGTAAATATGGGAAAGTTGCTTCAATGTTTAATAATGAAGTAAAAGTCTTTCTCCATCAATATTTTATTTATCACTATTTTGGACTGTGAATACATAAGTATAGTAGCACCACAAAAGTTTAAAACAATGATCTGTGAGAACTATGCATTGTACACAAATAAGAATCTTTGTTCTGTTTATGAAAATAAATACTTCAGTTAAGAATCCAAATGATTTGTGGATATGGAAAAATAGAAACTGGATTATTAGTCAGTATAAAAGCATTAACAAAGACATCATAAAGGAAGCCTCAGATTTACTGAATGTTAATGTTTCATTTAGTTGTTTAAATTTGTGTTTCATTGTATAACAAATCAGAAAATATATGAGCAAAAGATTGACTTCTCCTTGCTATGACTTCTTCAACCTAATTACTCTCACAAGAAACAAGAACTATTTTGTTCTTTTCTTTTCTTATAGAGCTTCTTAATATAACAAACATAATTCTAAACATAATATTACCTTTCATTTATCAATACAATTAATCTAGCATAACTTTAAAATTAGTTGTAACTAGATCTTAGCTATCATGATATACCAAGATATTTTGAATTAGACCATTCCTTTACAAGATCTCGAACATTTCCTTAGATTGGTCAATATACTTGAATCTTTATATGAACAGATAACATCAATAGATGTTGATACCATGCTTTTAAAACAATACTGAACTCTATGCTACTAATAAGAGCTGAGGAATGGATCCTTTCCCAGTGGCTATTCTCTCTTATTGAGATTGCCAACACTCAGCCAGATGTCCACCTCTGGGAATGAGTACAAAGGGACTGAAAAGTGCATAACCAAGGGACAGAAATTCTTGAACAGCCAGCGTTGTGGATTCATTCTCTAAAGACAAAGTTAGATATAAAGAAAGAAAACAATCTGTCCAATAAAAGAAAAGAAAACAAAGCATCAGAAATAAAACATTTTGAGTAGCTTTCATTTCAGGGGGAGTTTTGCAGAGAAAGTTGGAGTTCTGAAGGTAGAGAACACGCTGGTGGTGCTTATGGAGGAGAAATACCATGTAGCCACTGGCCACACCCAGGATACCCTGAAACACAGCATCCCTCAAGACCATGAGGGTAAGAAAACTCCATCTCATTATCAAGTTGTCTGGTACAAAATAGCAATAGTTGTCATGTTTGCTAATTTGTGATGTGTTCCTACTGATATTTTTTATGTGGAATAGTAAGTTCATGCTTATCAAGGAATTGAGAATCCAAAAGAACAGCAATGGGAGAAGGATGTGCCATCCAGATTGAAGCTTTAGCTTTCTCCACACAGAGTCTCTGGGGCTGATGATGATGGCCTGGACCAGGGTGAGGAGACTGCTGGTGCAGATGGAAAGTCCTCGAGCCATTCTTGTGAAGTAAACAATGATCTTACAGCCTATTTCATCAAAGAAGTTTCCCATATCTAAGGCTATTGTCTTTGGTATTCCTTTTAAGAGAAGGATCATAATGTTTGTAAAAGTCAAGTGGATAAATATAAAGTGTATAGATTTCTTCTGCGTGCCTTCAAACATGAATAGGTAATTCACCAAAACAAACATGTTCCCCACAAAGCCAAGTCCAGTCACAAAGAAAAAGGTAGCTCCCTTAACAAGAGCCAAAACCATGTCTTCTTTTGTAGGCAGAGAAATTTGCTTTGAAGAAAACATCAGTAAATATTGATACATATCTGCAAAAATTATTTCATACCAATAGTGTTTGTATGGAGTGGAGAGAGAGTCACAATATATATAATGGTGCATCATTAGTCCAAAGAATTATTCCTTTCCTTTGGCACTGTTTTTGGGCCATTCTATGTAGTCTAAAATATCTTCCTGGCAATAAAATTTTTAAAAATCTAAATTTTCTCTCTAGATCTTCTAAGTCCACAATAGCATAACCATATCATTTGTTTAAACTTTTACACACGTATGTCCTATCAGTCTTGAACTGAACTTCAAATTATTCCTTACGGTTTTTATTTCATTCTTTCATATTTCTACCATCTAGAGCCAAAATGACAGGAGCTTATGTTCTACCTGTTTTCCTTTCTAGCAGACCACATACAGATTCTTGTGCAACCCAGTTACTTCAAAACTTTAATGTTGCTCAAATTATCATATTATAACTTTCATTATATTTTTATTTTGTACACTATTATTTTCTACTTGTATCTCTTGTGAGTACAGTTTCACCATTTGTATTTCCTTCAAAGTTTTATATCTTTGATATCTCTACCTTAATATTCCTGTACTTCTAAAATCCTAACTGATTGTGTGATCAAACAGATATTTCTGTATGAAATCAGTAGTCCTCAATATCAGGTCAAACTTCATTATGATTCTGGGGAAGATCGAACACTTAAAGTTGACTCAGTTATAAACATCCAGGAAGAAGTTTTGATCTGAAAAGAAATTATATAACCCACTGGCCAGAGACAGTATCCTAGAGAAACATAGGAGGGTTTTAAAGGTTGAAGTTTCCAGAGTGACCATGAGGGCCTTTATGTGACCTTGGATGTGTTTTGGAAATGTCGATATTTCTCAAGCTAGATTATCTAGATGGGTATTAAATTTATCTTATGTACTATCATGACTTGAGAGCATTATTGGTATGGGAAAAGACCAGTGAATTAAGAGTAATGGTATCATTTTGAACTGCTCCATGACCTTGTGAAAAACAATGATTTCAGTTTACTTTGTAGGCTACTTTTTCTGAGTGATTCCTTTCAGTTTGATGAACAATCAGGCTGCATGTTCTATCAGTCCAAAGTCATCTTCCTATTTCAGGCTTAGAGGACTTACTTTTTCATATCTGAAAGCTCAATTCTTATTTGTTCCCTGGAAAATTTATGTACAAGTATGGACAAGTTCTGGATAATAAAATAAAGGAAGACAGTTGAACTAATCTGTTGGTTTTGAACTTTAAAAAATAAACTTTGTGCCTTTTTGGAAAGGAAACAATTACCCTTCCCTTCTTTCCAAATATAAGAGGATAGCTAGGTTTCTTTTCTACTGAAAATAGAATATTGCTTAATAGAAGGATCATTGTGCATTATCTTGGGTTATATCAACTCCAAGCCTGGAAAACTAATAGCTGGAATTCTCAAGAGCACAATAGTAATTTTTAAATTGCAATTCTGGTTTATATTTCTCACTATCAAGCAAACATAGAAAAATGAATAAAATTGAGAACAAATGTATTATGAAATTAAATTTTGGGGGTGGAAAGTTTTTCTGGGGAATTAGCAACCTAACAGAAAACACAAATTTGACTCATACATAAATGCATCCAAAATTTAAAACTTAAACACAAATTACATTGAAAAGGATGTGGTGCTGATACAATTCAAGTCAATGCAAGTCAAAGTGGAGGCTAAAGAAAAAATAATTTTTCATTGAACATGGAAAAAATGATTCTTTGAAGAGGGAAAAGAGGCAACTTTATTGAAAGATCTAGTACAGAGCACTGTTATGATTAATATTTGATCCTGAACATAGGCAAACAATTGATTCAATATTTCTAGAATCATATTTCTAGAAACTGGCCTCCTTTGCATTTCTGGCCTCAGGGACTTGCTTTGTAAGCTATAGAGGAAGAAGAAGAATGAAAGTCCTAAGGCTCTCAGAGCCTCTAAGCAACACTCTGGTTTAGTCAAAGAGAAATTAGTATTCATGTTTCTGATTGCAATTTGAATGGCACATTATGAATAAATCAAAGAATTATCAGGATTACTCACCTAGTAGCTGTGGTGCAGTGAAAGCGTAGGTCAGTTCTCTGGCAAGCTGAGGCCTCCCAGGTCCTATTTGTACCACCCCGATGTGTGAAGCTCTTGGCTTTCCTAAACTATCAGACTTTAATTTTTTCAATTGTGTCCATGTCAAGAGAAGCAAACTCTGTAGAATCTCAGTCCCTAAAGTACAATTTTTTCTCTCCCTCTACAATTAATACATATCATTGTCTCAGAAGTTATCTTTGGCTTAATTGAGACTTAATTATTTTAATAGAAGGAGGAAGTGAAGTGAAAACAAACAGCAAATCAAGTGTCTAGAGCTTGTGTCGAGTGTCTTCAAACTTGTTTTCATCTTCCCCAAGTTGCAAGCTTTGGAGCAGAGTGAGACTAGCTTCTGAGATAGAATAAGTCACTTCCTTTTCTTCCTTAAGTCCTTCTCTAAACGCAGAACATAATAAAAATAGCATTTCTGAAGCTGGGAAGTTGCTCAGTGGTTGAGTGCTTGCCTTACATGCATGAGACCCTGGGTTCGATTCCTCAGTGCCATATAAGCAGAAAAAAGCCGGAAGAGGTGTGTGGCTCTAGTGGTAGGGTGCTCGCTAGCCTTGAGCTGAAGAGCTGAGGAACAGTGCCCAGGCCCAGAGTTCAGCCCCCATGACCAACAAAAAAGAAAAAAGAAAAAGCAAAAGAATAGCATTTCTTTTCCAGGAGTGGGAGCAACACTGGGCTGTTTTGAAGGCAAATTCATGGTCATTGGTCATTTGTGTATCTTGGCCACCAAAGAAACAAAAAATACTGTGCATAAATGAAAGAACAACCCTCGGTGATATGTCCATGATGTGGTTTTGAATAGGGAAATCCAGACACAGACAGATTAAATAAGTTGGACTTGGCATTTTAAATGTAAAAAGAAATTGAAAAGTGGCAATAATTAATTTTACTTGGTGCATTGAGTAGCATTTCTTTCTTTTTAGAGTAGTTGTTTAGGAAAGTTATAAATTATTTTCTTCTCTTGTTTATATCTATGCTATATCTATGGATATATATGCACAGTATGTGTTTATGCATGTGTGTATGTATAAAAGTTATCATTCTGTTGTTGTTTTAATAAATCAGGGATGTTTTTCCAAAGCTCCTGAAAGTCTCTTTAGAACTGTAATCCTCATGGAAGATTGTGCTCAATTGCCCAGTTTTTACATGAAGGAAAGAGCTTAGCTTTACTGGGTACTTTATTTCTAATTGTCAAATCATCCTTGTCAAAAAGATGTGATGGTATTTTTTTTCTTTTTCTTTTTTATGTCAGTCGTGGGGCCTGAACTCTGGGCCAGGGCGCTGTTCCTGAGTTTTTCAGCTTAAGGCTACCTCTCTACCACTTGAGACACAGCGCCACTTCTGTTTTTTTTCTGCTTATGTGATGCTGAGGAATTGAACCCAGGGCATTATGGATGCAAGGCAAGCACTCTACCACCTAGCCACCTTCCCAGCCTGTTTTTTTTTCTTTTTCTTTTTTTAAAATAAAGGCAATGAACTAAGTGGAATAGTCACCCAAATCACTAGATAAATTTAGGATGAACTAAGTGCAACAAATAGTAAATCTAATACTCTTAGTTTAGAATGAGGAGTTATTTTGCTTGAGAACATGTGTTTAATATAATTGCAATCTTTTGGTAGGTTTTCTTTGGTAATTGTTAAATAATAATTAGCTATTTTTCAAAAATAAATTTTCTCTTTGTCTTTTAATATAGATTTTCTAGGTTGGGTGGAGAAGTTTTTAAATGATCCTTTTAGTGATCTTTCCTCAACACATACAAAGAGAAGGAGCATCTGATATGGTTATGCTCCTCTTTGTGGCTGAATAATTCTATATACAACAACCCAGATATTCTTTATCCGTTCATTGGTTGAAGGACACCTAGGCTAATTCCATTGTAAATAGTGCTACTATAAACTTCGGTGTGAACACATATGGATTGGATGTTGACTTACATTCCTTCAGGCATATGTCCAAAAATTTAAAGCCAGGTGCTGGTGGCTCATGCTATAATCGTAGCTACTCAGGAGACTAAGATCTGAAGACCACTGTCCAAAGCTAGCCAAGGAAGGGAAGTCTGTGAGACTCTTTTTTTTTTTTTTTGGTCCAGTCGTGGGGCCTGAACTCTGGGCCTGGGTGCTGTCCCTCAGCTCTTCAGCTCAAGGCTAGTGCTCTACCACTTGAGCCACAGCGCCACTTCTGCCTTTTTTTTCTTTTTGCTTATGTGGTCCTTAGAAATCGAACCCAGGGCCTCAGGCATGCAAGGCAAGCGCTCTACCACTGAGCCACCTTCCCAGTCCCCGGTCTGTGAGACTCTTATCTTCAATTAACCACCAGAAAACTGGAAGTGGTGCTGTGTACAAATGGTTGAGTGCTTACCTTGAGCTGAAGAGCTCAGGGACTGTGCCCAGGCCCAGAATTCAAGCCCCATGACTGACTGCCCCCCAAAAAGAATAAAAATTAATTGCTTAATATTTGTATTATCTTTAAGTAGTAAAAAGGAATTGCCATTTAACAAAGCAGCTTATGAATACAAATGCATCTGGACTGATGTCACTCCTCTCACCATTTTCTCTAGTTGTTTTTAATTTTTTGAGGAATCTCCATAATGATTACACTAATCCCAGGAATAGTTTCTGAGGGATCCTTTTATCCTTCATACTAATCAGCAATTTGTTGTTTTTTAGATAATAGTGATTCTTACCATGGTGAAATTTAGAATTCAGTGTTTAATTGTTCTTCATCGAACTGTTTAAGAAGTTTATGTCTTCGTTCCATATAATGAGGTAACTTCCATCTCAAAATTAACTTATTTCTTTAGATTTTCCTTTACATTGAACCTCTTTTATTGGAAGGTATTTTTAAAATATTTCCCACCCACCCACTGAATTTGGTTGGTATTTGTTGTGCTATCTCCCCCTTGTTTTCTAATTATGTAATTATATTGATTTTGGTTTTCTCCATCACCTCTTTCTTGCTGATGTTCTGTTTTGTTTTGTTTTGGGGTTAGATTGGAAATTTTGTTCTCAGAGAATCAAGTCAATTGTGTATTTTAGTCACAGTTTCATGAATTTCTGCTCTGAACTTTGGTATTTCTGTCTACTGACTTTGATTTGTTCTTGTTTTTCTAAGCGCATGAGCCACATCAAGGGATATCTACTTGAAGTATACTTTTTTAAAGGAAGCAATCAATTTCCCATTTGGCATTGTCCCAGTGCTATCCCCAAAGATCACAGTAATTTGTGATTTCATTTCTATTTTATTCTAGCCATTTTCTGATTCCCTCAATTATTCACTGATCATTCAAAAATGTTTCATATATTTTACATATGTTTGCATAGTTATCTTGCTGCTAGATTCTAGCTATATTCTTTTGCAGTCTAATGAAGTTCTGTGGTTCATACCTATGGTCCCAGTTACTTGGGAGGTAGGTTTTGGAGAACTGTGGTAGGGTATTCTATGCAAATTTTAGTGAGAGCCAATCTCATTTAATAAGCTGTGCTTTGTGCTGCAAGAGTTCACTCACAGCTAAGTGGGAGGCCAAATGTAGAAGGATGGCTATCTGAGGCTAGACATGGGGTGGAGAGGGGATGAAAGATTTTAAAGAAAAAAATAGAAAAAAGGGCTGAGTGTAATTATAAAACCAACTTGGTACTAACACTTGAAGAGAGGCCTGAGGTCAATGGAATAGAATGGAAGACCCAGAAATGAACCCACAGATCTATAGCCGTCTAATCTTTGATAAGGGAGCCAAAAATGGGATGGGAGAAAGACGGCCTCTTCAACAAATGGTGCTGGCAGAATTGGCTACACACGTGTAGGAAACTGCAGTTAGCTTCTCATGTATCACCCTGCACCAGAATCAATTCGAAATGTATCAAAGACCTTAATGTAAGACCAGCCACCCTGACAATACTACAGGGGAAACACTAGGGCTTCTTGCCCCAGATTGAACCTTGCTAAGTAAAGATCCAGAAACACAACCAATCAAAGAATAGCTGTATAAATGGCATTGCATTAAACTGAAGAGTTTCTGCTGGACAAAGGGCATAGCTATCAGGATAAATACAAAGCTTATGGACTGGGAGGAGGTCTTTACTAGCTGTACATCAGACAAGGGCCTCATATCTAAAATATTATTAGAGCTCAAAAATTAAACCCCTAAAACAAACCCTCAAACAACAACCTATCAATAACTGGGCTAAACACTTAAGGAGAGACTTCACCGAAGGAAAAATTAGAATGGCCAATAGACATATGAAGAAAAGTCAACATCTCTGACCATAAAAATGCAAATGAAAACAACATTGAGATTCCACTTCACCCCAGTTAGAATGGCCATTATTAAGAAAACTAATAATAACAGCTGCTGGCTGGGATGTGACCAGAGGGAATGCTAGTACACTGCTGGTGGGAATGTAAACTTGTTCAAACACTCTGGAAAGCAGTATGGAGGTTCCTCCAAAGTCTAAACATACAGCTTCCTTATGATCCAGCAATCCTAATCCTGGGCACTTACTGAAGTGACCACAAACCAGCCCTCACTAATGTCAGAGACAGCTCCCAGGTCCAGAGTTCAAACCCCACGACTGACCAAAAAAAAAAAAAAAGGAAAGAAAGAAAAAAAGAAACAAAAAAATAAAGAGTTTGATTAAAAAATGAGGGTCTGGGGAAAAATAAACTACTTATTTGAGGGAGCAGAAATATTTTCTTCCATTTAGGCAAGGAATGGGAATTTAGGCAAGGGATGGGAATTGGTAGTGGGTAAGGATCTGTTCTGCCGATATCCTGGACTCTGAATCTATGTCAGATTTTTCTAGAACTAGATTTCTTCAAAATAAAAAGAAATCCATGAAAATAAAGTCTTGATTAATTTAATGATTTTCTGTAGTAGAATGTTAGGACAAGCAATTGTTCATGCATTACACCTTTGGCTCATGGAAGAATCGATATACAAAGTAACTTTTGCACTTTTCAGTGAACATTCCATGACATGTACATTCCTGATGATCAGGATAAAGGGGCTGAGACAAGCATACCCAAAGACTAGAAATGCATTGATCTTTATTATTGTACAGTCATGTTTCATGACAGAACTTAGGTAGATGGAGGAGATTAAATTTGTCCAATTAAAACAAAGAAAACAGACCATGAGAATGAGAGTACTTAGAACCACTCTGATTTCTGGGGTGGAATTGTTTTCATATTTGGAGCTATGAAGGTAGTGGACTCGCTTGTAATGTTTATACAGGTAGAAAACCATGTACCCACTGCTCCAGCCCATGAGACTCTGAAAGATTACATCCCGGAGAGCCATGAGGGAGAGGCAAAGCCACCTAAACACATGGCTAGTTTGATGCATATGACAATACCCAACATAGACTTCAGTTCTGGAGCTATTCATGCTTTTGAATGTTGTCATGAAGTAGAGCAAATAGGAGCTTATCAGAGCATTCAAGACCCAAAAGAAGAGGAGATAGGGAAGAACTTGCCATGCAGTCTGTGGTTTGAGCTTTCTCCACTGGGTGATTCTGGGACTGATGGTAATGACTTGGAACATGGTGAGGAGACAGGTGTTGCAGACAGAAAGGCCTCGAGCTAGTTTTTCCATATAAAGCACAGTTTTGCAACCAACATCACTTAGGAAGTTTATGAAACAAAGATCTGTAGTTAATATACTTTTGATCCCTATGTTACAAATAATTAGTGTATTTGAGAAAACCAAGTGAATGAGGATAATGTATATGGGTTTTTGTTTCTCAAGACCCATAATTAAAATATATACATATTTCACAAGTACAAGGATGTTTCCTAAAATTCCAGGACCGGTAAGCATATAGAGGATTATCCTTTGGATGAGGTTACTCCAAATCATCGGATTTCATGCACAGGACCAGGAAAAGCCTTTTGAGAAGCACAAACAAGTAAAAATGACATATTTCAGGTTTATTGACTTTCCCTGTTTACATAGTAAAAGCAATGGCTTATGAATTATGTAAATGTACAAGTTTATTTCCTGGAAGGTGCCTAATCTTTCTTTCCTCATTTCTTCTCTCCTTTATTTCCTCATCTCTTTCCTTCCTTTCTTTCTTACTTTCCTTCCTTCCCCTTCCCTCTTCTCCCCATCCCTTCCCTCATCTCTATGTCCTTAGTCTTGAACTCATGTTGTAGGTGATGTCTTCCAGCTTTTTACCTCATGGCTGTCATCACAGCTCCACTTTTTTTTTTTTTTAGTGGTTAACTTTTTTTTTTTTAGTTGTTAATTGGAGATAAGTTTCTCCTGGACTTTCATACCTAGGCTGTCTTGGAACAGTGATCCTCAGACCTCAACTTCCTCAGTAGCTAGGATTACAGGCATGAGTTACCAGTGGCCAGCACTTTCTTCCTTTCTTGATTCCTGTGACTTGGAGATCATGATGACTACAATTTAGACACAAACTCATGTTCATACATTCCCCTGATTTTTCCTTCTTTGTACTCCTTTGTGAATCCACATTTTCTGTGACCATTTTTCCTCAATGAAAAGTAAACAAATCAAGAAATATTATGCAATTTCCAATCTCTACTCCTTAGCAATACTCGCTTAAATGCTTCCTTTTCTTTAACTTGTTATACCCAGAAAATATCATTTTGTTTTTTTTTTCCTGTCAGTCTTGGAGCTTGAATTCAGGGCCTGGGCACTGTACCTGAGCTTCTTTTGCTCAAGGCCAGCATTCTACCATTTGAGCCACAGCATTACGTCCAGCTTTTTCTGTGTATGTGATACTGAGGAATCAAACTCAGTACTCTACCACTAAGCCACATTCCCAGCCATTATGATGTTTGTTTGTTTGTATTTTGATACTTGTCCTTCTCCAGATTATCTGTATGATTCTGTGTTGCTAGCAGGAACCTGAGGCAGTATGATGGGAGACCAAGCGGAAGAAAATTAGAAAACACTGTAGCCATAGATAGAAAAAAGGGAGAGACCAGAGAATCCAAGGCTGTACTTGGGCCCAAAGTTCCCACAAGCAAGCATATTTGTTTACACAAGAAAGGTTACCATCGATACATGCAAAAAGTAAAGTATCTATATTAATATTACAATCAGATCTAAAACAGAGTTTGTGAGAGACACTGGTTCCCTTATTTTTTTGAGACAAGAGACTGTAGGCCAGGGGAAGTCCAGACACATTTAGCCCAAGGTTAAATTGTGGGTAGGGATGGGAGGGTGATGACAGTCCAGTCTCTAACCCACTCCAAACTGCCTGTTTTAACCCTTCCATAGCCAGTTCTCAGGGTTCTGAGTGCTGTCAAGGTGGCTTGTCTATACCAAATTGCTCCAACCTCTTAAACCTTTTTCAGGTTTTATAGTTCAGCTTCAGAGTTTCCTTTTATTTATTTGGAAAAATCATTACTTTTAGTTTTGTTAGAGTTAACACACATTGAATGTTATAGAGAAACACTGAAAGACACCAAGGGGCCAACAAAATATCCCCAAGATTGTGGTTACTGGTCCCCCCAAAAAGCCAAAATCAAGATAGCCAGCCTGAAAGTTTCCAGTTATCAGTATTTATTTTATCTTGGTTAATTTTCTTTGTGTTGTTCCAACTGGTTTTGATTTTTTTGAGAATTGTCACTTATACTAAAACAACATAATCCTATAAACAGTTTACATTCTAAATGATTTTTATCAACAAATAATCTATGGCAGTTGGATTTTGGAAAATTTTCATTTTTAATTTTTTCTTTCTTGATTTATTTTTTCAGCATTATAGCTGTAATATTTGTTGCTTTGTGAAAAATACAAGCTAGCTGATTCATTGTTTTTGGGGTACACCTACTACAAGTGTGGGGACAGGTAGAATAAAAGCTGTTGCTACAGCTGTATAAGCGGTATCTAGCAAGACAAGATGGTCATCACAACTTGGAGGGAGATCACATTTAGTTTTTCGGATACTTTTCTAACAGAGTGCTTGAATAA
Source organism: Dipodomys ordii (assembly GCF_000151885.1). NCBI lineage: Eukaryota > Metazoa > Chordata > Mammalia > Rodentia > Heteromyidae > Dipodomys > Dipodomys ordii. The sequence continues at coordinate 2,878,515 of NW_012267354.1, forward strand.
TCTTATTTTTTAAAAGCATGATATACATTTGGTTTTATAAAAGAAAGACCAGAGAGCACCAAGTATTTTTTCTTTAGACAAAGTGGGTTTTGTTATAGAACAGTTGCTAAGATCAACTATACAACTAAAGCATAAACATTTATATTGGGCTATAAAGTCAAGGTTTATAATTAATTTATGTTTTTAAGATTTTTTCTTCATGTTCAGTAGTTTTATCCTTAGTTACATTTTTGTATCCTTTACTGCTAACAAGTTTAATTAAATTTTGTGATAGGATATATTGTACAGAGGAATTTTCTTAATACCAAAGGAAGTTTCATTTATGATATTAACTGCCAATTGAAGCCAAATATTTGGAGTATCAGTAAATTTTGATTTAGGAACCAAATATACAGTAACATGCATTTTTGTAAGAATACTGTCTTGCATATAACACTTTTGTAATTTGGAGCAATAATATTTTCCTTTATTGTTGAGGGAGGCCATAGGCTTGACTACATCTAATTGGATATTATCTGTTTTAGATTGATTAGTTGCATTTGTCCAAGGTCCCTTAGATTTGTTTTGGCCAAATATTTTAACTCCATCTTTAAACCAATGAATAGTTGCCACTTTTGAATTATTGCACATCACAGAACAATTTAAGTACAATATACCTAACACAGGAACCCCCCAGACAGAGGCGTGCACCATGCATGAGGCACTAGCAGTATGAATAAGTGCCATCATTATTACAAACAAAGATACTGTGTTAATTTTATGTCCATTGTTTTTTAAACACCTGCTAACTTTTTGGGAAAGCTTTTTTATCTGTCTCCAGGTGGGAATGGTCGCCATTTTGGTTGGTGCTGTTTTACTGGTGCCTTTAGTCACCTTCATCCTCTTGAAGGACTCCTCCAAAAGTTTTTGGGTGTCAGATGATTTTGTTTTTATTTTTGGGTTTTGGTTTTTGGGTTGGCAGCTAAACATCTGTTGAGCCTGTGGAGACACAAGCATAACCATGGCCCCATACTTTAACAGTTCCGAGTTTCCAGTTACTGTCAGTATCATCCTTCCACCATATAGGTTGACATGAAATTTTTAATATTTCAAAATATCCTTTCAATGTTTGTTTACTACTGACGCATTGGATAGAAAAATCAAATTTTTAAAATTTCCAGTATATGTCATTTTTATTTGCTCTTTGAAGGTCTAGTGACCTATATACCTTTTACCTCTTTGTGTTTAATTAACTGATATTTGAGCATATGGTTGTAACCTATCACTACAGCTTGACCTTTGAGAATTGTATGGTATTTCTGTAAGTTTATACTTTAGCACTAGTAGAAGCAGGCGTTTTAATAGCACAGGGAACAGTCATCACAGTAAAAAAGAAAGAAGATGAGTGATTACATGCTTAGAAGTTTTTCTGGTTAAAGATGTGGTTCTGTATTGAAAATCAGTACTGAGATAAAAGAAACATCTGTTTTTGAACAGTTGGATGACAGTAAATAGTTCATTTTGCTGAGTAGACTGATAAAGGGAGTACTTCTTTTTATTTTTGCATCTGAACAAGTTATTTTTCCTTTTTTGTTTATGTCTATAAAGAGGTGCCTCTGAAATAGGATAATTAAAAATTACATCTTGTATATTTTAGAAATAAGAACACGTTACCTTTTGGATAGTGACATCTTAGATGTCCTAGGTATTTAGAAAGAGGTATTTGCCATAATATTTTTTGGTAACTATTTCTAATCTCTTTGTATGACGTAAGAATAGTAATGCATAGGCAGAAACGCTTTGAACTCCCCCCCTCCCAAAAGTCCTGAGGATGACAACTTTTTCTGCAGCTCTGTAAAAGGTTTAACATATTTTTTTCAGGCAAAGTCAACAGTATGTCATCTATATGATGAGTAATATTTGTATTTGGAAAAGAGTCCCACACAGATTGTAAAACAGATTCTATATAATACTGTTCTATTATTGGGTTACCAAACATTTTTTGAGGCAGCACTTTTCATTGGTAGCGTTTTATAGGGTTTTAAAATTTATCCATGGAAATGTAAAGGTGAAATTTTCTTATCTTGTTTTGTTAAAGGAGTAGTGAAATACAATCTTTTAAATCAGTTACTATGTATTTTTAATCTTTAGGTAGCAGAACACCAAGTAATTACTTTCTATTATTTTAGCTTCCTTGACATAGATTCATCTCTTATATGGTTGCTGGTTAGAACAGTACAGATAATAGTAAAAAAGCAAGTAATTTCAGGAAATATTAACACTAGAAAATATCACCTTATAAAACAGAAACACTTTAGTTTTCATACTATGAGGAAAATTTTTATGCACTAAAATATTAGATCAGCTTGAATATGTTCACACACACATACATGTATATGTAATTCTGAACAAAGCTTTAAGGTGCACTTAGGTTTTAAAATTGAAGACCATCTTTAGGTTTATAAGCATTCCAGTGGCAAATGACATTTTTGCCCATTATATAATAAAATCATATGATTATTGTGAGAAAAACAAGCACTAACCAACACAGAGCACAAGACAAAACACAAAGCACAAAACTTTCACCAGATAAATAGAATTTAAAAACGAAACTCTTAATTTGATAACTTCTCCCTGTTTATAGGCCTTTTCATTTCAGAAGCCAGATTATTTCCCTCCATTGCTACATTTGCAGCAATTTTTGTGGCGGAAACCTTCTCCCCTTTGTTACCCTGGCAGACCTGAACTGTGTTCTAGCGTGCATTTTCCAGATCATGAACTCTTTTTAAAATGTTAATATATATATTTTTTACTGTAAAGGTACTGTACAGAGGGGTTACAGTTACATGAATAAGGTGATGAGTAAATTTCCTCTCCACCATTGTTACCCCTCCATTGATTTTCCCCCAACCACCTCTTCCCTCATCACCTCCCCTTTGGCTCGGAATTGCTCGTGCCCCATGTTAGGCAACACATGTTGCTAACCCCAACCTGAGGCAGAGCAATGGGATCCAGGAAGGAAGAAAATTAGGAAACGCTGTAGACATAGACAGATGGAAAAAGTGGGGAGACCCGGGGTTCCAAGGCTCTGCGCAGAGAGAGAGCATGAGTTTACAGGGCCTCAGTCTACACATGCAAGCATATTTATTTGAGTATACACAAGTTAGAGGGCCATGGATACATGCAAAAAGTGAAGCATCTATATTAATATTACTATCAGAGCTAAAACAGAGTTTGTGAGAGACACTGGTTCCCTTATTTTTTTTGGGACAGGAGTCTTCAGGGAAAGTCCAGACATGGTGTCCATCCACATGTTTAAGCCAATGGTTAAGTTGTCAAGGTGTCTAGCAGAGCTGCCAGCACAAGGAAAAGGGGTGTGTGTGTGTGTGTGTGTGTTTGTGTGTGTGTGTGTGTGTGTGTGTGGTGGGGGGGCAATTCAATCCAGTTTCTAACCCTCTCCAGAGCTGTCTGTTATAACCCTTCATGGCCAGCTCTCAGCTTTCTGAGTGCTGTCAATGTGGCTTTCCAACTGCTGGAACCTTTTCAGATTTTCACAGCTTGTTTCAGAGTTCCCTACAATGCTGTACACATTCATCCTTCAAGTGAGGAAAAAATCTGTTACCTGCCATCATCCTCCCCTATACAGTGAGAACACCTTGGAAATGTTGCTTTTGAGTCTAGTTATATATGTTTCCTAACATGCTTGAAAAATAAATTGAAGCACATGATTCAATAACTTGACTGTAAACTAAGCCCATCAATGTATCAGGTAAAGAATTTGTGATGGTATTTGGGTTGTTTTATATTTCATTACAAATGTTAAAACTGAATGGTCTGGAAAAGTCAATGCACTTTGATTTCAATTTCAGTGTCTCCACACATGTAGAGAGGAGGTGAACACACAGGTTTCTACAGATACAGGGAATGACATGACTATCCTTACAAAAAGGTATAAATTATAGTTAATTCTTACCATACTTCTATATTGCTGTGGCTGTGATTTTACTTAAAAATGTATATCTTGGTTCTCTGACCTATCATAATACACTTTAAAATAAGGAAGAGTATCTGTTCTCTTGCTGAGAATCACACATGGGTTGGAAAAGCCATACACCTATATCTGCTCTTAGAATTGTTTCAGATTAAAAAAACTGTTTCAGATAGACATTGATGTGTATATTTTAATGGCATTTTATAAGCTTCTTATCTCTTTCTACCTTAAGACTTCTTGTAGATAGAAAAATAGAGGTTACTAGATAGCAGATAGGAATTAATGGGTCTTCCTCTACCTGGGTTCTATACCTTTCCTATTCTACAATTGGTCATATACTCAGACCCTTCTCTCTCACCACCTGCCCCTGACCAGCTCTGCCTCCACAGCTCCCCAAGGTAACCCAATCTTCAGTACTGGATCACTTACCTACATAGATGTTGCAGCTGACTCAACTTGGAAATTGTGATTACACAGTAAGGGTCAGGTTGTATTTATCCTTCCTTAGACTCAGTGTTCATAACCAATTCCATTGCTGTCAAGATGTCACTATCATGAGTTTTATCTTCCCAGGGGAAAAGTGCTCCTTCTGCACCTCTCCATCCCTGAGGCACAATTCTGCTGTCATCTTGCTACAGTGTAATTTGCTGAAGCTAGAAACTTCTGGGTAAATTATAGTGAATGTGTAATAATGAGTTATGGTAATGATGAAGAGTTCCCTAAAGGGTCCAATTTTCTTAAACTTGATTTTACTCTTTCCGCATATCCTCCATTCATCTCCAAGACCAGGAAGTAATGTTAAAGAAACGTCTGAGAATCCACAGAGGTCACTTTCTGAAGAGACAATTTAAGTATTCCAAGTTTCCTCTAAGTTTACATGTGCCAATTTAATGTCATTTAAAATTTCCTTCGTTTATTATTTTAGTTGTTGAATTTTTGTCTTGGATCTATTTTGATTTACTCTTTTTGTATGTGGTAGTACTGAGGCTTGAACTTAGGACTTCATGCTCTTGCTTGAGAAAGTCTCGTTTGGTGCTTTAGTACATGAGCCTCGCCATGATTTTATCTGTAAAATTGAGACTAAGCAACCTCCAGGACATTTGTTTTTCTACAGGTTTTTCCATTGAGAGTTGCTCAAGTAATTTAGTTTTCTCTGTTTCCAAGTACTGCTGATGACTGGGCTAAATAACAGCACAGTTCAGAAGTCTCTATGATTTTTATGCAACAGTTTTGATTTAGATTACAGTTGTGAATACCATTAAAAAATTAGTGGCCTGGCACTGGTGGCTCATGCCTGTAATCCTAGCTACTCAGGAGGCTGAGATTTGAGGATCATGGTTCAAAGCCAGTCTAGGCAGGAAAGTCCATGAAACTCTTATCTCCAATAAAAATCATCAGAAAACCATAAGTGTTGCTGTAGCTCAAGTGGTAGATTGCTCGCCTTCACCTTGAGCTAAAGAGCTGAGGGACAGCTCTCAGGCCGAGTTTAGCCCCATGACTGAACAAAAAAAAATTAATGAAGTAAGAATTTAGGAAATAAAAAATGGTGTGATTTCTGCAGATGTATTGGAGGGTGGAGGTATGGTTCTAGTGGCTTTCTCTTACCTGGATTCTTAAGATCCTCTGACTACTCATTGGGCTCAAACTTTGTTTCCAGGTCTCAGCAGGACTGAATGGTCTTTTCATCCTTTTCAAAGTTAGGATCCCAGAATATGGTTTTGGAAATTTTCTAAGTTTATTCCATGGGCAACATATGTTCAACGGTACAAAAGGAGGACCTTTTATCCATCACTCAACTTTGATCATTGGCCAGTTGAAAATCCCGTTCAACTATTCTTTCCTGCTTCTCCATAGCAGTCCAGATTATTTTAAAGGAAGTCAGTATGTCATTTTGTACCAATATTAAAAATAATGTAAGACTCTCTGCTAATTAAGAACACTAAAATTAACAACAACTATGCATACACCATTGTGCTACAATAACAATTCTTTAATCACACTTAATATCCAGCAGGTCTTCAGTAGAACTTGTTTAATTCTGCTGGATAATCTCCTTACTATTATTAGCTTATATATAATTTATTTGATAGAATGCCCCAATAAAATCCAACAGAATGTTCTTTTTAAACATTTGGTCTCTTACCATCTGTACAATTCTTTCTCCTTTAAAAATATCATGCTAATGTCAATTGTGGTGTCACATGCTTGTGATCCCTGCTACTAAGAAGGGAGGTGAACAACAGGAGGACCACAATGTGAGGCTACTCTAGAGAATAAGTTAATGAGCCTCAATCTTCATAAGTTGGTCATGGTGGTTCATACTTGAAAACCAGCTATGTGCCAAGCATATTTAGGAGGATCATAGTATGAGACAGGCACTAAAAAAGCATTTAGTGGCCTGGCTCAAGTGTTAGTAATACACATGCTTACACACACACACACACACACACACACACACACACACACACACACACAAACACACACACAGAGTCAAACAACTTAATATCTGAGGAAATCAGGGTAATTTCTACAACTGATTTTGCACATGTAAATCTGACCCATTTCATGCTGTCATGAAACATGCTATTAACTCTCATATCCTGTAATTACATTAGTTTTATAGGTTTGATAGGATTATATATGAAGATTTGGTTTCCTATTTCTCAATTTTTCAATACAGGAATATGAAAAAAGTAAAGAACAGTTGGAAAAGTCTCTAGGTGGCTCGTATTTTTATTTAGCAATAGTATATGGGTATATATTTCCATATAGTTGATAGTACATAGAAAGCTGGGGATGTATCCTAGTGGTAGATTGCTTGTCCATGTAGGAATAAGGCCCTAGATTCAATCCAAGGATATCGCTACATCAAATGTAAAGAAATGTAATGCTGGACCAAACTGATGATATGGGAATATTACATAAAGATTATAAATGAACAATGAAGGACATTGGAGTTGCTTCTAGTGTTGCTAATTGTTTGACCTAAATTGGTCTCATTAAATGCAGTTGAACTATCAAGACTTCCTTAGTATGTGCATGCTATAAGAAACTACCCATATCACTAGGGAGATTAGAAATTTATAGATGATTTTTTTAATTTAAAATTTTCTGATCGTTAGAAATGTCCAAACAACCTGCCTTTCTGTGAAAACAACTTCATGGGGATAGATTGCGGAGGCATCCTAGGACAGCTCTATGATCCACACTATCTAGTCAACTGGAATCTGTGAATATGATGTGTTGATCTGCTTCTAAAGTAACAGGAACAGTTGTAGCACTTAGTCACCATAGAGACGGTGGGTGTGGCTATGGCAATGGATCATAATCAGAATACTTTGAGTCACAGAGATCTTTGGCAGTGACTGGTTGATTATGTTTTGTGGTATCTTTCAAAGATGAATCCAGAGCCTCATCATAGTGACACTACTCCAAAGGTATGCTGCTAATCTACCCCACAGATCTGAACAAAAACCACCAGAGTCATTCACTAGTATACTATGTAACAGGAGATTTACTCAGATTTCTTAGAAATGGATGAATACCAGCCCAGAATAGAAATTATTTTCTGGAGACTCACAGTATTCCTATGAACCATAAGAATATGGCTTTAATAAAGAAACAATTACTGGAGTTTTGTCTTAGGTTTATGTTTTCCTATAAGAAATATTTGAGGATCTTTGTTCCCTTGAGGTAAATCTTTTATTTCTCTGCAAATACTTTTGCAATTTTTCCATTGTTTCAACTTCTGCAATCTTGTTTTAAGTGATGAGTATGTGGATCTAAAAAAATTAAAAGGTGATATGCAAAGGGCTTACAGTTATATATATCAGGTAAAGAGTACATTTCTTGAAAAATGATTTTATTGTAAGTGTGAATATTTTGAGGTTTACCTTCTTAGGGTTTTCGAACCTCTTGAATTTGAAAGTTCTTTTTGCCATTTGAAGTTTTCAGTCATTTATTTCAGCTCTTAAATAAGATTTCACAGGCAAAATCAATGCAGAGTTCACGTCTAATATACGAGAAAAAATACCAGTGAATATATGAGAGGTGAAAGATGATGTGACTTCTATCCAATGTGGACAAGCTATGAAGTTCTATGGTTCTGTGCTGTTTGCTACCTTCCACCCTTTTGATATATAAAAAATTTTAATATTATCTTAATTTTTTAGTCATTTTCTGCTTAAGATTTAGATGCATTTTAACTCTTGCTAACTTAGTTCTGGAATATAAAAGTGGAGCTGAAAATAGCTCGGTTTTAGGAAATTCTAATTCATAATATCAGGCAGGAATTATATCTTCCCTTTGTAACCCATCCCCCCTTTTTTCCTTGAGATAGAGTCTCTCTGTTCAGAATAATCTGAACTTGACTTTTGAACCTCTGGCCCCAGACTGTGTTGACAGCTGTAAACCACCACACCCAGCCTTCCTCAATAATATGTTCTTCATGATTCAAACTTAATATGCTAGCAGTTCATTTCCAGGTTCTAATATACTTTGTTTGAATATAATTCAACAAATGATTCAGTATATGTTTGTTTTGTTCTTTATGCTGAATGCAAGGGAAAAAGCTTTGCAAACAGCTGTGAAAGAAAGATAAATTACTGCTTGCCAGGTCGAATTGTTCGTGAAGGCTGGCAGTGATGGGGCCAAGATCGGGAACTGCCCCTTCCCCCAGAGACTGTTCCTGGTACTGTAGCTCAAAGGAGTCACCTTCAAGGTCACCACGGTTGACACGAAAAGGCAGACAGACACCATGCAGAAGCTGTCCAGGAGGGCAGTTCCCGATCCTGCTGTATGGCATCGAAGTACACAAAGACATCAAGATGGAGGAGCTTCTGGAGGCAGTGCTGTGCCCTCCCAGGAATTGGGATACTTGGATAGGGGGAGAGGGGCCTGGGAGGTTGGAAAACAGAGAAATTGAAGGAGTGACAGAGACGGGGGAGGGGGGGTTGAGGATGGGACTGGAGAACTACCCCATGTTCCATTCCTGTTGGGAAAGAATCTTAACCGTATTCCTTCCACTGGCTTTCCGATACCTGAAGCTGGCAGCTCTGAACCCTGAGTCCAGCTGGACTGGACGTATTTGCCAAATTTTCTGCCTACATCAAGAATTCAAACCCAACACTCAATGACAATCTGGAGAAGGGACTGCTGAAAGCCTAGAAGATCTTAGACAATTACCTGACATCCTTCCTCCCCTCAAAAGAGGATGAGACCATTGTGGAAGATGAGGGCATCTCTCAAAGAAAATTGCTGGACTGCCCTGAGCTCACCCTGGCTGACTGCAAACTGTTGCCAAAGCTCCACATAGTGCAGGTGGTATGTAAGAAATACAGGGGATTCGCCATCCCTGCAACTTTTTGAGGAGTGCATCCGTACTGGATCAATGCCTATGCTTAGGAAGAATTTGCCTCCACCTGTCCAGATGACAAAGTGATTGAGTTGGTCTTTGAGCAAGTGGCCAATGCTCTCAAATAAGTTCCTCCTAGAGCAACATTATCCCCTCCATGCTCTGCATAGAGCCCAAATGGGGCTGCCGGTAGGCAGAGAAACCTGGGACACTTGTGTAGAGGTAGTGGCATAGGAGTTCGAAAAAGGGGATAAGGGTAAGATTTTTATTGTGGGGTGGGGTGGGTAAGACAATGGATTTCAATAATAAAATACAGAATGAAAACACAAAAAATTACTATTTGCATTCAAGTAAGTCATAGAAAGATTGTACTTACAGTAGAGTATTATAAGTAATTTAAGAGTTTATTTATAGTACAACTAACTCAAAAGGAACAGGCATTTATTACTGCTAAGTAGGGCAATGTTTACATGACAATAATGATATATAGTAGAAACGTTTTTTTATGCCAGTCCTGTAACTTGAACTCAGGCTTGGATGCTCCCCCTCAGCGTTTTTGCTCAAGGTTAGTATTCTACACTTGAGCCACAGCTCCATGACTAGCTTTTTGGTGACTAATTGGAGAAAAGAATCTCACAGACTTTCCTGATTGGGCTACCTTTGAAAACATGATCTTCAGATGTCAGCCTCCTGAGTAGCTAGGCTTATAGGTGTGAGTCAGCAGCACCTGGCTTGGTAGATACATTCTAAAAGCATACATTTGTAAGCCTATCTCTATAATATCTGGCATTTTTCTGTTCCTACAATAACTGTCATCAATATTTTTTAACATCTTTATCAGCTGTTTTACTACTAAACCTATGTATTCTGTGCATATACCTGTATTGAATGGTCCATTTTAAGAAACTAACTGCAACCCTTGCTTAAATTAATAGAGAATCAGATTAATTCATAGCTCTTCGATGATAAAGACATTGATAGCATGACAGAACATGTCAGGGCCCTAATGAATGATGTCTAGAAACACTCCACAAGTTTTTTCCACCAATATTACTTATTAATTCATTTAAAAAAGAGATTAAGGGGACTGGGAAGGTGGCTCAGTGGTAGAGCGCTTGACTTGCCTACATGAGGCCCTGGGTTCGATTCCTCAGCACCACATAAGCAAAAAGAAAAAAGCCGGAAGTGGTTTTGTGGTTCAAGTGGTAGAGCGCTAGCCTTGAGCTGAAGAGCTGAGAGACGGTGCCCAGGCCCAGAGTTCAGGCCCCATGAACAGACCCCTCCCCAATGAGATTAATTCATATTGTCAACTACAGTGGAAAACATAAAAAGGAGTAAACTGAATTTCATCTGCTATGCCCAATTTCTCTCACAATGTATAGTTTCTCTTGTTTGTCTAGGGACTCTTCCTGCATATCACATAAAACCAGTATGTTTCTCTGAATTATCAGTTCCATTACTGACTTTGCTTGTTAGTGATTAGAATTATATGTCAAATATCATTTAATATGAGAAGATAGTGAACTTATTCTTTCATCATCTGCATACAGTCAATCCTATTCTATGGGTGAATATTTATGGCTATTTTCAAGTAAAAATTTACATCTGCCACCACTTAAATAGTGTTTTTGAAATAATGAATTCCACAATAAACAATATTTTGATTGTAATTCTCAAATATCAAGTATACATGTAGGACCAAGTCTTAGACATGAAATTCCTGGCACAAAGAATAAATAAACTAGCAATATTGATAAAACTTGCCATATTTTCCTGCTTCTTAATAAAGGTACTATGGTAGTAAAAGACTAGGCTCATGAAAACTGAAATTAGAGTCAGTTCTTGAGGGGGTCACAATAGGAAATGAGGTTCTTTGTCACTCTGGTAGGCTAAAATCTCAGAGTCAGCTCAGCGCTGCAGGTCTCTAATATTGGTATTGGGGAATCAAACTTTACTTGTTTAAGCTAACAGAACAAGATTAAGGTTTATTTCTAACATTGACAAATCATTGAAACAACTTGAAACAGGTCAGAACTCCATTTCTCTGAATCAGCACAAAGAAATGCATACCCAATGGTCAAAATTTCTCGAGTTTCTAACATTGCAGAACTATTTTCTAAGAAAGAATTTAAAAGTAGAGAGAGAACACAGTC
>NW_012267354.1:2895010-2896550 GCF_000151885.1 Dipodomys ordii
ATCTCCATAATGCTTACACTAATCTCAGTAATAGTTTATGAGGGATCCTTTTATACTTCATACTCATCAGCAATTTGTTGTTTGTTTTTTAGATAATAGTGATTCTTACCATAGTGAAATTTAGAATTCAGTGGTTAATTGTTCTTCATAGAACTGTTTAAGAAGTTTATGTCTTTGATCAATTTAATGAGGTCACTTCCATCTCAAAATTAACTCATTTTTTAAAGTTTCCATTATATTGAGCCTCTTTTATTGGAAGGTATTTTTAAAATATTTCCCAACCACGCACTGAATTTGATGGGTATTGGTTGTGCTATCTCCCCCTTGTTTTCTAATTATGTAATTATATTGATTTTGGTTTTCTCCATCACCTCTTTCTTGCTGATGTTCTGTTTTGTTTTGTTTTTGGGTTATATTGGAGATTTTGTTCTCAGAGAATCAAGTCTATTGTGTATTTTAGTCACAGTTTCATGAATTTCTGCTCTGACCTTTGGTATTTCTGTCTACTGATTTTGATTTGTTCTTGTTTTTCTAAGCGCATGAGCTACATCAAGGGATATCTACTTGAAGTATACTTTTTTTAATGGAGGAATTCATTTTCCATTTGGCATTGTCCCAGTGCTATCCCCAAAGATCACAGTAATTTGTGATTTCATTTCTATTTTATTCTAGCCATTTTCTGATTCCCTCAATTATTCACTGATCATTCAAAAATGTTTCATATATTTTACATATGTTTGCATAGTTATCTTGCTGCTAGATTCTAACTGTATTCTTTTGCAGTCTGATGAAGTTCTGTGGTTCATACCTATGGTCCCAGTTACTTGGGAGGTAGGTTTTGGAGAACTGTGGTAGGGTATTCTATGCAAATTTTAGTGAGAGCCAATCTCATTTAATAAGCTATGCTTTGTGCTGCAAGTGTGCACTCACTGCTAAGTGGGAGGCCAAATGTAGAAGGATGGCTATCTGAGGCTAGACATAGGGGTGGAGAGGGGATGAAAGATTTTAAAGAAAAAAATAGAAAAAAGGGCTGAGTGTAATTATAAAACCAACTTGGTACTAACACTTGAAGAGAGGCCTGAGGTCAATGGAATAGAATGGAAGACCCAGAAATGAACCCACAGATCTATGGCCGTCTAATCTTTGATAAGGGAGCCAAAAACGGGATGGGAGAAAGACGGCCTCTTCAACAAATGGTGCTGGCAGAATTGGCAATACACGTGTAGGAAACTGCAGTTAGCTTCTCATGTATCACCCTGCACCAGAATCAATTCCAAATGCATCAAAGACCTTAATGTAAGACCAGCCACCCTGACAATACTACAGGGGACACACTAGGGCTTCTTGCCCCAGATTGAACCTTGCTAATAAAGATCCAGAAACACAACCAATCAAAGAATAGCTGTATAAATGGCATTGCATTAAACTGAAGAGTTTCTGCTGGACAAAGGGCATAGCTATCAGGATAAATACAAAGCTTATGGACTGGGAGGAGGTCTTTACTAGCTGTACATCAGACAAGGGCCTCATATCTAAAATA
>NW_012267354.1:2898270-2911296 GCF_000151885.1 Dipodomys ordii
AAAAATACTATTAATCTCATATAGCTTTTAAATATTGAAGAATCTGTATACTATTATATATCAACATAATTTGAAATTTCCATCTTTCACAGGATCAAGAAAATTCCCTTCTACAAGTGTGCATGTTTTAAAACATTAGCAAAAATGGCTGTTTCCTGGAGATTTAGGTTATACTTTAAAAACACCATTGGTGCTGGGCATGCTGACATATCACAGTGAATCCCAGTTGTACAGGATACAGAGACAGGTGGATGACTAGGTGAGGCCAGACTAGACACATAGAGCTTCAAGACTCAGCCTATTGCATGAGAATAAGTTTCTTACAGACACATTTAAATTTTCAGAGACCAGTGCTGGGCCCATTACTCTTCCTATAGAAAGTTTCCAAACTCAGAAGCTCAGGAGATGACTTATGGGAACAAATAGAGTTCTGGCTTCCATTCCATTAACTGCTTTCTACACCACCAAGTCTCAGAAAATACAGAGAGGGCCCACTCCCTCTTTGCTTATAGAAACGCTTTTTCTGCTTCAAACTCATTTGTTAGGGGAGATCTGCAGCCAGCAGAAGGACATAGCTTTACTAAAACACAGCTGAAAAGATTTTGTGCTCCTTCTAGATGAACCTGAGATGTAATGGACTGTGGTCTCCCCAGAGCATTGATGAGCTGAGATTCTTTCTGGGAATTGGAGAGGCGGTGGGAGTTTCTTCCACTTTCTCTAATCTCCTTGGAAATGTCCACACTCCTGCCTTCAGGACTGGTGGTCACATGGACTGTTAACTCAGCCCACATTTGCATCCAAGAGAGGAGAGAATACTCAGGCTTTTGACTGGAGCAAAGACTTAGAGTGTTCCTGTGCAGGCCATGTCATGAGTGCCTTGAAGTGGAAACTGTGTTCTCCAAAGGTGCAATCTCTTGGCCTGTGAAATTTACAGTAGAGCTGTAAGTGCCAGAGATGCCCCAACTATACATTGGAGCACCATCTGGAGCATTGTTTTCAAAACCAAGATAGCATCCTTTGTAAAAGAATATTCCTAGGTATTTTCTGACCATTATGGTCTTGGATGTGTTTCTAATCAGCATACAGTGTTTCTCATGATCAATTTCTTTAATGTTTTTGAAGCCAAACATCATCTGACTATATGTACAGGTCTAAGTGAGACACTTTGAAATGGACAAAGAAACAAAGATGATACATTTCAGACATGTGGATTTTTTCTTTTCCCTCATGAAAATAAATTTTTCTGAACCATGTAAATTCTCATAGTTCTTCGTTAGAAGGTGACTGAGCTCATTCTTTGCTTCCCCCCTTTCCTTTCCTCCACTCCCATGAAGATGATGAGAACTACAAATTAGGCATAAATCCCATGGTAAAGTATCCATCTGTATCTTGTGATTAACTTGGATTTAGAATGTACAGCAGAGATATATTCTTAGCTTTATATAAAAGACTTTACTCCTGATAAGTGTCAAACACTTGCTAGCAGAATCCCTTGTGTTGCAGTGTTTTTTTCTTGTCGGTAATGGGGATTAAACTCAGGGTCTGAGAGCCATTCCTGAGCTCTTTTGCTCAAGGGTACCACTTTGAACCACAGTGCCACTTCCATTTATCTGGTGGTTAATTGGAGGTAAGAGTCTCACAGACTTTTTGCCTGGAGTTGGCTTTGAATCTCACGTCTTAGATCTCAGCCTCCACAGTCACTAGAATTAGAGGCATGACCCACCAGTTCCCAGATGCCGCTTCTTCCTTTTATTTTTATTTTTTTCCTACTGATCATCTCTCTTTGGTCCTATAAACCAACTCTGATAAAGGATAGTTTCTAACATTTTTCTTCCTCATTTTTCTTTTATGGTCATTGTTGTTTAGGGAGCTCCTGGTACATACTTAGAAGGTAGTAAATAACTTGCCTGAGATTATGAGCACTGAAGCTTATTTGATGGCACAGTAATGCAAGGAACAGGGAAGTGGCGTGGTGGCTCAAGCGATAGAGTGTTTGCCTAGAGGTGAAGAGTGCAGAGACAGCTCCCAGGTCCAGAGTTCAAACCCTATGACTGACCAAAAAAAGAAAGAAAAAAAGAAACAGTTTGATTAAAAGTGAGGGTTTGGGGAAAAATAAACTACTTATTTGAGGGAGCAGAAATATTTTCTTCCATTTAGGCAAGGAATGGGAATTTAGGCAAGGGATGGGAATTGGTAGTGGGTAAGGATCTGTTCTGCCGGTATCCTGGATTCTGAATATATGTCAGATTTTTCTAGAACTAGATTTCTTAAAAATAAAAAGAAACCCATGAAAATAAAGTCTTGATTAATTTAATGATTTTCTGTAGTAGAATGTTAGGACAAGCAATTCTTAATGCATTACACTTTTGGCTCATAGAAGAATCGATGTACAAAATAAGTTTTGCACTTTTCAGTGAACATTCCAGTATTTAGTGACATGTACATCCCTGATGATCAGGATAAAGGGGCTGAGACAAGCATACCCAAAGACTAGAAATACATTGATCTTTATTATTGTACAGTCATGTTTCATGACAGAACTTAGGTAGATGGAGGAGATTAAATTTGTCCAATAAAAACAAAGAAAACAGACCATGAGAATGAGAGTATTTAGAACCACTCTGATTTCTGGGGTGGAATTGTTTTCATATTTGGAGCTATGAAGGTAGAGGACTCGCTTGTAATGTTTATACAGATAGAAAATCATGTACCCACTGCTCCAGCCCATGAGACTTTGAAAGATCACATCCCGGAGAGCCATGAGGGAGAGGCAAAGCCACCTAAATACATGGCTAGATGGATGCATATGACAATACCCAACATAGACTTCATTTCTGGAGCTGTTCATGCTATTGGATGCTGTCATGAAGTAGAGCAAATAGGAGCCTATTAGAGCATTCAAGACCCAAAAGAAGAGGAGATAGGGAAGAACTTGCCATGCAGTCTGTGGTTTGAGCTTTCTCCACTGGGTGGTTCTGGGGCTGATGGTAATGACCTGGAACATGGTGAGGAGACAGGTGGTGCAGACGGAAAGGCCTCGAGCTAGTTTTTCCATATAAAGCACAGTTTTACAACCAACATCACTTAGGAAGTTTATGAAACAAAGATCTGTAGTCAATATACTTTTGATCCCTATGTTACAAATAATTAGTGTATTTGAGAAAACCAAGTGAATGAGGATAACGTATATGGGTTTTTGTTTCTCAAGACCCATAATTAAAATATATACATATTTCACAAGTACAAAGATGTTTCCTAAAATTCCAGGACCAGTAAGCACAATGAGGATTATCCTTTGGATGAGGTTACTCCAAATCATCGGATTTCATGCACAGGACCAGGAAAAGCCTTTTGAGAAGCACAAACAAGTAAAAATGACATATTTCAGGTTTATTGACTTTCCCTGTTTACATAGTAAAAGCAATGGTTTATGAATTATGTAAATGTACAAGTTTATTTCCTGGAAGGTGCCTAATCTTTCTTTCCTCATTTCCTTCTTCCATTCCTTCCTCCTTTCTTCTCTCCTTTATTCCCTCATCTCTTTCCTTCCTTTCTTTCTTACTTTCCTTCCTTCCTCTTCCCTCTTCTCCCCACCCCTTCCCCCTTTTCTCTGTCCTTAGTCTTGAACTCAGGGCCTAGGTGATGTCTTTGAGCTTTTTACCTCATGGCTGCCACTCAACCACTTGAAACACAACTCCACTTCTACTTTCATCATTTTGTTTTTTTAGTGGTTAATTGGACATAAGTTTCTCATGGACTTTCCTATCTATGCTGTTTTGGAACAGTGATCCTCAGACCTCAATTTCCTCAGTCGCTAGTATTACAGGCATGAGTTACCAGTGGCCAGCACTTTCTTCCTTTCCTGATTCCTGTGACTTGGAGATCATGATGACTACAAATTAGACACAAACTCCATGTTCATACATTCCCCTGATTTTTCCTTCTTTGTACTCCTTTGTGAATCTCCATTTTCTGCGATCATTTTCTTCTTCAATGTAATGTAAACAAAATCAAGAAATATGCAATTTCCAATCTGTACTCCTTAGCAGTACTATCTTAAATGCTGCCTTCTCCTTCACTTGTTATACCCAGAAAATATCCTTATGGTTTTTTTTTCCTGTCAGTCTTGGGGCTTGAATTCAGGGCCTGGGCACTGTACTTGAGCTTCTTTTGCTCAAGGCCAGCATTCTACCATTTGAGTCACAGCATCACTTCCAGCTTTTTCTGTGTATGTGGTACTGAGGAATCAAACCCAGTACATGCTAGGCAACCACTCTACCCTTAAGCCACATTCCCAACCAGTACGATGTTTGTTTGTCTGTGTTTTGATACTTGTCCTTCCCCAGATTATCTGTACGATCCTGTGTTGCTAGCAGGAACCTGAGGCAGTATGATGGGATACCAAGTGGAAGAAAATTAGAAAACACTGTAGACATAGAAAAAAGGGGGCTGGGAAGGTAGCTCAGTGGTAGAGCGCTTGCCTTGCATGCATGAGGCCCTGGGTTCGATTCCTCAGCACCACATAAGCAAAAAGAAAAAAGCCAGAAGTGGCTCTGTGGGTCAAGTGGTAGAGTGCTAGCCTTGAACTGAAGAGCTGAGGGACAGTGCCCAAGCCCAGATGGTTCAGGTCCCATGACTGGACCCCTCTAACCCCCTCCTCCCGGAAAAAAAAAGGGAGAGACCAGAGGATCCCAAGCTGTACTTGGGCCCAAAGTTCCCACAAGCAAGCATATTTGTTTACACAAAAAGTTTACCATGGATACATGCAAAATAAAGTATCTATATTAATATTATAATCAGAGCTAATATAGAGTTTGTGAGAGACACTGGTTCCCTTATTTTTTTGAGACAAGAGACTGTAGGCCAGGGGAAGTCCAGATACATTTAGCCCAAGGTTAAATTGTGGGTAGGGATGGGAGGGTGATGACAGTCCAGTCTCTAACCCACTCCAAACTGCCTGTTTTAACCCTTCCATAGCCAGTTCTCAGGGTTCTGAGTGCTGTCAAGGTGGCTTGTCTATATCAAATTGTTCCAACCTCTTAAACTTTTTTCACGTTTCTTAGTTCAGCTTTAGAGTTCCCTTTTATTTATTTGGAAAAATCATCACTTTTAGTTTTGTTAGAGTTAACACACATTGAATGTTAGAGAGAAACACTGTAAGACACCAAGGGGCCAACAAAATATCCCCAAGATTGTGGTTACTGGTCCCCCCAAAAAGCCAAAATCAAGATAGCCATCCTGAAAGTTTCCAGTTATCAGTATTTATTTTATCTTGGTTAATTTTCTTTGTGTTGTTCCAACTGGTTTTGATTTTTTTGAGAATTGTCACTTATACTAAAACAACATAATCCTATATACAGTTTACATCCTAAATGATTTTTATCAACACATAATCTATAGCATTTGATTTTGTAAAATTTTCATTTTTAATATTTTCTTTCTTGATTTATTTTTTCAGCATTATAGCTGTAATATTTGTTACTTTGTGAAAAAGACAAGCTAGCTGATTCATTGTTTTTGGGGTACACCTACTACAAGTGTGGGGACAGGTAGAATAAAAGCTGTTGCTACAGCTGTATAAGCGGTATCTAGCAATACAAGATGGTCATCACAACTTGGAGGGAGATCACATTTAGTTTTCTGGATACTTTTCTAACAGAGTGCTTGAATAATCTTTTTTTTAAAAGCTTGATATATATTTGGTTTTATAAAAGAAAGAGCAGAGAGCACCAAGTATTTTTCTTTAGACAAAGTGAGTTTTGTTACAGAACAGTTGCTGAAATCATCTATACAACTAAAGCATAAACATTTATATTGGACTATAAAGTTAAGCTTTATAATTTATTTATTTTTTTAATATTTTATCTGCATGTTCTGTAGTTTTATCCTTAGTTATATTTTTGTATTCTTTACTGCTAACAAGTTTAATTAAATTTTGTGATAGGATATTTTGTACAGAGGAACTTTTCTTAATACCAAAGGAAGTTTCATTTATGATATTAACTGCCAATTGAAGCCAAATATTTGGAGTACCAGTAAATTTTGATTTAGGAACCAAATATACAGTAACATGCATTTTTGTAAGAATACTGTCTTGCATATAACACTTTTGTAATTTGGAGCAATAATATTTTCCTTTATCGTTGAGAGAGGCCATAGGCTTGACTACATCTAATTGGATATTATCTGTTTTAGATTGATTAGTTGTATTTGTCCAAGGTCCCTTACATTTGTTTTGGCCAAATATTTTAACTCCATCTTTAAACCAATGAATAGTTGCCACTTTTGAATTATTGCACATCACAGAACAATTTAAGTACAATATACCTAACCAGGAACCCCCCCAAACAGAGGCTTGCACCATGCATGAGGCACTAGCAGTATGAATAAGTGCCATCATTATTACAAACAAAGATACTGTGTTAATTTTATGTCCATTGTCTTTAAACACCTGCTAACTTTTTGGGAAAGCTTTTTTATCTGTCTCCAGGTGGGAATGGTCGCCATTTTGGTTGGTGCTGTTTTACTGGTGCCTTTAGTCAGCTTCATCCTCTTGAAGGACTCCTCCAAAAGTTTTTGGGTGTCAGATGATTTTGTTTTTATTTTTGGGTTTTGGTTTTTGGGTTGGCAGCTAAACATCTGTTGAGCCTGTGGAGACACAAGCATAACCATGGCCCCATACTTTAACAGTTCCGAGTTTCCAGTTACTGTCAGTATCATCCTTCCACCATATAGGTTGACATGAAATTTTTAATATTTCAAAATATCCTTTCAATGTTTCTTTACTACTGAAGTATTGGATAGAAAAATCAAATTTTTAAAATTTCCAGTATATGTCATTTTTATTTGCTCTTTGAAGGTCTTGTGACCTATATACCTTTTATCTCTTTGAGTTTAATTAACTGATATTTGAGCATATGGTTGTAACCTATCACTACAGCTTGACCTTTGAGGATTGTATAGTATTCCTGTAAGTTTATACTTTAGCACTAGTAGAAGCAGGCGTTTTAATAGCACAGGGAACAGTCATCACAGTAAAAAAGAAAGAAGATGAGTGATTACATGCTTAGAAGTTTTTCTGGTTAAAGATGTGGTTATATATTGAAAATCTGTAATGAGATTAAAAGAAACATCTCTTTTTGAACAGTTGGATGACAGTAAATTGTTCATTTTGCTGAGTAGACTGATAAAGGGAATAATTCTTTTTATTTTAGCAAGTTATTTTTTCTTTTTTCTTTTTGTCTATAAAGAGGTGCCTCTGAAATAAGATAATTAAAAAATACATCTTGTATATTTTTGAAATGAGAACACCTTACCTTTGGGATAGTGACATCTTAGATGTCCTAGGTATTTAGAAAGAGGTAGTTTGCCATCATATTTTTTTGGTAGCTATTTTAAATCTCTTTGTCTGACATAAGAATAGTAATGCAGGGGCTGGGAAGGTAGCTCAGTGGTAGAGCGCTTTCCTTGCATGCCTGAGGCCCTGGGTTCGATTCCTCAGCACCATGTAAGCAAAAAGAAAAAAGCCAGAAGTGGTGCTGTGGCTCAAGGTAGAGCGCTAGCCTTGAGCTGAAGAGCTGAGGGACAGCTCCCAGGCCCAGAGTTCAAGCCCCACGACCGGACCCCCCCCCCCAAAAAAAGAATAGTAATGCATGGGGAGAAACTCTTTGAGCTTCCCCCCTCCCCAAAAGTCCTGGGGATGACAACTTTTTCTGCAGCTCTGTAAAAGGTTTAACATATTTTTTTCAGGCAAAGTCAACAGTATGTCATCTATATGATGAGTAATATTTGTATTTAGAAAAGCGTCCCACACAGATTGTAAAACAGAATCTATAAAATACCGTTCTATTATTGGGTTCCCAAACATTTTTTGATGTCGCACTTTTCATTGATAGCATTATATAGGGTTTAAAATTTATCCATGGAAATGTAAAGGTGAAATTTTCTTATCTTGTTTTGTTAAAGGAGTAGTGAAATACAATCTTTTAAATCAGTTACTATGAATTTTTAATCTTTAGGTAGCAGAACATCAAGTAATTACTTTCTATTATTTTAGCCTCTTTGACATAGATTCATTTCTTATATGGTTGCTGGTTAGAACAGTACAGATAATAGTAAAAAAGCAAGTAATTTCAGGAAATATCAACACTAGAAAATATCACCATATAAAACAGAAACGCTTTAGTTTTCATACCATGAGGATAGTTTATATGCATTAAAATATTAGATCAGCTTGAATATGTTCACACACACATACATGTATATGTAATTTTGAACAAGAATTTTTTTTCCTGCTTATGTGGTGATGAGGAACTGAACCCAGGGCCTCATGCATGCAACGCAAATACTCTACCACTGAGCCACCTTCCCAGCCCCTGAACAAAAGTTTTAAGGTGCACTTAGGTTTTAAAATTGAAGACCATCCCTAGGTTTATCAGCATTCCAGTGGCAAATGACATTTTTGCCCATTATATAATAAAATCATATGATTATTGTGAGAAAAACAAACACTAACCAACACAGAGCACAAGACAAAACACAAAGCACAAAACTTTCACCAGATAAATGGAATTCAAAAACCAAACTCTTAATGGGATAACTTCTCCCTGTTTATAGGCATTTTCATTTCAGAAGACCAGATTATTTCCCTCCATTGCTACATTTGCAGCAATTTTTGTGGTGGAAACCTTCTCCCCTTTGTTACCCTGGCACACCTAAACTGTGTTCTAGCGTGCATTTTCCAGATCATGAACTCTTTTTAAATTTTAATATATATATATATATATATTTTACTGTAAAGGTACTGTACAGAGGGGTTCCAGTTACATGAGTAAGGTGATGAGTAAACTTCCCCTCCAGCATTGTTACCCCCTCCTTTGATTTTCCCCCAACCACCTCTTCCCTCATCACCTCCCCTTTGGCTCAGAATTGCTCGTGCTCCATATTGGGCAACACTTGTTGCTAATTCCAACCAGAGGCAGAGCAATGGGATACGGGGAGGAAGAAAATTAGGAAATGCTGTATACATAGACAGATGGAAAAAGTGGGGAGACCAGGGGTTCCAAGGCTCTGCAGCAGAGAGAGAGCATGAGTTTACAGGTCCTGAGTTTACACATGCAAGCATATTTATTTGAGTTTATGCAAGTTAGAGTGTCATGGATACATGCAAAAAGTGAAGCATCTATATTAATATTACTATCAGAGCTAAAACAGAGTTTGTGAGAGACACTGAACCCCTTTTGTTTTGGGACAGGAGTCTTCAGGGAAAGTCCAGACATGGTGTCCATCCACATGTTTAAGCCAATGGTTAAGTTGTCAAGGTGTCTGGCAGAGCTGCCAGCACAAGGAAAAGGTGTGTGTGTGTGTGTGTGTGTGTGTGTGTGTGTGTGTGTGTGTGGTGGTGGGGGGCAATTCAATCCAGTTTCTAACCCTCTCCAGAGCTGTCTGTTATAACCCTTCATGGCCAGCTCTCAGCTTTCTGAGTGCTGGCAAGGTGGCTTTCCAATTGCTGGAACCTTTTCAAATTTTCACAGCTTAGTTTCAGAGTTCCCTACAATGCTGTACACATTCATCTTTCAAGTGAGGAAATAATCTGTTACCTGCCATCATCCTCCCCTATACAGTGAGAACACCTTGGAAATGTTGCTTTTGAGTCTAGTTATATATGTTTCCATAACATGCTTGAAAAGTAGCTTACAAATAAATGATAAATTGAAGCATATGATTCAATAACTTGACTGTAAACTAAGCCCATCAATGTATCAGGTAAAGAATTTGTGATGGTATTTGGGTTGTTTTATATTTCATTACAAATGTTAAAACTGAATGGTCTGGAGAAGTCAATGCACTTTGATTTCAATTTCAGTGTCTCCTCACATGTAGAGATGAGGTGAACATATACATTTCTACAGATACAGTGAATGACATGACTATCCTTAAAAAAAGTATAAATCATAGTTAATTCTTACCATACTTCCATATTGCTGTGGTTGTGATTGTACTTAAAAATGTATATCTTGGTTCTCTGACTTATCAATAATACACTTTAGAATAAGGAAGAGTATCTGTTCTCTTGCTGAGAATCACACATGGGTTGGAAAATCCATACACCTGTATCTGCTCTTAGAACTGTTTCAGATTAAAAAAACTGTTTCAGATAGACATTGATGTGTATATTTTAATGGCATTTTATAAGCTTCTTATCTCCTTCTACCTTAAGACTTCTTGTAGAGAGAAAAACAGAGGTTACTAGATAGCAGATAGGAATTAATGGGTCTTCCTCTACCTGGGTTCTATGCCTTTCCTATTCTACAATTGATCAAATATCTCAGACCCTTCTCTCTCACCACCTGCCCCTGACCAGCTCTGCCTCCACAGCTTCCCCAAGGTAACCCAATCTTCAGTACCGGATCACTTACCTACATAGATGTTGCAGCTGACTCAACTTGGAAATTGTGATTACACAGTAAGGGTCAGGTTGTATTTATCCTTCCTTAGACTCAGTGTTCATAACCAATTCCATTGCTGTCAAGATGTCACTGTCATGAGTTTTATCTTCCCCAGGGGAAAAGTGCTCCTTCTGCACCTCTCCATCCCTGAGGCACAATTCTGCTGTCATCTTGCTACAGTGTAATTTGCTGAAGCTAGAAACTTCTGAGTAAATTATAGCGAATGTGTAATTATGAGTCATGGTAATGATGAAGGGTTCCCTAAAGGGTCCAACTTTCCTAAACTTGATTTTACTCTTTTCCATATCCTCCATTCATCACCAAAACAGGAAGTAATATTAAAGAAACGTCTGAGAATCCACAAAGGTCACTTTCTGAAGAGACAATTTAAGTATTCCAAGTTTCCTCTAAGTTTACATGTGCCAATTTAATGTCATATAACATTTCCTTGGTTTATTATTTTAGTTGTGGAATTCTTGTCTTGGATCTATTTTGATTTACTCTTTTTGTATGTGGTAGTACTGAGGCTTGAACTTAGGACTTCATGCTCTTGCTTGGGAAAGTCTTGTCTGGTGCTCTAGTTCATGCGCCACACCATGATTTTATCTGTTAAATTGAGAGTAAGCAACCTCCAGGGCATTTGTTTTTCTACAGGTTTTTGCACTGAGAGTTGCTCAAGTAATTTAGTTTTCTCTGTTTCCAAGTATTGCTGATGACTGGGCTAAACAACAGCACAGTTCAGAAGTCTCTATGATTTTTATGCAACAGTTGTGATTTAGATTACAGTTGTGAATACCATTAAAAAATTAGTGGCCGGGCGCAGGTGGCTCTTGCCTGTAATCCGAGCTACTCAGGAGGCTGAGATCTGAGGATCATGGGTAAGCCAGCCTGAGCAGGAAAGTCCATAAAACTCTTATCTCCAATAAAAACCATCAGAAAACTAGAAGTGGCCCTGTAGCTCAAGTGGTACAGTGCTTGCCTTGACCTTGAGCTAAAGAGCTGAGGGACAGCTCTCAGGCAGAGTTCAAGCCCCATAACTGACCAAAAAAAATTAATGAAGTAAGAATTTAGAAAAGAAATAATGGTGTGATTTCTGCAGATGTATTGGAGGGTGGAGGCGTGGTTCTAGTGGCTTTCTGTTACCTGGGTTCTTAAGATCCTCTGACTACTCATTGGGCTCAAACTTTGTTTCTAGGTCTCAGCAGGACTGAGTGGTCTTTTGATCCTTTTCAAAGTTAGGATCCCAGAATATGGTTTTGGAAGTTTTCTAAGTTTATTCCATGGGAAACATATGTTCAACGGTACAAAAAGAGGACCTTTTATCCATCACTCAACTTTGATCATTGGCCAGCTGAAAATCCCGTTCAACTATTCTTTCCTGCTTCTCCATAGCAGTCCAGATTATTTTAAAGGAAGTCAGTATGTCATTTTGTACCAATATTAAAAATAATCTAAGACTGTCTGCTAAACAAGAACACTAAACTTAACAACTATGCATACACCATTGTGCTACAATAACAATTCTTTAATCACACTTAATATCCAGCAGGTCTTCAGTAGAACTTGTTTAATTCTGCTGGATAATCTCCTTACTGTTATTTGCTTATATATAATTTATTTGATAGAATGCTCCAATAAAATCCAACAGTATGTTCTTTTTAAACATTTGGTCTCTTACCATCTGTACAATTCTTTCTCCTTTAACAATAGCATGCTAATGTCAATTGTGGTGTCACATGCTTGTGATCCCTGCTACTAAGAAGGGAGGTGAACAACAGGAGGACCACAATGTGAGGCTACTCTAGAGAATAAGTTAATGAGCCTCAATCTTCATAAGTTGGTCATGGCGGTTCATACTTGAAAACCAGCTATGTGGCAAGCATATTTAGGAGGATCATAGTATGAAACAGGCACTAAAAAAGGGTTTAGTGGCCTGGCTCAAGTGGTAGTAAGTATAGGGCTCTACCTTCTAATACACATGCATACACACACACACACACACACACACACACACACACACACACACAGAGTCAAACAACTTAATATCTGAGGAAATCAGGGTAATTTCTACAACTGATTTTGTACATGTAAATCTGACCCATTTCATGCTGTCATGAAACATGCTATTAACTCTCATATGCTGTAATTACATTATTTTTATAGGTTTGATAGGATTATATATGAAGATTTGGTTTCCTATTTCTCAATTTTTCAATACAGGAATATGAAAAAAGTAAAAACAATTGGAAAAGTCTCTAGGTGGCTCGTATTTTTATTTAGCAATAGTATATGGGTATATATTTCCTCATAGCCATAGTACATAGTACTTAGAAAGCTGGGGATGTATCCTAGTGGTAGATTGCTTGTCCATGTAGGAATAAAGCCCTAGATTCAATCCTTATCATTTCAAGGAAAACAATAATATCGCTATATCAAATGTAAAGAAATGTAATGCTGGACCAAACTGATGATATGGGAATATTACATAAAGATTATAAATGAACAACGAAGGACATTGGAATTGCTTCTAGTGTTGCTAATTGTTTGACCTAAATTGGTCTCATTAAATGCAGTTGAA
>NW_012267354.1:2911346-2913404 GCF_000151885.1 Dipodomys ordii
ATCTCCATAATGCTTACACTAATCTCAGTAATAGTTTATGAGGGATCCTTTTATACTTCATACTCATCAGCAATTTGTTGTTTGTTTTTTAGATAGTGATTCTTACCATGGTGAAATTTAGAATTCAGTGGTTAATTGTTCTTCATAGAACTGTTTAAGAAGTTTATGTCTTTGATCAATTTAATGAGGTTACTTCCATCTCAAAATTAACTCATTTCTGCACCAGAATCAATTCCAAATGCATCAAAGACCTTAATGCAAGACCAGCCACCCTGACAATACTACAGGGGACACACTAGGGCTTCTTGGCCCAGATTGAACCTTGCTAAGTAAAGATTCAGAAACACAACCAATCAAAGAATAGCTGTATAAATGGCATTGCATTAAACTGAAGAGTTTCTGCTGGGCAAAGGGCATAGCTATCAGGATAAATACAAAGCTTATGGACTGGGAGGAGGTCTTTACTAGCTGTACATCAGACAAGGGCCTCATATCTAAAATATTATTAGAGCTCAAAAATTAAACCCCTAAAACAAACCCTCAAACAACAACCTATCAATAACTGGGCTAAAGATTTAAAGAGAGACTTCTCCGAAAAAAAATTAGAATGGCCAATAGACATATGAAGAAATGTCAACATCTCTGGCCATAAAAATGCAAATGAAAACAACATTGAGATTCCACTTCACCCCAGTTAGAATGGCCATTATTAAGAAAACTAATAATAACAGCTGCTGGCTGGGATGTGACCAGAGGGAATGCTAGTACACTGCTGGTGGGAATGTAAACTTGTTCAACCACTCTGGAAAGCAGTATGGAGGTTCCTCCAAAGTCTAAACATACAGCTTCCCTATGACCCAGCAATCCTAATCCTGGGCACTTACTGAAGTGACCACAAACCAGCCCTCACTAATGCCAGTGGCATAACCATGTTCATTGTAGCATTATTTACCATAGCTCGGATATGGAACCAACCCAGATGCCCCTCAGTGGATGAATGGATCAAGTAAATGTGGTATATATACACAATGGAATCTATGCTTCTATCAGAAAGAATGACCTTGTGCCACTTGTAGGGAAATGTAAGAAGTTGGAAAAAATTATATTGTGACGTAAGCTAAACCCAAAGGAGCATAGGCTGCATGGTTTCACTCATTTGTTATAACTTGAATAGGACCATAAACCTACGAGTTAATCCAATGGATAGTAAAAGACAAATGATTACACTTGGATATACTTAATTAACCAGCACTCTAAGCATTGCACAAGTGACAACAAAAGACGATATTCTTAGGTGAGGATCACAATGGCTTAATAGCTATGTCTATATGACCATATAAAATGATGCTAATCAAAATGAATTCCAAGAAATGGAAACAAGAGGAGTTTTTTTCTTTCTTTTTCCTTTCTTTCTTTGCCTTTGGTTTATTGCCTGTTGTGACTGTTTTTTTAATTTCTGTACCCTTTGTCTTGCATATAAGTTTATTTGATTTGGGGGAGGGAAGGGAAATCATAGCAATGGTGGGACAAAGGGTGAACCAATTCAACAGTGATACTCACTGTTGCAACTCACTATGTTGGAAATGAAGTTTACAACTTGGAGGTAAGGTGGAGATGGGGAAAGTGGGAGAAGATGAGGGAGGGGATAACACTGTTAAAAAGATATATACTCATTACCTTAGTTATGAAGGAGGAGCCCCTTTGTACAACATATTAAAAGTAACAATAAAACTATTTTTCAAAAACAAAAATACAATGCTAAACCTAAAAGAATCAAACCCAGATGTTTTGTGAATCACCAAAGACATATTGAGCACTGAGAAATAGAAAAGCACTAATCAATGGTATCTTTAGACACATTTTTGTTTCATTCATATTCATTTTAATTTATTTGTTTCATATGCTTTGAATGTATAAAACTGGAAATCTGTGACAGAAATTAAATTCTAATTATGACTTCATTAACCTAATTTCTTTCAATTTTTTTCTATTTTTATATTGTTGTTGAGTTTCATAATGTAATAGCAGAAAATTAAATATATTATTCTATTTTAAAAA
>NW_012267354.1:2915479-2917477 GCF_000151885.1 Dipodomys ordii
GTCCAGGAGGGCAGTTCCCGATCCTGCTGTATGGCATCGAAGTACACAAAGACATCAAGATGGAGGAGCTTCTGGAGGCAGTGCTGTGCCCTCCCAGGTATTGGGATACTTGTGTAGGGGGAGAGGGATCTGGGTGGTTGGAAAACAGAGAAATTGTAGGAGTGACAGAGACGGGGGAGGGGGTTGGGGATGGGACTGGAGTACTAGCCGATGTTCCACTCCTGTTGGGAAAGAATCTTAACCGTATTCTTTCCACTGGCTTTCAGGTACTCGAAGCTGGCAGCTCTGAACCCTGAGTCCAACACAGCTGGACTGGACGTATTTGCCAAATTTTCTACCTACATTAAGAATTCAAAACCAGCACTCAATGACAATCTGGAGAAGGGACTGCTGAAAGCCTTGAAGATCTTAGAGAATTCCTGACATCCCTCCTCCCCCCAATAGATGATGAGACCAGTATGGAAGATGGGGCATCTCTCAAAGAAAATTTCTGGACTGCCCTGTGCTCACCCTGGCTGACTGCAAACTGTTGGCAAAGCTCCACATAGTCCAGGTGATATGTAAGAAGTACAGGGGATTCGCCATCCCTGAAACTTTTTGAGGAGTGCATCTATACTTAAGCAATGCCTATGCTTAGGAAGAATTTGCCTCTACTTGTCCAGATGACAAAGTGATTGAGTTGGTCTATGAGCAAGTGGCCAATGCTCTCAAATAAGTTCCTCTTAGAGCAATATTATCCCCTCCATGTTCTGCATAGAGCCCCAAATGGACACACTCTAAAACTGCCAGTAGGCAGAGAAACCTGGGCCACTTATGTAGAGGTAGTGGCGTAGGAGTTAGGAGAAAAAGGGGATAAGGATAAGATTTTTATTGTGGGGTGGGGTGGGTAAGACAATGTATTTCAATAATAAAATACAGAATGAAAATACAAAAAATTACTATTTGCATTCAAGTAAGTCACAGAAAGACTGTACTTACAGTAGAATATTATAAGTAGTTTAAGAGTTGTATATTTATAGTACAACTAACTCAAAAAGGAACAGGCATTTATTACTGCTAAGTAGGGCAATGTTTACATGACAATAATGATATATAGTAGAAACCTTTTTTATGCCAATCCTGTAACTTGAACTCAGGCTTGGATGCTCACCCTCAGTGTTTTTGCTCAAGGTTAGTATTCTACACTTGAGCCACAGCTCCATGACTAACTTTTTGGAGACTAATTGGAGAAAAGAATCTCATAGACTTTCCTGCTTGGGCTACCTTTGCAAACATGATCCTCAGATGTCAGTCTCCTGAGTAGCTCGGCTTACAGGTGTGAGTCAGCAGCACCTGGCTTGGTCGATACATTCTAAAAGCATACATTTGTAAGCCTATCTCTATAAAATCTGGCATTTTTCTGTGCCTACAATAACTGTCATCAATATTTTTTACATGTTTATCAGCTCTTTTGCTGCTAAAACTACGTATTCTATGCATATACTTGTATTGAATGGTTCATTTTAAGAAACTAACTGCAACACTTGCTTAAATTAATAGAGAATCAGATTAATTTATAGCTCTTTGATGATAAAGACATTGACAGCATGACAGAGTATGTCAGGGCCCTAAAAAATGATGTCTAGAAACACTCCACAAATTTTTTCCACCAATATTATTGATTTATTTAAAAAAGAGATTAATGTGGCTGGGAAGGTGGCTCATCTGTAGAGCACTTGCCTTGCATGCATGAGGCCCTGGGTTCGATTCCTCAGCACCGCATAAGCAAAAAGAAAAAAGCCGGAAGTGGTTCTGTGGCTCAAGTGGTAGAGTGCTAACCTTGAACTGAAGAGCTGAGAGACGGTGCCCAGGCCCAGAGTTCAGGCCCCACATCCAGACCCCCCCCAAAAAAGAGATTAATTCATATTGTTAACTACAGTGGAAAACATAAAAAGGAGTAAACTGAATTTCAGCTGCTATGCCCAATTTCTCTCACAATGTATAGTTTCTCTTGTTTGT
>NW_012267354.1:2922787-2931832 GCF_000151885.1 Dipodomys ordii
TTTATATTGTTGTTGAGTTTCATAATGTAATAGCAGAAAATTAAATATATTATTCTATTTTAAAAAATACTATTAATCTCATATAGCTTTTAAATTATGGAAGAAACTGTATACTATTATATATCAACATAATTTGAATTTTCCATCTTTCATAGGATCAAGAAAATTCCCTTCTACAAGTGTGCATGTTTTAAAACATTAGCAACAATGGCTGTTTTCTGGAGATTTAGGTTATATTTTAAAAACACCATTGGTGCAGGGCATGCTGACATATCACAGTGAATCCCAGTTGTACAGGATTCAGAGACAGTTGGATGACTAGGTGAGGCCAGACTAGACACATATAGCTTCAAGACTCAGCCTAAAAAATAAGAAAAAAAGGGGTGAGGCCATTGACCAATGCTAAAAT
This sequence comes from Dipodomys ordii, assembly GCF_000151885.1. Classification (NCBI taxonomy): domain Eukaryota; kingdom Metazoa; phylum Chordata; class Mammalia; order Rodentia; family Heteromyidae; genus Dipodomys; species Dipodomys ordii. Next base: position 2,923,197 of record NW_012267354.1, read on the forward strand.
GGCTCGTCTAGTCTAGCATGGGCCAGATTTTATTCCCAAACAGAAGAAAATGAAAGAAAACACTAAAATTTATGGAATCAATAAAATCAATGAAATGGAACTATCCCTAATGTGAATGCCAACATCCAGTGAGATTGCTATCTTTGGGAATCATCATAAAAGGACTGAGAATTGCATAACCAATCCTCAAATATTCTTGAATATTTTTCATCATGGAATTATTCTCTAAGAAGGAATTGAAAGGTAGAGAAAGAATACATTCTGTCCAATAAATGAAAAGAAAACAAAGCATGAGAAGGAGAACACTGTGAGCAGCTTTCATCTCAGGAGATGTTTTGTAGAGAAAGTTGGAGTTCTGCAGGTAGAGAACACGCTGGTGGTGCTTGTGGAGAAGAAATACCATGTAACCACTGGCCACACCCATGATACCCTGAAACACAGCATCCCTCAAGACCATGAGGGCAAGAAAACTCCACCTCATTATTAAGTTGTCTGGTACAAAATAGCAATAGTTGTCCTGTTTACTAATTTGTGATGTGTTCATACTGCTGATATTTTTTATGTGATATAGTAAGTTCATGCTTATCAAGGAACTTATTATCCAAAAGAACAGCAACAGGGGTAGGATGTGCCATGCAGACTGAATCTTTAGCTTTCTCCACACAGAGTCTCTGGGGCTGATGGTGATGGCCTGGACCAGGGTGAGGAGACTGCTGGTGCAGATGGAAAGTCCTCGAGTCACTCTCTCTAGGTAAACAAAAATCATACAGCCTATATCTTCTAAGAAGTTCTCCATGCCAAAGGCTGCTAGTGTCTTTGGTATCACTTTTAAAAGAAGCATTATGATGTTTGTAAAAGCTAAGTGGATGAATATAATGTGTATAGATTTCTTCTTGGTACTTTTAAACATGTGCATATAATTTAAAAAAATAAAGATGTTCCCTACAATGCCAAGTACAGATATAGAAAGGAAGATGGTTCCCTTGAAAAAACTCAATGACATAATCTTACTTTATTAGCACTGAAATTAGATCCAGCAAACACCATATTTAAGAAACCATAGGTAATGACAATAGGCAATCTGCAAAAAAAACCATAAGATATTTCTGCAGCTTAAAGAATAGTCCTGTATTATTCAATTGTTTATCTCTTATCCATAGTACTCTGGCTTTTTCTATGTGACACTTTGTGCAAATCTCTCAGTGCAATTTAAAATGTCTTCTTTACAAATGCTTTCACAAATCTAAACTTTCTACCTAATGTTTTGAGTTCATAATAGCAAAACCTATCTACTTCCTTAAATTCTACACATTTAACATATTCAAATCAGTGACAGAATTGAATCTGATGGTCCTTTAGAATTTCTTCCTGTTTTTTAAAATTTCATTCTATCATATTCCCATCAGACATTTCCACAGACCTTGACTGATGTCTTACCTACTTCCCCCACCTCTTCCACCCCAGATGATGATCAAATCCGGTTGCTTTAACATTTTCAATGTCTTGGAAATTTACACAGTATCTTTTGTTAATTATTCCTTTTACTTTCATTTTGGTGAGTACAACAGCTCAGGGATTATGTTTTGCTTCAAAGTTTTATCTTTGATGCCTATACCTGAACATTTTCATGTTTCAATATCTCAAATGACTTGATGGTTTTAACTGCTGATAAGTATTCAGTGGATTTTGGGCCTCAGTATTAGGTCAAGCTGTGTAACCTTTTCAGCTGTGATATAGCACTTAAAACTGAATCAGCCAATAGAGTCTCTGGTCATCACATGGGATATAACACCACTGGCTCCAGCTGGGATGAGTGCCCTAGAGGAACTGTTGGTTGCTGCCTGAGGGTCATTAGGAGGGGTTTAGGTTCCTATTTTGTGCCTATCAGGACCTCTGAGAGAAGCCTGAATCATTTCTGGATTTATTGATATTTATCAAGGTAGATCAGTTATTATATACTGTTATGAGAGCTGGTTTTGCATTAGCAATACTCAATATTGACTGCATATAGTTAAGTCAGGTGGGAATGTTATTGGTTTGAAATGGTAATATTCAAATAGGGTGTCATGATGGCATTTTACAGTTGCTTCATGACTTGAGAAGAAAGAATGATCTCAACTAACCTTGCAAGCTGCTTCATCTATGTCATTTTTCCTATAAAGTTGAAAGTTCCCCATCAGACCAAATTCACTTTTCTTCTTCAAGCCTGGATAGGATTTAATCTTTAATATCTAATTTTATTTGTTACCAAGAAATTATGTGAAAGACTTGATAGTTTTTACAAAATAAAATAAAATAAATTATTTGCATTTAAACTATGGAACTTTTGCATGTTTTGGAATGTCTTTTTGTCAGCTTTTCCTTTCTTCTTCCTTCTAAATATTATAGGATTGCTTAAAATTAATTTGTCCTGAAGGTTTCTCTCAGCATGGTCTTCATAGAGCCTGATTTATACTCAACTTTGGTAACAGCTATTCCCTTTCAAACCTTTCCCTGAGAACTGAAGCAATTTATCCTATGCCAGTTACTCATGGGAAGGAATAATCCATCCTACATATCAAGCATATTATGAAACATGCTGCAAGATTCAAAGGCAAACAGTATCAATTACTAATCATAAATTTTGTTTAAGAATTTAGAGATTATATGAATTTTTAGTCAGAGATTTTAATCCATTAAACCTCCTGCAATCAATATATCTTAATATTATATCTTATAGTATATCTTTTACTCTTTGATTAATGCTTTTTGGTTACCAATGAGTCCCTTTTTTCCAGCTCTTTCTTTCTTTCTTTCCCCAAACTCCCAAAACTCTGAATCATATTTGGAATGAGCTTCTTATATACATATTAAGAAATTGGGTTTTTTGTTTGTGAGTTGGTTGGTTTGGTTTTTTGTTTTTGGTGAGAAATGAAGAATATCAGAGGAAGGAATAGTGGCTGCTTGCCTATATTTTCTTGGGAAACTCAATAGAAAACTAGTTTTAAAGATAGGCTTTACTCCAGGTGCTGGTGGCTCATGTCTATAATCCTAACTGCTCAGGAGGCTGAGATCTTAGGATGGTGGTCCAAAGCCAGCCTGGGCAGGAAAGTTCATGAGACTCTTAATTCCAATAAACCACTCAGAAAACCAGAAGTGGCACAGTGGCTCAAGTGGTAACACACTAGCCTTGAGCTGAAAAGCTAAGGGACAGAGTTCAGGCCTGTTTGGACCTAGCATTCAATAATTGAAGCAAGTTAATGCCCACACTTGGCCATATTCTCAAATAAAAATAAGATAGTTGTCCTTTGCTACATAAAATTAATGTGAGGTTCTCTTAGGTTATAGTATTCACAACTTCGCAGGCCTTTTAATTAACTCCCTAATTCAAGCTGAGAACTTAACATTCAAGTTTCTAAGGGACTCTTTTTTTTTTCTTTTGGTCAGTTGTGGGGCTTGAATTTTGGGCCTGGGCACTGTCCCTGAGTTCTTCAGCTCAACGCGAGTGCTCTACCACTTGAGACATAGCGCCACTTCCGGTTTTCTGGTGGTGATCAGAATCTCATGGACTTTGCTGCCCAGGCTGGCTTTGAACCTTGATACTCAGATCTCAGCCTCCTGAGAGCTGAGGATTACAGGTGTGAGCCACCAGCACCTGGCCTGAGAGACATTTTTGTAGCACATATTTTGTAGTAAAATAAGGAATTGTTAGATCTACTTACCATGTTGCTGTACTGAAGACAAACTCCAGCTTAGTCCTTCTGGCCAAGGGAGGCTTCCCAAGTCATATTTGTACCCTCAGTGTCTCTAGAGCTCTCAGAAACAAGCACTGACACTTCAGTTTTCACACTTGTCTCCCTGACAGGGAGGAGGAAACTCTGTAGAGTTTCAGTCCCTGAAGTACAACTTTTGTTCTCCCTCCACAATTATTACATCGATTACCTCAGAAGTTGTAGCAGCTTAATTGTCATTTATTTATTCGAGATAAAAAAGTGAGAAAGTATAACTTGAGAACAGGTATGGGAGGGAAAGTGAAGGAAGGGGTGACATTGCAAGAAAGAAATGCACTCATTACCTGACCTAACATGGTATAGCACCTTAAGACTATGTAATTGTAACACCTATGTATGGTATTTTGATGATAAAAAATTAAAAATAAAAGAAGACTTAAAGAGAAACTTCTCAAAAAAATAAAATGAGAAAGTGAACTATAGACCACTTTTTGATATCTAAAGTTGCCCACGTCTCCAGATTTATCTTATTCCTACTAAAGTTCCAGTCTGTGGGAGCCAACTATTGAGTTAGAGAGTAGGCTACTTCCATTTCTCAACTCCTTCTGTAAGTGTATGAAATTACTGGATAGTACTTGGGACTCCATTTTCTGAGGAAGTCCCAATTGTTTTTCTGGGGAGGATAAGAATCACCTAGCTCTCTGTATGCACATAGGCACTTCATGGACTTTGCCATATGTGGCTTTTGATTCCTTATTGAACAATAAATGGGACTAACCAAATTAGGTGTGCCCATTTCTTCTCTCTTTTCAAAAAATCAACTCCATTGTTAAGTCATATTTACATAATTTATGTATACCAGTGATTGCCCAATCTATGAGTCTACTGCCAAGAAAGCCCTTTCTAGTCCCTGGTACAAAGGATTATAAATAAATGTGGACATAAAGCTGTAAATGTGGATTCTCCATTACTTAAAGCATAAGAAAGCTTCCTCAGATGGGAATCTGCTTTGTTCTCAAACTCCATGTTGCTCCCCTCTCAGACCAATCTTTTTAATTATCCAAAGACCTTATATGAAGGACTTGGCTCTCCCAATCTTTCTATGTATCTAAAGATGGAATATGAAGGATTGAGTCCTGCCTTATTCAAGCAAAGGGTCAAGCCAAGCACCAGTGCTTGTCTGCAGGTAGATCATTTGGATCTTGGCCCCTAGGAGACGAGAGCCCCCAACCCCCTGGTGGAGCAATCCACTTGGCCTGGCCCAGTACACCACCCTGAATCCCAAGAGTTACATCTTACTGATGTAACTGTAACCCCTCTGTACAGTATTTTTACAATAAAAAATATTAAAAAGGTTGCTACACAGAAAAAGAGAGAGACAGGAAAAAATTGTGCATTTGTTTATTTATTTATGTCAGTGGTAGGGCATTGGGCCTGGGCACTGTCCCTGAGCTCTTTATCATCAATGCTAGCTCTCTACCACTTTGAGCCACAGAAGCACTTCCAGCTTTTGAGTGGTTAATTGGAGATAAGCCTCACATGGGAACTTTTCTGGCTTCAATGGCTTCCAACTACCATCCTCAGATCTCAGTCTCCTGAGTAGCTAGGATTACAGATGTGAGCCTCCAGCACCCAGCTACATTTGTATATTTACAGCCCATTAAATAAGTTTTCTGTCTCTTGCTCCCTGTTTCTCTTTCTCTCAGAAAGGCACAGAGGAATGTTTAAAAGCAACTGACAACTCTGTTTACAAATTTGTTTTTTTTTTCTCACAGTGATGGATGAGCAATCCAAAATCTCCAATGTCATAGTTTGTGTTCCTATTTTAGAATTTTATTTTTTTATAATGCAATGTACGTTATAAAAATGTGTGCTTATATACATGCACATGCATGAAACATTTTGAGATCTCTATTACATCAGAAAAATGATGGGGTTATTTTATAATACATTTATGTATCAAAACATCATTTAGTTGCATATACTTAATGTTAAGGTTAGTTATATTTAAGGTTATTTTATTGATTGATTTATTGCTTGTACCAGGCTTGAACTGAGGGTTGTAAGCTCTTTCTCAGTGACTTTTTTTTTCCCTCATAGCTGGTACTTTTTCACTTGACTCAGGCCTCCAACCCAGCTTTTTGCTGGTTAATTGGAAATATTCTCACAGACTTTTTTGCCTAAGTCTGATTGCATTCTGCAAATCTTAATATCTGGGCATTCGGAAGTGCTAGGATGTATAGATATGAGCCACCATTGCTCAGATCTGCTTTTATTTTTTTTAATTGAAAGACAAACAAACCACCAAAAAACAAGGAACATAAACAGTGCTGGAAAAAAGTCAGCTAATTTTGCTTAATCTCTTATACTCATACATATTGCCTACCCACAAAATTTCTTACAGACACATTTAGATTTCCAGAGACCAGTGCTGGGCCTATTGCTCTTGCTTCCTCTAGAAAGTTTCCAAACTCAGAAGCTCAGGAGATGACTTTGGAACAAATAAAATTTTGGCTTCCATTCTATCAACTGCTTTCTACACCACCAAGTCTTTGCTCACAGAAACCTTTTTTCTGCTTCAAACTCATTTGTTAGGTGAGATCTGCAGCCAGCAGAAGGGCATAGCTTTAATAAAACACAGCTGAAAAGACTTTGTATACCTTCTAGATGAACCTGAGATGTAATGGACTGTGGTCAACCAAGAGCATGGGTGAGTTGAGATCCCTCCTGTGGATGCCGGCGGCAGTGGGAGTTTCCTCAACTTCTACTTTCTCTGCTCTCCATGGGAAATGAGAGAAATGTTCACTTTGGTTTCAGCAATCACAACACAGTCCTGCTTTCGGGAGTGGTGGTACATTTGTGCCATGAATCCAGCCAACATTTGCATCCATGAAATGGTGAATACTCAGGATTGTGACTGGAGCAAAGACTTGGAGTTGTTCCTGTGCAGGGCATGTCATGAGTGACTTGAAGTGGAAGCTGTGTTCTCCAAAGGTGCAGTCTGTTGGCCTGTAAAATTTACAGTAGAGCTATCAATGCCAGAGATGCCCCAGCTATACATTGGAGCACCATCTGGAGCATTGTTTTCAAAGCCAGGATAGCATCCTTTGTAAAAGAATAGTTTCTTCCTGTATATATTCGTAGATATTTCCTGACTATTATGGTCTTGAATGTGTTTCTAATTGGCATACAGTGTTTCTCATGATCAATTTCCTTAATGCTTTTGAAACCAAATATCTTCTGATTTTCTGTACAGATCTAAGTGACATCTCGGTTCTTATCTTTCTTTTGTTCCTTAGAAAGCTACTGGTACATACTTACAAGGTACTAAATAACTTCCTTAAGATAGTAAACACTAAAGTTTATTTGGTCTAACATTAATACAAGGTGATTGGTTAATCAAAAGTTGAGGTTTGAGGGAAAATACACTATGTATTTGAAGGAGCAGAAGTATTTTCTTCCCAGGCAAGAAACTACAGAATGAGAATAGGAAGAAAATAAGGATCTGTCTGGCCAAGATTCTAGAATCTCTGAATCAATCTTAGATTTTCAAGAACTAGACTTCTTAAAAATAAAAGAAATCTATGAAAATAAAGCCTTATTTTCATGATTTCATAGCATGGTAGCATAAAAAAATTTGGAATGTATTATACCTCTGGCTCATTGAGGAATCAATGTAAAGTAATTTTTGTACTTCTCAGTGAACTTTCCAGTATTTAGCAGCCTGTGCATTCCTCATGATCAAGATGAAGGGGCTGAGACCAGCATACCTAAGACCTAGAAACACCTTGATATTTAGTACTGTGCAGTCATGTGTCATGATAGAACCTATATAAATTGTAGAAATGAAATCTGCCCAATTAAAAAAAAAGAAAACAGGTCAAGAGAATGAGAGTACTATGAATGGCTCTGATTTCTGGACTGGAATTGTGTGTGAACCTTGAGTTACAAAGGTAGAGGACTCGCTTATGCTGTTTACACAGATGAAAAGCCATGTACCCACTGCTCCAGCCCACGAGACTCTGAAAGATCACATCCCAAAGAGTCAAGAGGGAGAGGAAAAGCAACCTAACCACATGCTTAGATTGATGCATATGACAATACCCAACATGTATTTCAATTCTGAAGCTGTTCATGCTATTGAGGAACAAATAGGAGCTTATCAGAGAGTTCAAGACCCAAAATAAGAGGAGATAGGGAAGAACTTGCCATGTAGTCTGTGGTTTGAGCTTTCTCCACTGGGTGGTTCTGGGACTGATAGTAATGACCTGGACCTGGTGAGGAGATAGGTGGTGCAGATGGAAAGGCCTCGAGCTAGTTTTTCCAAATAAATCACAGTTTTGCAACCAACATCACCTAGGAAATTTATGAAACAAAGATCTGTGGTTAATATACCTCTGGCCCCTATGCTACAAATGATGAGTGTATTTGAAAAAAACAGGTGAATGTGGATAAGGTATATGGGTTTCTTTTTTTCAGGATCCATAACGACAATATATACATGTTTCACAAGTACAAGGAAGTTTCCTAAAATTCCAGGACCAGTATGCATATAAAGATTATCTTTTGAATGAGGTTACTTCAAATCATCTGATTTTCATGTACAGGACCAGGAAAAGCCTTTTGAGAAGTACAACCAAGTAAAGATAACATATTTCAGGTCTATTGATTTTCTCTGTTTATATACTAAAAGTAATGGTTTATGAAGTATGTAAATGTACAAGGTTATTTCCTGGAAGATGCCTAATTTTCTTTCTTTCCTCATTTCCTCCCTCCCTTATGTCCTCATTTCCTTCATTTGTTCTCTTTCTTGTTTACTTTTTATCTTCTTTCCCTCACAACTTTCCTCTTTTCCTTCCTTCCCTCCCTCCCTCCTTCTCTCTCTCCCTTCCTCCCTCCCTCCCTCCCTCCCTCCCTCCCTCCCTC
>NW_012267354.1:2931882-2933103 GCF_000151885.1 Dipodomys ordii
ACAATATTTTGATTGTAATTCTCAAATATCAAGTATACATGTAGGACCAAGTCTTAGACAAGAAATTCCTGGCACAAAGAATAAATAAACTAGCAATATTGATAAAACTTGCCATATTTTCCTGCTTCTTAATAAAGGTACTATGGTAGCAAAAGACTAGGCTCATGAAAACTGAAATTAGAGTCAGTTCTTGAGGGGGTCAGAATAGGAAATGAGATTCTGTGTCACTCTTGTAGGCTAAAAATCTCAGAGTCAGCTCAGCACTGCAGGTCTCTAATATTGGTATTGGGGAATCAAACTTTACCTGTTTAAGCTAACAGAACAAGACTAAGGCTTATTTCTAACATTGACAAATCATTGAAACAACTTGAAACAGGTCAGAACTCCATTTCTCTGAATCAGCACAAAGGGACTGAGAAATGCATACCCAATGGTCAAAATTTCTCGAGTTTCTAACATTGCAGAACTATTTTCTAAGAAAGAATTTAAAAGTAGAGAGAGAACACAGTCTGTCCAATAGAAGAAAAGAAAACAGAACATCAGAAGGTGAACACTGTGAGCAGCTCTGATTTTAGGAAGAGTTTTGTGGAGGTGAGAGGTCTGAAGGTAGAGAACATGCTGGTGATGCTTGTGGAGAAGAAATAGCATGTAGCCACTGGCCCCACCCATGACACCCTGAAACATGGCACTGTGCATGGCCATTAGAATAAGAACTACCCATTTGGCTTTCTCACTTTCTGATTGAAAAGAACAATAATTGTTAGTTTTACCAGCTTCTGATGTGTTTTCTTTTTTTTCATTTAATTTAATTTTATTTGTGAACATACTGTACAGAGGAGTTACAATTACATGGGCAGGATAATGCGTACATTTCTTACCAAGCATTGCACCCTCCTCCTTTGTTTACACTTCACATCCCTTCCCAGCCTCCCCCACCCCCCAATCCCAATCCTTCTCCTTCCCCCCTTTCTCCAACCGCCCCTGCACCGAGGTTGTAAAGCTCGTTTTGGACATGACAACTTGTACTTCTCATTGTTGCAACAAGTCCACCTGTATCCTTAAACAACTGGTTTTTCCCCATCTCCTCCACAAGTTATACTGACATCAAATATAGTGAAAGCAGGGGTTCTGATGTGTTTTCTCTGACATTTGTGATGTAATGAAGTAAGCTGATTCTTTTCTAGGAAATGAGGATCCAAAAGAAGAGAAACAGGGGAAGAA
>NW_012267354.1:2936564-2942287 GCF_000151885.1 Dipodomys ordii
CTTCCTTCCTTCCTTCCTTCCTTCCTTCCTTCCTTCCTTCCTTCCTTCCTTCCTTCCTTCTTTGCATCCTCTTTTTCTCTTCCACTCTATCTGTCTGTCTCTCAGGTCCTGGGTGCTGTCTTTGAACTTTTTGGCTCTATCAAGGCTACCACTCTACCAATTGAAGCGCAGCTGCACTTCTACCTTTTTTTATTTTTGGTGGTTTATTGGAGATAAGTGTCCCATGGACTTTCGTGCCTTGACTGTTCTGGAACTGTGATCCTTTGATCTAAATCTCCTAAGTAGCTAGAATTACAGGCATATCAGTGTCTAGCACTTTCTTCCTTTCTTTATTCTTGGGACCTGGGGATTCATGATGACTACAATTTAGACACAGATTACATGCATCTACCTGTTTTTCCTTCTTTGTATTCCTCATGTCCAAATTTTCTATGATCATTTTTTTCCACAAGAGGTAAGAAAAAGCAATAAATACATGCAGTCAATTTCTAATATGTACACATTTCACTTCTCATACCCAATACATACAATCATTATGGTGGATTTTTTCTTTTGTTTTCTTTTTTTAAAAAAATAAGGTGTGTTGCTCCTAGGTGTGTTCCTGAGTCTGTTCAAACTTAGTACGCTACCAATTGAGTAACAGCACTAATTCAGGTTTTAGAGTGGTTAATTGGCAATAAGGGTGTCAGAGGGACTTTTCTTTTGCCTGGGCTGGCTTTGGGTACGCCTACTATGATCCTCAGATCTCAACCTCTACAGTAGCTAGGATTACAGGCATGAGCCACCAGCACCTGTCATTGGTAGTTTTGTTGTACTTTTCCTTCCCTGGGATCATCTGTATGATCCTGTATACATTCATCCTTCAAGTAAGCAAAGAATCCATACCCTGTAAACCTCTAAAATCTCCTGCTGTGATTGTAAAACCACTTTATGAAGTGGTATCTTTTTCTTTTCTATACGTTCGGTATTATATTAAAAAATGAAGATCACAACATGAATTTATGTTGCTTTTATTCTTACAAATTATAAAAGCTTCCCATGTCAACCGGAATTTAGTACCCAACAATTTTCTTGTTTATCAAATTTATTTGTGCAACATACAAGATCATTCCCCACCTCCTATGACAGTTAACATATAGACACTTTGCTAAAAGAATATGAATATGTCTCCAAGGTGAACTTTTTCCCAACCAGTAACCTTCTTAGCACAATGCTGGCTATGGGTCAGAAATCAGCTTGGAATTTTGACTCTTAGTAATACATGACCCAACTGGGGTGTGTTCCCTGGCAAGATGATTGTCTGCCAGCTGCCATCATCCTCCCCTGCATAGTGAGAACTCCTTGGAGGCGTCGCTTTTGAGTCTATTTACATATGCTCCCTAACATAATCTCCTGCTATGAAGTGCTTGAAAAACAGCTTACAAATAATTTATGAACTGAGGCATATGATTCAAAACCTTGACAATAAACTCAGCTCAGCAACGTATCAGCCAAACAGTTTGTGAAGGTATTTGGGTTCCCTTATGTTTCATTAAGGATGCACTTTGATTTCAGTTTCAGTGTCTCCTCACAGGTAGAGATGAGTTGAACACTCAGGTTTCTACAGATACAGGAAATGACGTGGACTATCCTTAAAGATACTCATAAATCAGAGTTAATTTTTACTTGCAATATCTCTAATATTGCTATGGCTAAGATTTTACTTTAGAAAAATATACGTGCTGGTTCTCTGACATATCAATAATAGTCTTTGGAATAACGAAAGAGTATTTTCTTGTCTTGATGAATGTCACAAGTGGGCTGGAAAAGCCATACATCTATACCGACTCTAAAAACGGTTTAGGAGAGATATTGCTGTGTATATTTCATTAATATTTTAAAAGGTTCTTATCTCCTTCACGCTCAAGGGCTTCTTTTTTTTTTTCTTTTGGCTGTTGTGGGGCTTGAACTCTGGGCCTGGGCACTGTCCCTCTGCTCTTCACCTCAAGGCTAGTGCTCTACCACTTGAGCCACAGCACCACTTCTGGTTTTCTGAGTGGTTTATTGGAGATGAGAGTCTCAAGGTCTTTCCTGCTTGGGCTGGCTTTGAACTGCGATCCTCAGATCTCAGCCTCCAGAGTAGCTAGGATTACAGTCTTGAGCCATTGGCACCCCGCTCAAGGACTTCTTATAGAGAGAAAAACAGAGGTTATTGGAATTAATAGGCCTTCTGCTACCTGGGTTCTGTTTGATATTTTCCTATTCTACAAATAGTCAAATGTCTCAAACACTTCTCTCTCACCACCTGCCTCTGACGAGCTCTGCCTCCACAGTTTCCCTTGTAACACCAAAGGCAGCCGCAAACTACAGTGCTGGATCACTTACCTACATAGTCTCTGCAGGTGCATCATGGTGGATATTGTGATTAAGCAGTAAGAGTCAGGATGTATTTATTCTTCATGAGTCCTGGTGCTCATAAACAACTCCATTGTTGTCAAGATGTCACTGTCTCGAGTTTTATCTTCACCAGGGAAAAGTGCACCTTCTGTACCTCTCCATCCCTGAGGCACAATTCTGCTATCTTCTTCCTACTCTGTAATTTGCTGAGGCTAGAAACTTGGGGAGTGAATTACAGTAAATGTGCAATAATGAGGAGTTATGATGATGATGAAGAGTTCCCTAAATGGTCCAAGTTTCTTCAACTTGATTTTACTCTTATCCCATATCCTCCATTCATCATCAAAGCCAGGAAGTAATGTTAAAGAAACTTCTGAGAATCCACAGAGATCATTTTCTGAATATTTTCTGAGTACACCTTCATTGATAGAAAAGATCATCCAATGGTACAAACTAGATCTCATCTTGTACATATTGTCTAGGACATGGCAGTTGGGGACTTATGGAGAGCTGGGATGGTGTGCGTCCTGCTTTCACTTCTGGCTGTTTGCTTGGGTCCCTTCATGTGTCTTACTGAAGTATTCACTTCTGTTTTATGCTACTTCTTAGAGGTATTTTTCCTTGAAATGTTCACTGCCAAACCAGGATTGTCTTTTTTTTGTTGGTTGGTCTTGGGGCTTGAACTCAGGACTTGGACACTGTCCCTGGCTTCTTTTTCTCAAGGCTAGCACTGTACCACTTTGAGGCACAGCTAAGTCTGGTTTTCTGGTGGTTATTTGGAGATAGAAGTGTTACACTTTCCTTTCAGGGTAGTCTTTGAACTGTGATCCTCAGCTCTCAGCATCCTGAGTAGCTAGGATTACATGTGTAAGCCACCAGCCCCAGCATGATTATTTTTTTAGATGCTCGACTTCTGTGGTCATTGCCCAGGAGAGCTGAGAGTATGTGTGTAGGCTTCTCTATGAGATTCACACCTCAGTTCTGTATCCCTAATACCATTTTCAGAAATAGTCTGTTTCTCATTGGACACCACAGAAGATCCAAGGAGAGGGAGGTAATTCTATATTCACCACAGGCAGATATGCAGATTTACCTTAAATAACACTTTCCTAAGCTCCTCCCATTGCCTAACACTTCCTGAAGTAAAGGATTGCAGTGAAGTGAGTGGAATAAGAGACCTAACATTCAGATTACACTTACTTTTTTTAACTCATAAAACACTTGTATGTAGGGCGTGAAGAGGAGAGAAGAGAGGAGGTTTATACTCTTACCTGAGGAACTGATAGCAGAGTCTGTGGGTTGTCCAAACTACCTGCCTTTCTGTGACAACTACTTCATGAGGATAGAGTACTTAGGCATTTTAGAATATCTCTTTGATTCATCCTACCTAGTGAGTTGGAATCTGTGAACACCACGGGCTGGTCTTCTCCTAAAGGAACAGGAACACTTGTAGGACTTGGTCACCAAAGAGATGGTGGGTGTGGCTATGGCAATGGATCATGATCAGAATACTTTCAATCACAGAGATCATGGCGGTGATTAGTTGATTTTGTTCTGTGGTATCTGTATGTACACTATAGGAGGAAAGAGCTCTCATTGATCGATACAATGAGAAAAACACACAGAGCAACTAAACATAAATCTGGCTTGAGTCAGTAAATGTATCATAATCAATTTTCAGATTTGAATCCATATCATAACTCCTTCAAAGGAGATGAAGCTAGAGCCCCATCACAGTGATATCACTCCAAAGGTGTGCTGCCAATGTACCACCCAGGCCTGAACAAAAACAACTGCAGTCATTCACTAGTGTGCTCTGTAACAGGAGATCTACTTAGATTTCTTAGAAAAGGATGAATAACAACTTTGAATAGAAACTATGTTCTGGAGATTCAAAGTATTTCTATGAACCATAGGATTATGGCTTTAATAAAGAAATTTAATTACCAGAGTTTTGTCTCAAAGTCATGTTTTCTTAAAATAAATATCTGTGGATCTTTGTTCTTTTGAGTTAAATCTCTTATATCTCTGAGAATCTTTTCATATTTTTCAGTTGTTTAACTTTTAGAACCTTGTTTAAAGTGATGAGCATGTGTATGGATTAAAATGTTTTAATTGATATTATAAAGATGTTATACAGAAGACTCACAGTTATACAAGTCAGCTAAATAGTATATTTCTTAAAAAATAGTTTATTGTCAGTGTTGATGTTTTGAGGTTTGCCTTCTTAGGGTTTTCTGAATCTCTTGAAAGTTCATTTTTCCACTTGAAGTTTTCAATCAATTTTTTTCCCCAATCTTCCATAACATTTTACAGGCAAAAATCAATGCAGAGTTCATGTCTAGTATACTGGAAAACAGTACTTGTGAATGTATGAGAAGGGAAACACAAGTGATGTGACTTCTCTGAATGTGGGCAAGCTATGAAATTGTATGAGTCTGTGTTTTATTGCTACCTTCTACCATTCTGATGTATAAAAAATTTAGTAGTATTTTAATTTTTTATAAATTTTCTGCTGATGATTTAGATGCATTTTAACTATTGTCAACTCTGCTCTGAAATAAAAGTGGAGCTTAAATAGCATGGTTGTTGGAAAATCATTATCGAGGCTAGCAAATTATAACATCTGGCAGGAATTATATCTTCTTTGTGTATACCACCCCTACCTTTTTTTCCTTGAGATAGAGTCTCTCTTTTCAGGCTAAGCTGAGCTTGACATTTTAACCCCTAACCCCAGATCCCCACATCTGTGTTGACAGCCGTAAACTACTACACTCAGCCTTCTTGTTCTTAATATTCAGTAATATATTCTTCATCAAACAAACTTCATATACTAGCAGTTCTTTTCCAGATTGTGACATACTTTGTTTGAATTTAATACAACTAATTGATTCAGAAAGTTTTTGCTGAATGCAAAGGAAACAATTTTACAAAAACTGTGAGAGGGAGTTCCGGGAAGATGGCGGAGGAGAAACTGGAATCTGAACAACCTCTCGCATAGAAAGCAGTTTTAGAGTTCCAGTGAACAGTCCTAAGCCAGAGAATCACACCAAGTGTGCCATCACAGGACGGAGAGTTAGACAAGAGAGGGGAAGACAAGGCAAAAAAGACACATCTGAGCGCTCGCCAGCAGCCGCCGCAGCGGCGGCGGCAGGGTCCCGGCGGAGAACGCAGCCGGGGCCATACCTGAGCGCTCACACAGAGAGTCCGGGACGAAGGAGCCAGACGCAGCGGGCGAGCGGATTCTACTCAACACCAGCAAGAACCGACAAGGAGCAGACATCTTCATCCTGCTGTGTGCAGACCAGAGATGACCCAGGACCCAAGACTCGGTGGCGTGAGTAGAA
>NW_012267354.1:2947077-2964533 GCF_000151885.1 Dipodomys ordii
TTTTTTTTTTTGGGAGGAGTTGGAAAAATCCTGTATCTCCCTTGTGTCCGTAACCAGCCTCTTGTTGGAGTCTCTGGTCTGCTTGTGGTCCTGTGGCTTGGTTGGTTTCTTAAATCAGTTTGTTCGAACAGTCAGTAATATGCTCTGCTTTACCCAGGATTGGCGATCCTCCTCCCAGGCTAGTTCATTGGGAGACAGATCTGCTTTGAGTATCACAAAAGAGGGGCATGCAGCGATGAGGCGAGGTTCTGGTAGCTTTTCCGGGGCTGGTTTGTGAAAACCTCACAGAGCCCGGCCTGGATCCATTCTCAGGGTTTCTGTTTACTGATTTTCAATTGCTTGTTGAGGCTGCTAGAGGGAGGGGCAGCCTCTGGCTCTGATTACCCAGTGAAGAAACCCACTCCTGGGGCTGGCGCCCGAGCTGGGTGACTTTTCCCTGGGTGGAGCTGAGTCTGGCAGGTCACTTCGCTGTTAAGTTCTTGTGACCTGCTAAATGACTCGTTTTATTCCAAGGCCTGAGCTGGAGCTAGCAGCTCCGCCGAGCTTTGTCGGTTTACAAGATGGAGATCACCGGTCTTGGGGTGGGGGAGGGGTGGCCTTCCCTCCTCTGCTTCCTGAGAAGAAGTGAGGACGTCGGGCTTCTACTCACGCCAAGGCTTAGTTCCTGGGTCGTCTCTGGTCTGCAAACGGCAGGATGAAGATGTCCACTCCTTGTCGGTTCTTGCTGGTGTTGAGTAGAATACGCTGGCCTGCTGCATCTGGCTCCTTCGTCCTGTACTCTCTGTTGCAATGAATACATTTCTTATCAAGCATTGATGCCTCCTCCTCCTTTGTTTCCCTTTCCCATCCCTTCCCATGATCCCCCACCCTGCAAGGCCCCCTTCTACCCACCACAAGGGCGAAAGTTGTAAAGTTTGTATTCGACATAATGACTTGTACATCTCATTGTTGCACTGGGTCCACCTGCATCCCTATTTAAACAACTTGTTTTTTCCCTTCCCCTTCACAAATTATACCAACATCAAATACAGTGAAAGAGGGGTTATACCGAGAGGGGAGGGACATACAAAGCAACAAAGAAATTATCTTATTAATATGTTAGAAACAATCACAAGAAAGAAAAACCATTTGAATCCTTATCTTGGGGTTCATTTCAATTAACTGCTTATCTGACCATTTCTGCTTGTCTCAGACATATACTAGTTATTGCAAATAAGGGAAACCATGGGACCTGTTTCTTTGGGCCTGGACTATTTCACTTAATATAATTTACCAGCACAGCTATGTTTATTGCAGCATTATTCACCATAGCTAAGATATGGAACCAACCCAGGTGCCCCTCAGTAGATGAATGGATGAAGAAAATGTGGTATCTATACACAATGGAATTCTATGCCTCCATCAGAAAGAATGGCATTGCCCCATTTGTTAGGAAAATGGAAAGACTTGGGCTTTTATTTTTAAATAGCCTTTGTACAAGGTGAAGGACAGAGGTCTAATTTCAAACTCACACATGTGGATAACCAGTTGTCCTGGAACAAATTGTTAAAAAGACTGTCTTCTCCAACATAGGTTTTAGGGTCTTTTGTCAAAAACCAGGCAACTCTAGGTCTATGGGTACATTTCTCAACATTCTATGCTATTATTTTCTGTTTCCCTTTCATTCTGGTTCTGTGAATTCCATTTTGTTCCCATGTCATTGTTTGTCTGCATGTCTGTTTGTGCCATTACTAAGCTTTTTTCCTTATTTAGTCTTAGTAGTCCAATTCTAACTCAGCATTGCTGTTGGTCCTCAGGTTTGTTCTTTTTGAGTTCTGTTGTGAATGCCACATGAATTTTAAGACTGAGTTTTCTATTTCTATGAAAAATGACACTGATGTTTTGATGTGGATTGCAGTAAATGTAGATTAGTTTCAGTAATATAGCCATTCCCTCCACATGACTTCTGCCAATCCAGGAGCATGGAAAGTCTTCATCTTCTATTGTCTTCTTCAAGTTCTTCCCGCATGGTTGTGTAGTTAAAATTATATGAGACTTTCACCCCCTTCAATTTATTCCCAGGTATTTGGGTGTGCTACTGTGAGTGATATTGTTTTCCTTCCCTTTCTTAGCATGATTATTGATGATATTGAATAACTACAGAGATGATAGACATATTTGTCTCACTCTTGAGTGTTTTCTACACTTAGTCAAATATTAGCTATAGGTATATTATATGCAATCATTATTATGTCACAGTACATCCTTTCCATTCCTATTTTTTCACAGATTTTATCATGTAAAGACAGTAAATTTCATTGGAAGCTTTTTTCTGTATTTATTGAGATGATTATGTGTTTTTATTCATTATTCTGTTTATGTGGTACATTATGTTTATGATTCCATATGTTTGAAAAATCTTTCCTTCATTAGAATGAAACCAGTTTGACTATACTGTATGGTTTACAAAATTCATATTTGAGCTACCGTTTATGTGTAATACAAGGATGTTATGTGATATTTCCATTCTTGTGCAGAGTGCACTTGGAACAAATTCAACCACTTCACCCCTTCTATTTTCCTTTCTCTATGGGCTTTTTGATAGGCTGTTTTTCAAGTATTTTATCGACAATTTTCACTTATGGGCATGAGTGAGATTTTCTATACATTTGTGGTTTCATTTCTATTTGATTTAATCATTTTCTGCTTCCTTCAATGATTCACTGATCATTCAAAAATGTGTTATTTCTTCTGCATGGTTTTGCATATTTCTCTTGCTGCTGAATTCCAGGTATACTCTATTGCAGTCTGATAAAATCCAGCAGCTCATACTCCCAGATACTTGAGAGTAAGGCTTTTGAAAAAGGGTGGTAGGATTTCCTAGGCAAATTTTAGCGAGAATCAATCTATTCAGCAAGCTGGGCTTTGTGCTGCAGGTGTGCACTCACAGGTAAGTGGGAGGCCATATGTAAAAGGATGGCTATTTGAGGCTAGCTTACAAGGTGGGGTGGGGAGGGGAGGGGAGGGAAGATAAGGGATGAAAGCTTTTATATAAAATTAAAATTAAAAAAGGGCTGAGATATGGCTTCAGTGATGGAAGGCCTGCCAAACAAATATGAGGGTCTGACATAAAACTCCAGTGCTGAAAAATATGATAAGATGTGTTTTTTTTTGTATCTGTGATGACTGGCTTTATCCCATAAATTTGGTCTATTTTGTGAACATTCTATAAGCTGCTTAGAAACATGTGTCTTGTGGGTGTGTATGATAAAATATTCCACACATGTCTTTTAGGTTAATTTGACTGACAGCACTGAAATCTACATCCCTACTCCTTGTTACCAGAGTTGTTGAAGTTTCCATTTCCAGATGTTCAATTTATTATTTTTGCTACTGTGAAGTATCACTAAGAGGAGGGCTTAGTGTAATGAAAGTGGGGGTGTATGTTAGCCAATGGAGTTTTGTCTCATATCCAGGATTTGCTTCAAATATTTTGTGTTTTTGCTATTTTGAGGTTTGATCTTGGGGTCTCATGTTTGCTAGGCAGAGGCTTTACTACTAATCCATGCCTGCTGCCCTTGTGTAAACACTGGATTTTCTTTATTAAAGTCCAGAACCAATCTCTGTGTTTTTCTGTCTCTCTTTTCTCTCTTCCTTCCCTCTCTCTCTTTCTTCCTCCCTCCCTACCTTTCTTCCTCCTTCCCTCCCTTTTTTCCTACCTCCTTTTCTTCTCCCTCCCTCCCTCCCTCCCTCCCTCCCTCCGTCTCTTCCTCCCTCCCTTCCTTCCTCTTTCTTTCTTTCTTTCTTTCTTTCTTTCTTTCTCCATTCTACATCATTTTGAAGCAGTTTGCTCTTTAAAGCTAAAATAGTTTTTTTTTTACTTTTTTAAATTTAATTTTATTGTAATGATGCTGTACAGAGGAGTTACAGTTACCTGAGTAAGGTAATGAGTACATTTCTCTTTTTTAATTTAATTTTATTTTATTTGTGAACATACTGTACAGAGGGGTTACAGTTACATGGGCAGGATAATGCGTACAGTTCTTACCAAGCATTGCATCCTCCTCCTTTGTTTACCCTAGTATATTACACCTACATATAATAAAAAAAAACTGAGGCACAAAACTGTTATTCAAAAGTATTCAAATGTAACTTAGGATCTCAACATTCAGATTAATAAAGAATTTATTCTGAGAAGAAGTATAAAGATTAGCATAACCAAGCTATTTCACTGCACTGTTAGAAATATATGAACTTATCATTTTTGTTTTATATTTGAATGAGCATATATTCATAATACCAAGGGATTTCATTGTGGTGATTGCATACATGCACACCGCGTACCTCTAACCAGCTCACTCTGCCCATTTTGTTTTCATTCCGACCTTGCTTCTGCTCCCATCTTCAGAGTGTTGAGGAATTGTTTTCTGCCTCACTGGCTTTTATTTCTCCCCCTTTCTGAATACATATTTGTCTATGTATGTGTGACATTCTTCACTCCCCTTCACTCCTCAGTATACTTTCTTTTTCCCCTCTACCCTACTACCATTGTTCTACCCTAGATAGTCTTTTGTTTTTACTTGGGTACCATGGTTATGAATGTGATTACCATCATCATTGTAGGAGAAGCTGCTGTATTTGATTTTTTTTTATTTAACTGTTATTGTAAAGGTGATGTACGCAGGGGTTACAGTTACATAAATCAGGTAATGAGAACAAAAGAAAAGAACCTGGCCCTTGCACCCTGATGCTTCCACTTATACCTTCAAGGTGGCTTGTATTATGGCATGTTCCACATGGTTGAGATAAGATCTTGATAACTTTTTTCCTGTCTGACTCAGTCCAGAGACTTCTCAATCTAGGTCTCTTGAGTAGCTAGCATTACAGGTGTGAGCCACTAGAGCCTGGCTATGTGTAACAATTTAACTCACCTTTCTCTCTGTCTTCTCTATGTGTTAGCATTAGAATTTATGATCGTAAAAGTGACTTAGGTTTCCTAATCTCAACTCCATTTTTTTTTTGGTTGTGGGGCTTGAACTCTGGGCTTGGGTGCTGTCCCTCAGCTCTTCAGCTCAAGGCTAGTGCTCTACCAGTTGAGCCATAGCACCACTTTCGGTTTTCTGAGTGTTTTCTCAGTGATAAGAGTCTCATGGGCTTTCCTGCTTGGGCTGCCTTTGAACTGTGATCCTCAGATCTCAGCCTCCTCAGTAGCTAGGTTTACAGGCATGAGCCACCAGCCCGTTGCTTCCTAATCTCAAATCTACTATCTGAAAGAAAATGTAATAATGCTCAATTAAGGAAGTTAAGTGTCAGACTCTTTTTCAGTAATTTTTGTTACCGTCACATATTGGGGACTTAGTTGGGGACCTCTTATTTGACCTTATTTCCTGTAGCATAGAAGAAGAAAAGCCTGTCACAGGAAAACTCTGAAACTAAGATAAACACCATACTGCACATCTCCAATCACACCATAAACTTCACAGAGTATGACATGATAACATTAATAACACCAATTTTGTGTGGGTATAATGCAAGCCAAACACACAAATAGATACAGAGTCAGAACAAAACATGTAGATGAGGCAGTCTTAACAATGGAATGAAGAGTGTTGGGCATTTGAGTGCTGGTTTGTGAGGAAGATACAGTCAGCAGCTGGCCTCAATCCCGACATTTTCCCAAACAAAAGACTTCGGGTATAAAAATGGTGGAAAATTTAGCAAAAAAAAATGTATTAAAGAAGTCATAAAAAGTATTTTTAACTATTTAATACTAGAGTCTGCCGTGGACCGGGTTCTGTCGGGATGACGGAGGACACATAGGGGAGGAACTGGAATAGGTGGGGAGATAGCAAACAGACAACTCACGCACATTAGGAGTGGATGCTGAGTGCAATTTTTTTTTTTTTGGTCAGTCGTGGGGCTTGAACTCGGGCCTGGGTGCTGTCCCTCAGCTCTTCAGCTCAAGTTGAGCGCTCTACCACTTGAGCTATAGCGCCACTTCTGGTTCTCTGGTGGTTTATTGGAGATAGGAGTCTCACGGTCTCTCTTGCCCGGGCTGGCTTTGAACTGCGATCCTCAGATCTCAGCCTCCTGAGTAGCTAGGATTACAGGTGTGAGCCACCAGCGCCCGGCTTGAGTGCAATTTAATGCAGTGGATAACAAACTTTTATAGCAAAAAGTCTCCATAAGAAAGGGCAAAAGGTTACACAATCTTGCTACAGGGCTTCATTCTTGGATGGTCACCAGCTGCTCACCTGAAAGAGCAAAAGTTTACACAATCTTGCTGCAGGGCTTCATTCTTGGGTGGTCAACAGCTGGTCCCCTGAAAGGCACTTGTTTCCGGCTTATCTCTAAGAAATATAATGGGTTTCAATGTTTGTCACCATCTAACCATTACCTTATTTCTATAGAGGCCTTAACTGTCCCATAAGATCTTTCCTGTTCCTTCTTTAATAGTAAGGTCACAGAGGCCTAGATCTAGCAAGTCTTAGTAAATGAAAGAGTGTAACAGGAAGTTCTTTCTCCTAAGTAGTTATCTCAGCAATTGCCATACATTCTTTCTGTTCTAGCCATGCCTACAGCTTCTTGTAAATCTCTTACAGACAATTCCTTCTGCTGAAGTGACTTTGTGAAACCCCCAATACTTTTATATTTGCTTATGACTTGTCTACTAGCCTCCATAAGAGGGGTTTCAGGTTAGCACTTAATTCTGGTGAGTTAATCATATTTTTAAGACACTCATCAGGTATTGGAGTCATCAACACTCTTAAGAAAGAGCTTTGAATAAGGGAATGTTGACAATGAGTAAGTACTATGAACAGCAGAAACAGTAAAAGATTAATAGACACTCTTATATAGTGAGGAAAAGAAAGGCAGAAACACATCTTTCCCAGGGTCTTGCCAGCCTTTCCAGGAGGTAGGCCTCTTGGAAGCCCCATTCTCTGAGGTAGACTTCGGTGAAGTCCCAATACTTGGAGATAGGTCTCTGTAAAGCCCCATTCTCTGAGGTAGATTTCGGTGAAGTTCGAATACTCAGAGATAGGTGTCTGAAGCCTCTTTCTTAGGTCTGATAGATGGTTTCCCATGCTAAGCAGACTCCACTGGAGTAAGCGTGGCAAGAGTCTAAGGCTGTGTCAATCAGTGCCAATATTTTCTATTATGGATATGTGAAATGAGTGAAACAAGTTATGTATTCTTAAATATGAGTGACTTTTGAGGGCTCACACCTGTAATATTAGGTAGTCAGTAGTCTGAGTTCTCAGGGTGGTAGTTTAAAGCCATGAATGTCTGTGAGACTCTTATCTCCAACTAAACATCAAAAACCTGAAAGTGGAGCTAGGGCTCATGTGGTACAGCACTAGACATGAGCACAAAAGCGTAGGACAGCACCCAGGTACTTGAGCTCAAGCCCTAGCAATGGCACCCCTACCCCCCAAAATGGTTGACATGATATATTATAATGATAACTATGCATTCTATACAAATATTTTTTTCATTCCAAAAGAAATAAACAAAAACAAACCTGTGAGAAGGTATGAGAGGAGAAAACTGGTAGAAAGTAAAGGAAGGTGTGACGTTGTTCAGAAAAAAGAAATGTACTCATCACCTCACTTATGAAATGCTAGCACCACTGTAAACACATTAATAGTAACAATAAAATTATTTTTGAAAACACAAAGTGCTTCACAAAAATAATCAATCCCAGATGTTTTGTCAATTACTAAAGACAGACTGCTCATTGAGCAGTGTAAGAGCACTAATCAGTGAAATCTTTAGACAAATTTCTATTTGTTTCATTTTCATTTATTTGTTTAACATGCATTGAATTCACAAATTCTGGAAACATGTGATGAAATTCTCTTGATTATGACCCCACTGACGTAATTTCTTTCAAAAGAGGGCCAGATTCTGTTTCAGTAACACAACCAAACAGAAAAAACAGAAAACAGGAAATCTATGTGAGCAGTAAGTCAATGATATGGAACTTTCGTAAATGGGTATTCTATGCTAACATTGAGCCAGATTTCCATCTCTGGAAATCAGTATAAAGGGACAGAGAATTACATAACCAACTTTCAGAAATTCTTGAATATTTTTCATCATGGAATTATTCTCTATTAAGGAATTTAAAAGTAGAGAAAAAGCACATTCTGTCCAGTAAAAGAAAAGAAAACAAAGCATGAGAAAGAGAACACTGTAAACAGCTTTCACCTCAGGAGAAGTTTTGTAGAGAAAGTTGGAATTCTGCAGGTAGAGAACACGCTGGTGGTGCTTGTGGAGAAGAAATACCATGTAGCCACTGGCCACACCCAAGATACCCTGAAACACAGCATCCCTCAAGACCATGAGGATAAGAAAAATCCATCTAATTATCAAGTTATCTGGTACAAAATAGCAATAGGTGTCACTTACACTAGGTTGTGATATGTTCATACTGCTGATATTTTTTATGTGGAATAGTAAGTTCATGCTTATCAAGGAATTGAGAATCCAAAAGAACAGCAATGGGAGAAGGATATGCCATGAAGATTGAAGCTTTAACTTTCTCCAAAAAGATTCTCTGGGGCTGATGGTGATGGCCTGGACCAGGGTAAGGAGACTGCTGGTGCAGATGGAAAGTCCTCGAGTCACTCTCTCTAGGTAAGCAGACATCACACAACCTATATCCTCTAAGAAGTTCTCCATGCCAAAGGCTGCTACTGTCGTTGGTATCACTTTCGAAAGAAGCATTATGATGTTAGTAAAAGCCAAGTGGATGAGTACAATGTGTACAGATTTCTTCTTGGAACCTTTAAACATGTGCATATAATTCAAAAGAATAAAGGTGTTCCCTACAATGCCAAGTCCAGATATAGAAAGGAAGATGGTTGCCTTGAAAAAACTCAAAGACATAGTATACTTTATAGGCAGAGAATCTTGGATCCAGCCAACACCATATTTAAGAAACTGTTAGTAATGACAATAGGCATCTGCAAAAAAATCACATATTTTGCAGTGTAAGACACATTCATGTTCTATGAAGTGGTTTTTCTTTTTTCTAAAGGACTCTATTTTGTTCTACATGACACTGTGTAGAAATGTTTCAGTATAATCTGACATGCCTTCTTGAAAAATGTTTACCAATCTAAACTTTTCTATGTATGATTGAGTTTATAATAGCAAAAACCTATCTACTTCATTAAAGCCTGCACATTTAACATATCCAAATCAGAGTGACAGATGGAACTTCCAAGCCCTTTAACTAGACCTTAACTGTTCGTTTTTAAAAAAACTTTCTACCTAGTGTATTCCCCTCAAACATTTCTAGACACCTTGCTTCATGCAACTCCCTGAAAGTTCTGAAATCCTATTGTTTCAACATTTCAATGCTTTTCAATAACTTCCACAGTAGCTCTTGTTTTCTTAAATATGCTTGGCCTACTTACATTTTGCGTCAAAGTTTAACTTTGATGCCTATACCTTAAGAGTTTTGTGTTTCCTCAAATGATTTTAAGGTTTTTACTGCTGACAAATATTCAGTGGATTTTGGGTCCACAATATTAGGTTAAACTGTGTTGTTACCTTTTCAGCTATGATACAGCACTTAAAACTGAATCAGCCAATCGAGTTTTGGTCATCAAATGTCAGAGTGTTAGAACCCCTCTGCACCAGGTAGAAGGAGTGCCCTAGAAGAACTCTGGATTAGTGCCTAAGGGTCATTAGGAGAGGATTAAATTCCCATTTTGTGCCCATCAGGACCCCCGAGAAAAGCCTGATTCATTTCTGCATTTGCTGATATTTATCAAGGTAGTTCAGGGGAAGGGGGTTACCTAGGTATTGTGTGCTGTTTTAAGTTGAGAGCTGTTTTTTTTAGCAATACCTAATGTAGACTGTGGGTAGTTAAGTCCATTGGGGGAATTATTGGTTTGAAATGGTCATACTCAAATAGAGTGGCATTCAAATGGTGGCATTTTACAGTTGCTGTGTGACCTGAGAAGAAAGAATGATCTCAACTGACTTTGCAAGCTGCTTTATCTGTGTCACTTTGCTATAAAGTTGCAAGCTCCCCATCAGACCAAGTTCACTTTCCTCTTCAATTCTGGATAAGATTTAATCTTTCACATCTAAGAGCTCTAATTTCATTTGTTACCTAGAGATTATGTAAAATAACTAATAGTTTTTTTTTTTTTTTGGGTCCGGTCCTGGGGCCTGAACTCTGGGCCTGGGCGCTGTCCCTAAGCTCTTCAGCTCAAGGCTAGCGCCCTACCCCTTGAGCCACAGCGCCACTTCCGGCTTTTTTCTTTTTGCTTATGTGGTGCTGAGGAACGGAACCCAGGGCCTCTAGCATGCAAGGCAAGTGCTCTACCACTAAGCCACCTTCTCAGCCAAAAGTAACTAATAGTTTTTACCAAATAAAATAAATGAAGTTATTTGCATTAATCCATGGAACGTTTGCATTTTTTGGAGTGTGTTTCTGTCAGCCTTTCCTTTTCCTTTCCTTCTAAATACTACAGGATTGCCTTAACTTAATTTGTCCTGAAGGTCTCTCACATCATGGTCTTCCTAAAGGTTTATATTCAGCTTTGGTACCAGCTAGCTTTATGGTTGTAGTTATTGCCTTTCAATCCTTTCCCTAACATTTGGAGCAATTTTGCCTATAAAAGTAACTCATGGGAATAACCCATCCTAAATATGAAGCATATAATGAAACATGCCACAAGAATCAAAGGCAAAGAGCAACAATTACCAGCAAATCTTAAAGTATAAGAATGTAAAAATTATAATCACTGATTTTTGGGAAGAGGGGCTGGAAGTGAGGAATACCTGAATAAGGAATAGTGACCACTTGCCTACATTGTCTTGGCCAACCCAACTTAAAAAGGACAGACTTGACAATAAGCTAAGTGGATAAACCCCTGTCTAGAATGAGCATCCAGTAGTTGAGGCAAATTAATGCCCATACCTGGATATTTTCTCAAGTAAAAATAAGATGGTTGCCTATTGCTAATTATTACTAGAATAAAATTCATGTGAGCTCCCGCAGGCCTGGTAATTAACTCCTTGATTCAGGCAAAGAGGTTAACATTCAAGTTTCTGAGGGATATTTTTTAGCACCTATTTTGCAGTAAAATAAGAAGTTGTTAAACCTACTCACCATGTTGCTGTACTGAAGACAAACTCCAGCTTAGTCCTTCTGGCCAAGGGAGGCTTCCCAAGTCATATTTGTACCCTCAGTGTCTCTAGAGCTCTCAGAAACTAGCACTGACACTTCAGTTTTCACACTTGTCTCCCTGACAGGGAGGAGGAAACTCTGTAGAGTTTCAGTCCCTGAAGTACAACTTTTGTTCTCCCTCCACAATTACTACATTGATTGCCTCAAAAGTTGTAGCAGCTTAATTGTCATTTATTTATTCTAGATACAAAAGTGAGAAAGTATAACTTGAGAACAGGTACAGAAGGGAAAAGTGAAGGAGGATGTGACATTGTCCAAGAAAGAAATGTACTCATTACCTGACTTATGAAATGGTAACCCTTCTGTACAACACCTTAATAGTAACAATAAAATTGTATTTTTTAAAAATGGAAAATTGAACTATAGAGTTTCTCACTTCTTCAGATTTGTCTTATTCCTCCTTAAGTTCCAACCTGTGAGAACTAGTTATTGAGAAAGAGATTAGGCCACTTTCATTTGTTTCTCAAGTTCTCTGTGAGTATATGAAATTAATACAGAATTGTTAGTACTTGGGACTCCATTTTCTGAGCAAGTGCCAATCATTTTTCTCGGTAGGATGAGAATCACCTAGTTCTATGTTTACATGCACATAGGCACTTCAAGGTCTTAGCCTTATGTGGATTTTGATTCCTTATTTTTTCAACAGTAAATAGGACTCAGCAAGTTAAGTGTGTTCATTTCTTCGCCCTTTCCAAAAAATCAACTCCAACACAGCATGTTAAATCACTCTTCCATAATTTATCAATATCAACAATTGGTCCTATCTATTATTTAGTCTCTTGCCAAGAAGGACCTTTTTAGTTTCTGGTACAAAGTATTGTAATAAATGTGGACATAAAGGTGGTATTCAAGGTGAGAATATAGCATTGTTTGTTCCAGTAATGAGAGACAAGCTCATGGTTACTGATTCTGGTCACTGAGATGATACACTATTATTTATGCATCTGTAGTATTCTCAGTTTTGTGATGTACTTGGTACTTTTCTCTATTTGAAAAAATATACATATATGTGGTTTTCTTTCTCCTTTTTTGGTTTTCTTTTGGCTGTTATGAGGCTTACACTCATGGCCTGGGCACTGTCCCTGAGATCTTTTGCTCTCAATTGCTTTGAGCCATGGCTCTACTTCTATTTTTTGAATGTTTAAATGTAAATAAGAGTCTCAGAGAATTTTTTCTGTCTCAGCTGGCTTGGAACCAGGGATCTTCAGATCTCAGGTTCCTGAGTAGCTAGGATTACAGGCCTGAGCCCCAGTGCCCAGATTGTGATTTATTTTTCTTCTTTTTTAAAAGAAAGAATGTTTAAATCAGATAGTGAAACGAATTCAAATTAAAGCTTGAAATCTCCAACATCCCTCAGCATTCTTTAGGTTTTCCCAATTTGTTTCAGCCCATTTCCTCAGCCAGAATTACCTATATCTTCACCACCTCTAGCAACCTTGTTCTTTGTGATTCAAATTAGTCTGTTCCCAGACATTTATGATTAAACTCATCATAATTATGCACCACTCATGCACATTTTATTCATTCTTATGATACGGCAAAATAGAGCTGAAAAATCTATGTCCCTTCTTTCCTGAGTCATTTTTCCCCTAAAGAAGAAAACTTTCTTCAAGTTTTAAGTGCTGGATCCTTTGGAAATCCATATGAAAACAAGTCAAATTTTCCCTTACAAAGCCATGTTATGATACAGATAGATATATGTGGAAGCATCCTTGGATCTTAAGTGGGGAACAAAGTACCCCAGGAACAAGGAATAGTCTCTGTGATGTTTCATCCTGCAGTGTAGAAGAATCAGTAACACTGAGTAGAAATTTGGTACTACCAGTATTACTGAACAGTCATATTTGTGAACAGACATATTGTCTCCCTTTCCATACAATTACATTAGTTGTGAATTAGGGGTCCGGACCAGATTTTCTGTTTGACTGCACTGGCCCCAATGTGAGAACCTCTGTCACCTAAATATGGGTTCCAGAGTGCATCCTTGGACTACAGTAAGCACACAAGAACACTGACCAGGCTCATTGCTATTAGAGGCTATTAGTCCAGGTAGTTCCTTCTCAGCATGACCATACCTTTAACCCAGAAAGTTGCTTCCCGCAGGGGGCATCAGGAAGCAGGGAAAAAAGAATAATCATGCAACAATGTTTTTTTCAATGGTCTCAACTATTTTATTAGTCATTAAAGCTACAATCATTCTGCCCCATACTACTCCTAAAAAATGTCTTCTCCAGGTTTTTGGTCACTAACATGCAAAGTGGGAATCCCCACATCTCTCACAACTTTCCAGACCATTTGTGAGGATCCTCTTAGTTAAGACACTATTGGGATTCCAAGTCCATATCCTCTCTGAAATAAGAAACTCAGAAGAGTAACATATTATGAGGAAACTTTCTTGTGTTTAAAATAATGGAGAAATCAAGATGCTTCAATATGTGGACATTGAACAAGAAATGTGTTGAAAGTAAACAAATGTATGATTTTAAGAAATGCACACAGGGCACAGGTGGCTCACAACTGTAATCCTAGCTACTCAAGAGGATGAGATCTGAGCATCGTGGTTCAAAGCCAGCTGGGGCAGGAAAAGTCACGAACGTCATGAAACTCTGATTTCCAATTTAGCACCCGGAAAGTGGAAGAGGTGCTGTGGCTCAAGTGGTAGAGTGGTTACTTTGAGCTGAGGAAAGTGCCTGGGCCCAGAGTTCAAGCTCATGAAGAAAGAAAGCAAGAAGGCAAGAAAGGAAGGAAGGAAGGAAGGAAGGATACAGCAACTTCAGTAGTATGTCAAAATGTTTGGTGAAATGTTAGCTGTTAAATGCAATGATAGTGCACCCAGGTTTACTGTATTAACTGCAAGATGCTTTCTTTGTCTTGACTATATTCATGAGACATTTATGTGTCCTAGTAACAACAATGAAAGTAAATAACTCATTTTTCAAGTTGAATCATCACATTTTTCATTATTTTGCTAATAATTGGTAATGAAGTAGAGTAGTCATAACAAGTTCTATTTATCTATACATCCATGTGTCATGTTATTCACATTCATGAAAGTGAAGATTGCACATATTGCCTACCCACACAATTTCTAACAGAGACATTTATATTTCCAGAGACCAGTGCTCGGCCTATTGTTGTTGCTTCCTCTAGCAAGTTTCCAAAGTCAGAGCTCAGGAGATGATTTATGGAACAAATAGAATTTTGGCTTCCATTCCATCAACTGCTTTCTACACCACCTAGTCTCAGAAAAAACAGAGTAAGACCTCTCCCTCTTTGCTTATAGAAACCCTTGTTCTGATTCAAAAATCTTGGTTAAGTGAGATCTGAAGACAGCAGAAGGCTTTAAGAACACAGCTGAAAAGGTTTTGTGCTCCTTCTAGATGACCCTGAGATGCAGTGGTCTTCCCAGAGCATGGATGAGCTGAGATTCTTTCTGTGGATGCCTGAAGCAGTGGGAGTTTCCTGAACTTCCACTTTTTCTGGTCTCCATGGAAAATCAGAGAAATGTCCACATTGGTTTTAGCAATCACAACACACTCCTGCCTTCGGGAGTGTTGGTCCTTTTGTGCCATGAATGCAACCGACATTTGTATGTATGAAAGGGTGAATACTCAGGATTGTGACTGGAGCAAAGACATGGAGTTGTTCCTGTGCAGGCCATGTCATGAGTGACTTGAAGTGGAAGCTGTGTTCTCCAAAGGTGCAGTCTCGTGGCCTGTGAAATTTATAGTAGAGATATCAGTGCCAGCGATGGCACAGCTATACATTGGAGCACCATCTGGAGCATTGTTTTCAAAGCCAGGATAGCATCCTAGCATCCTTTGTAAAAGAATAGTTTCTTCCTGTATGTATTCCTAGATATTTCCTGACCATTATGGTCTTGGATGTGTTTCTAATTGGCATGCAGTATTTCTCAGGATCAATTTCTTTAATGCTTTTGAAACCAAACATCTTATTTTCTGTACAGATCTAAGTGACACCTTTTAATTCTTCATTTTTCTTTTGTTCCTTAGAAAGTTGCTGGTACATACTTACAAGGTACTAAATAACTTCCTCAAGATTGTGAACACTAAAGCTTATTTGGTCTAACATTAATACAAGGTGATTGGTTAATCAAAAGTTGAGGTTTGAGGGAAAATATACTATGTATTTGAAGGAACAGAAGTATTTTCTTCCTAAAAAAGAAATTACAGGATGAGAATAGGAAGAAAATAAGGATCTGTCTGGCCAAGATTCTAGAATCTCTGAATCAGTCTTAGATTTACAAGAACTTGACATCTTAAAAATAAAAGAAATCTTCGAAAATAAATCCTTAGTTTCATGATTTCATAGTATGGTAGCATAAAGAAATTTGGATTGTATTACACCTATAGCTCATTGAGGAAACAATGTAAAGTAATTTTTGTACTTCTCAGTGAACTTTCCAGTATTTAGCAACCTGTGAATTCCCCACGATCAAGATGTGCAGTCACGTGTCATGATAGAACCTATATAAATTGTGGAAATAAAATCTGCCCAATTAAAAAAAAGAAGACAGATCAAGAGACTGAGAGTACTATGAGTAGCTCTGATTTCTGGGCTGGAATTGTGTGTTAACTTGGAGCTATGAAGGTAGAGGACTCCCTTGTGCTGTTTATACAGATGGAAAGCCATGTACCTACTGCTCCAGCCCATCAGACTCTGACCCATCACATCTGGAAGAACCATAAGGGAGAGCAGAAGCCACCTAACTATAGGCTTAGATAGATGCATATGACAATAATCAACATGTATTTCAATTCTGGAGCTGTTCATACTATTGAGGAACAGATAGAGCTTATCAGAGAGTTCAAGACCCAAAACAAGAGGAGATAGGGAAGAACTTGCCATGAAGTCTTTGGTTAGAGCTTTCTCCACTGGGTGGTTCAGGGGCTGATGATAATGACCTGGACCATGGTGAGGAGACAGGTGGTGCAGATGAAAGGCCTAGAGCTAATTTTTCCATATAAATCACAGTTTTTCAACCAACATCACCTAGGA
This sequence comes from Dipodomys ordii, assembly GCF_000151885.1. Classification (NCBI taxonomy): domain Eukaryota; kingdom Metazoa; phylum Chordata; class Mammalia; order Rodentia; family Heteromyidae; genus Dipodomys; species Dipodomys ordii. Next base: position 2,963,288 of record NW_012267354.1, read on the forward strand.
AGTTTATGAAACAAAGATCTGTGGTTAATATACCTCTGGCCCCTATGCTACAAATAATAAATTTATTTGAAAAAAATGTGAATGTTGATAAGGTATATGGGTTTCTTTTTTTCAGGACCTATAATGATAGTATATAAATGTTTCACAAGTACAAGGAAGTTTCCTAAAATTCCAGGACCAGTAGCATATAGAAGATTATCCTTTGAATGAGGTTACTCCAAATCATCTGATTTCATGAACAGCACCAGGGAAAGCCTTTTGAGAAGCACAAGGAAGTAAAGATGACATATTTCAGGTCTATTGATTTTTCCTGTTTATATAGTAAAGCAACGGTTTATGAAATATGTAAATGGACAAGGTCATTTTCTTGAAGATGCCTAATTTTCTTTCTTTCCTCATTTCCTCCCTCCCTTGTATCCTCATTTCCTTCATTTGTTCTCCTTTTGTTTACATTTTATCTTCTTTCCCTCACATCTTTCCTCTTTTCCTTCCCTCTTCCTTGCATCCCTATTTCCCTTCCTTCCTTCCTTCCTTATTTCCTTCCTTCCTTCCTTCCTTCCTTCCTTCCTTCCTTCCTTCCTTCCTTCCTTCCATCCTTCTTGCCTTCCTTCCTCTCTATCTTTTTCACTCTGTCTATCTGTCTGTCTGTCTCTCAGGTCCTGCTGTCTTTGATCTTTTTAGCTCAATCAAGGTTACCACTTTACCAATTGAAACACAGCTGCACTTCCACATTTTTTTTAATTTTTGTGGTTTATTAGAGATAAATGTCCCATGGACTTTCGTTCCTTGGCTGTTCTGGAACTGTGATCCTCCGATCTAAATCTCCTAAGTAGCTAGAATTACAGGCATGAGGTATCAGTGTCTAGCACTTTCATCCTTTCTTGATTCCTGGGACCTGGGGATTCATGATGACTACAATTTAGACACAGATTAAATGCATCCACCTGTTTTACCTTCTTTGTATTCCTCATGTCCAAATTTTCTATGATCATTTTCTTTTTCCACAAGAGGTAAACAAAAGCAATAAATATATGCAGTCAAGTTCCAATGTGTACACATTTCAGTTCTCATACCCAATACATACAATCATGAGGGTGGATTTTTTCTTTTCTTTTCTTTTTTATTTTAATCAGGTGTGTTGCTCCTAGGTGTGTTCCTGAGCCTGTTTGTGTTCAAACTTAGTATTCTACCAATTGCGTAACAACACTAATTCAGGTTTTAGAGTAGTTCATTGGCGATAAGAGTG